>NC_064635.1:6170000-6507611 GCF_023864275.1 Schistocerca cancellata | reverse complement strand
CACCCTGCCTTTTTCAACGTAAAACGAAGAGCACACCGCATAGCTGGTAGTGGAATGCCCGTCCCACGGGTCAGCTGACGGAGGAAAGCGCGTGGGCTGCTTCTGGTGACCGCCTCAATGTTCCGGTTTGCTCCGTCAGATTTTGGTGGTCGTCCAGAACGTTCCTCATTAAGCACACTGCCCCTTCGTCGGAATATTTTGGCAAAACTCTGATACTGGCCCTTATTAGTGGGTCTGTCCTGTACGTTCGACAGTCCAGCTCGCTCACTTCCTCCAGTGTCTTACCACCAAGTATTCGGCAATGAACTGCTATTCTTTCTTGAAGATGAGTCGCTGCTTTTCTGTGCGTCACTTACCCGGCCTAGTGGCCTTCATACTGCTCAGCTATCTCCGTCCATTATCTATTTCCAGACAGTAGTTTGATCTCTATCCAAAAAAGCTCCTAATAAGCGTACATTACCACAGCTGTACACAGGATGTCGCCGCTCAGTAGGAACGCTACCGCGTGGAATGCAGGTGCACCTTCGGGGCGGGTGAGGTCCATGGCGACGCGGTCATCGATTACGCGTCCTCTCGGCGGCCGTGACTAATGGCGTCGGCCCACCGGGAGGGAGTGCGCCGGACCCATCAGACGGCGGGGCGCCTACCGCCGCTGACAAATGAGTGTCGCCGGTGGCAGCGCCGCCATTGGACGCGCCGAGTAGGTAGCTGGGGGATTCCCCTAAATCATCCGGCCAAGCCGGCTCTGATTGATGAGGCCCGGACGAGACGGGATTCTCGCGGCGCGCACATGGCTCCTACCTTGTCACACACACACTCGCACACGCCGGTGATCGGCAACTAACGAGACCAATGGCGCACTTGTTCCCTAGGTTAGCGCCGGCACACACGTGTGAGAGGTTTTCTGCTCTCGGACAGTGTGGTACTCTCAGATAGTACTTGAATAATCCTGAGATTAGATACGTATACAGCGTGTTACAAAAAGGTACGGCCAAACTTTCAGGAAACATTCCTCACACACAGAGAAAGAAAATGTTATGTGGACATGTGTCCGGAAACGCTTACTGTCCATGTTAGAGCTCATTTTATTACTTCCCTTCAAATCACATTAATCATGGAATGGAAACACACAGCAACACAACGTACCAGCGTGACTTCAAACACTTTGCTGCAGCAAATGTTCAAAATGTCCTCCGTTAGCGAGGATACATGCATCCACCCTCCGTCGCATGGAATCGCTGATGCGCTGATGCAGCCCTTGGAGAATGGCGTATTGTATCACAGCCGTCCACAATAAGAGCACGAAGAGTCTCTACATTTGGTACCGGGGTTGCGTTGACAAGAGCTTTCAAATGCCCCCCATAAATGAAAGTCAAGAGGGTTGAGGTCAGGAGAGCGTGGAGGCCGTGGAATTGCTCCGCCTCTACCAATCCATCGGTCACCGAATCTGTTGTTGAGAAGCGTACGAACACTTCGACTGAAATGTGCAGGAGCTCCATCGTGTATGAACCACATGTTGTGTCGAACTTGTAAAGGCACATGTTCTAGCAGCACAGGTAGAGTATCCCGTATGAAATCGTGATTGCGTGCTCCATTGAGCTTAGGTGGAAGAAACTAAAATGAGCTCTAACATGGAAATTAAGCGTTTCCGGACACATGTCCAGATAACATCTTTTCTTTATTTGTGTGTGAGGAATGTTTCCTGAAAGTTTGGCGGTACCTTTTTTTAACACCCTGTATAATCACCTACAGGAAGTATTCGCGTGGCACCATCATACAGTAACTAGAGCGAAAATTCGTGTCATATATATTATATACATATACCACAACTCAAACTATTCTCTTTACTACTTTTCTGTTTCTCCAACAGTCCATTATTCACTGCTCCAAACACACATCCTCAGTCATTTGTTTCTCATGTTCAGTTTGTATGACTGAGATTCAAATACTTCCCACGCTGATATCTTCAAACGGCCCCAGATCTGGCAAAAACTGAACACAGACACAGTGGTCTGGGGATGCAGATACGAGTGTCAGAAACGGATGATAGGGTGGGAGAAGTAATAATAAAGTAACTGGAAGAGTCTGTTGTAGGAGACCACTGGAGTCGCATGTGTTAATGGTGCGCAGGATATGCTTGTTACGCAGTCGTTTTGAAGTCACGGTAGGGGAATACAGAAAACCATACGATGCTCCTACCCATATGCTGGCTCTGGACGCTTGTACATCCACATACACTCCTGGAAATGGAAAAAAAGAACACATTGACACCGGTGTGTCAGACCCACCATACTTGCTCCAGACACTGCGAGAGGGCTGTACAAGCAATGATCACACGCACGGCACAGCGGACACACCAGGAACCGCGGTGTTGGCCGTCGAATGGCGCTAGCTGCGCAGCATTTGTGCACCGCCGCCGTCAGTGTCAGCCAGTTTGCCGTGCCATACGGAGCTCCATCGCAGTCTTTAACACTGGTAGCATGCCGCGACAGCGTGGACGTGAACCGTATGTGCAGTTGACGGACTTTGAGCGAGGGCGTATAGTGGGCATGCGGGGGGCCGGGTGGACGTACCGCCGAATTGCTCAACACGTGGGGCGTGAGGTCTCCACAGTACATCGATGTTGTCCCCAGTGGTCGGCGGAAGGTGCACGTGCCCGTCGACCTGGGACCGGACCGCAGCGACGCACGGATGCACGCCAAGACCGTAGGATCCTACGCAGTGCCGTAGGGGACCGCACCGCCACTTCCCAGCAAATTAGGGACACTGTTGCTCCTGGGGTATCGGCGAGGACCATTCGCAACTGTCTCCATGAAGCTGGGCTACGGTCCCGCACACCGTTAGGCCGTCTTCCGCTCACGCCCCAACATCGTGCAGCCCGCCTCCAGTGGTGTCGCGACAGGCGTGAATGGAGGGACGAATGGAGACGTGTCGTCTTCAGCGATGAGAGTCGCTTCTGCCTTGGTGCCAATGATGGTCGTATGCGTGTTTGGCGCCGTGCAGGTGAGCGCCACAATCAGGACTGCATACGACCGAGGCACACAGGGCCAACACCCGGCATCATGGTGTGGGGAGCGATCTCCTACACTGGCCGTACACCACTGGTGATGGTCGAGGGGACACTGAATAGTGCACGGTACATCCAAACCGTCATCGAACCCATCGTTCTACCATTCCTAGACCGGCAAGGGAACTTGCTGTTCCAACAGGACAATGCACGTCCGCATGTATCCCGTGCCAGCCAACGTGCTCTAGAAGGTGTAAGTCAACTACCCTGGCCAGCAAGATCTCCGGATCTGTCCCCCATTGAGCATGTTTGGGACTGGATGAAGCGTCGTCTCACGCGGTCTGCACGTCCAGCACGAACGCTGGTCCAACTGAGGCGCCAGGTGGAAATGGCATGGCAAGCCGTTCCACAGGACTACATCCAGCATCTCTACGATCGTCTCCATGGGAGAATAGTAGCCTGCATTGCTGCGAAAGGTGGATATACACTGTACTAGTGCCGACATTGTGCATGCTCTGTTGCCTGTGTCTATGTGCCTGTGGTTCTGTGAGTGTGATCATGTGATGTATCTGACCCCAGGAATGTGTCAATAAAGTTTCCCCTTCGTGGGACAATGAATTCACGGTGTTCTTATTTCAATTTCCAGGAGTGTATGTACGCTGCAAGCCTCTGTGCAGTATAGTGTGGGGAAGACTTGGTACTGAGACTATCAGTTACCGGTGCTGTACCGCTCATCTACCGAGCTATTGGGTCATTTTTGTACATAGATACAATATGGAGAAAACCATTCCTGAGAGGATAAAAAGCAAAAAAGCTCGTATCAAGATATGGCCCGAAATGCGTTGCAAGTGAAAGTGACAGCTCGTAATACTTCATCTTACGGGAGGACTCCAGCTGTTGTTGCTTTAAATAAGAATAAAACTAATAAAATCGTCTCTGGTGTACTAATAAGCAATAAAATAACAAATTTATCGCAGGCGCATTTGATATAACCCAACTGTAGGTGGTTAACTTTATCAGTTAGGGTTTATTGTTCTTAATTTCACACAAACTTCTGTAGAATGGTGATAAACTCTACAATTAAGTGGACTGAAAGTTAGCCTGTACCCCAGATATAGTGTTTGGGTAGCACAGTACACAAATAAAATAGCTAGAAAACACAAGCAGTACTCACAGCTAAAAGTAATCCAAGTCAGACTTGACACTGGTATAAATAAATCGACACGCGATGCAATAATTTTGAATGCCGATCAGCGACGAAAATATTAAAAGTTCTCACTGTTGAACTGAGTTGAAAACGAGACTGGAATTCCAAATTGCCTTCACTTCCAAAAACACAACTTCCGCTGAACAATTGGCAGACACAGCACAGAGTCATCACCACTGCACAGTCTCGCCGAGTTCCGACTGAACTGACGCGAAAAATTTCAGTGCGTCACAACCGACGATGCGAAAACTTCTTTCGTGTAAAAATATGTGCCCAAATCACCACACAGACTAGCTTAGAACTTCTTCTACCAACCCACTTCGAACTCTGTGAAAGAGTCACAAGCTCGCCGCCCTTTCAAGCCCTCAGCATGCTTTTCCCCTGAAAATCCAAGCATTGACCTCATTTAACGACTTCAGACCGTCACCACCCACTCTTTCAACTTTTTGTGTACAAATGCAATTCAAAATCTGAATGCACCGTTAAATGCGTGCTAAAAATTTGAACAAAACTGATGCCTTGTACTTCTACACGCAATAGTTTGCGCTCAATTTAATTTTAAATGGTTCAAATGGCTCTGAGCACTTTGTGACTTAACATCTGAGGTAATCACTCCACTAGAACTTAGAACTACTTAAACCTAACTAACCTAAGGACATCACACACATCCATGCCCGAAGCACGATTCGAACCTGCGACCGTAGCGGACGCGCGGTTCCGGACTGAAGCGCCTAGAACCGCTCGGCCATAGCGGCCGGCTAAATTAGTTCTTTATCTCTGCGGCTTCATTATGTAGAGTATGGGCATGTATGGCAACCCTGTCTTCTACGAATAATTTGCCTGCTCTTTCCAATGCCGTAGTAAGAATTAGCATAGCTCTAATCAGTTTCCAATTACGGACAAAACTGTACAAACGTATAAACAATGGAAAAGGAGTGTGTGTGTGTGTGTGTGTGTGTGTGTGTGTGTGTGTATGTGTGTGTGTGTGTAACTTTGAGGTTTCTTGTAATAAGATTTCTCTATTACTAAATTTATAAAAAATATATGTTACACATATAAAACACTCATATTCCAATACAACGTTGTCAAAAATTTCGTAGTATTCTGCCAAAAACTTCCGAAGATTTGCAGTTAAGAACATTTATAGTTCAATATAAGTACAAACGAAGATGTCCGTTTCTTCAAGTCTCAAATATCCGGAAGTTCTTCACGGATTGCTCTGAAATTTTGAAATAACATTGTCTTCGAATATGTAATAAAAGGGGAAACGTTATAACAATCTAAATGTCGGTTTGCTCAAAATCGTTAATCTCCAGATGTTCTCGACCGCTTGCTTTGCGATTTAGACACAGCGTTGAACCCTTCAGATTTTCACGCATTTCTGTAATAAACGTTCAAACAAACAGATTTTATACCTTTTTGTATATAAATATATATGTAAAATATGTAATAGTGAAACTTTGTTAGCAAACAGAAAAGTTATATGTATAGCTTATTAGTTTACAATTAGAATAAAACTATAGTTGGACAAAGGGATGGGAGGAAATAGATATAGAAAAAGGGAGAGAGAGAGAGATGGCGGGGGGGAGGGGAAGGAGAGAGGAGAGGGGGGATCACAACTCCTGCCTTTAAGCATTCAAAACTAATTACGACTACTGCCTTCAACTTGCTTTACAGAGCGTCTTTCACCAAGTTTCGATATGTAAACATTTCTCTGGAACATTGTGTATACGAGCAGTATAAAAATACATTTTTATATTAAATTATGACCTCTTGTGCTTACTTTACAGATTTATTTACACAGAGAATATTGATTCTTAATGTTTCTTAGTATTAAATAAACTTTTGGGGCATGTTTTATTAATTACTCAAAAAAAAAAAAATCACCAGGCGTCCACACCCGTACTGTACAGCGTGTGGCCTGGTGCTCAGTGTTTATGACGTCATATCTCCTGAACTTTGTGTTGCACAATGACATAATTTTGCCCTTACATTCAGTGATATACAGGGTGTTACAAAAAGGTTCGGCCAAACTTTCAGGAAACATTCCTCACACACAAAGAAAGAAAATATGTTATGTGGACATGTGTCCGGAAACGCTTACTTTCCATGTTAGAGCTCATTTTATTACTTCTCTTCAAATCACATTAATCATGGAATGGAAACACACAGCAACAGAACGTACCAGCGTGACTTCAAATATTTTGTTACAGGAAATGTTCAAAATGTCCTCCGTTAGCGAGGAAGCATGCATCCACCCTCCGTCGCATGCAATCCCTGATGCGCTGATGCAGCCCTGGAGAATAGCGTATTGTTTCACAGCCGTCCACAATACGAGCATGAAGAGTGTCTACATTTGGTACTGGGGTTGCGTAGACAAGAGCTTTCAAATGCCCTATAAATGAAAGTTAAGAGGGTTGAGGTCAGGAGAGCGTGGAGGCCACGGAATTGGTCCGCCTCTACCAATCCATCGGTCACCGAATCTGTTGTTGAGAAACGTACGACCACTTCGACTGAAATGTGCACGAACCACATGTTGTGTCGTACTTGAAAAGGCACATGTTCTAGCAGCACAGGTAGAATATCCCGTATGAAATCATGATAACGTGCTCCATTGAGCGTAGGCGGAAGAACATGGGGCCCAATCAAGACATCACCAACAATGCCTGCCCGAACGTTCACAGAAAATCTGTGTTGATGACATGATTGCACAATTACGTGCGGATTCTCGTCAGCCCACACATGTTGATTGTGAAAATTTACAATTCGATCAAACCTAATCCGTAAAGAGAACATTTGCACTGAAATGAGGATTGACACATTGCTGGATGAACCATTCGCAGATGTGTACCCGTGGATGCCAATCAGCTGCTGATAGTGGCTGCACACGCTGTACATGGTACGGAAACAACTGGTTCTCCCGTAGCACTCTCCATACAGTGACGTGGTCAACGTTACCTTGTGCAGCAGCAACTTCTCTGACGCTGACATTAAGGTTATCGACAACTGCACGAAGAATTGTCTCGTCCATTGCAGGTGTCCTCGTCGTTCTAGGTCTTCCGCAGTCGCGAGTCATAGGCTGGAATGTTCCGTGCTCCCTAAGACGCCGATCAATTGCTTCGAACGTCTTCCTGTCGGGACACCTTCGTTCTGGAAATCTGTCTCGATACAAACGCACCGCGCCACGGCTATTGCCCCGTGCTAATCCATACATCAAATGGGCATCTGCCAACTCCGCATTTGTAAACATTGCACTGACTGCAAAACCACGTTCGTGATGAACACTAACCTGTTGATGCTACGTACTGATGTGCTTGATGCTAGTACCGTAGAGCAGTGAGTCGCATGTCAACAGAAGCACCGAAGTCAACATTACCTTCCTTCAATTGGGCCAACTGGCGGTGAATCGAGGGAGCATAGTACATACTGACGAAACTAAAATGAGCTCTAACATGGAAATTAAGCGTTTCCGGACATATGTCCACATGACATCTTTTCTTTATATGTGTGAGGAATGTTTCCTGAAAGTTTGGCCGTACCTTTTTGTAACACCCTGTATATGCATACTCTTTGTAAAATGCATCACGAATACAGTTAGCAGTAAAGAAATAATAAATTATAACGTCGTGCCTCGTGCCCGTCCTTTACAGCATTAGCAGAGGAAAAGTAGTAAGCGATAAATGTTTTTCCTTTGATCGTTTTGTGGGTGTTATCAGCGAGAAAAAATTTCGTAAGGTTTGGAATTTATATGTAACGTTTGTTACACGTCCCTATTGTTCTCGTTCTCGAACACTGGATAAATGGAGTCTGGGAATTCACGCACCCCTTTGATGTTAAGGTCGTTTCATATTTAGGTGGTTTGATATTTAGGTGGTTCTTACTGCCACAACGACTGTCCCCTGACAGTTAGGTACAAGTGTACCAAGTTTAGTTGAAATTTGTCCAGTCGTTTGAGGTTTGAGGAAATGTTGAAAAACACACACACACACACACACACACACACACACAAGAATTAGGGCCTACTGTCTTTCATTAAGTGAGTGAAGTAGCAAGCATCATTACATTTGTTTTCTTTTTTAAAGTCGCGCGTTATTTCTCACATAAACGATATTTTGTACTCCGAATCGTAGAAAATTATTTCTCTGCTGTCGTAATTTCTGTAGCATGTCAACTCCTACGGACTGTTCGGGTTTCACATTCCGGGAAAAAGTTTTCCAAACTGACAAGTCATCGCTGGTAATGTTCCATGTTAGCCTCCCTGTAATCCTGTAAGTAAGCACAAACTGCACCCGACAAAAGAGCGTGTCAACACACACGCTGATGTCAAAAGGTCAAACGGAACACGGTGTAATTTCCGCTGTTTGACGTCCGCTGTGTCATGTTGAACATTTCCCTGACAGAACGTTCACTGACTCCCAAAAGCCGCATTTTACAAACCGCAAAACATTCTCCATCGTGTTTTACTAAGGGGAACAACCATGTTGTTCCGTACGAATTGTTGCCTTTGCAAAGAATCAGGAATGCTCGGGTTTGAGTATACTGATAACATTGTTTGAAAAAAAGGGAGAAAAAGAAACTAATAGGATATCAGCAACCGTCGACATTTAGGTCATTACAGACAGAGGATAAGCTCGGATTGGAACGAAAAATTGGGAAATAATTAAGGAGTATTCTTTTCTACAAAATAATCGCGGCATTTCCCATAAGCGATGCCGGGAAGCAGCAAAATCGCCAATCTAGATGCCTTGTAGAAGATTTGATGCCCTCTCCTTTCGAATAACTGGCCAGGTCACCCTAATACACGAGAAAGGTAGACGTAACCTGCTAAAAACAGACCCGCATTATTGGGATCGATTCGGAGTATGATATTTGAAGATATACTCTTTTCTAACGTTATGAAATATCTCCACCAAACGCTCTATTCACACACAACCAGCATAGATTCAGAAAATGACTCTCTTATGAAACATAACTGGCCCTTTATTGACACGAATTATTGAATACCATTGACAAGTCATGTCAAATTGATTCCATATTTGTAGATTTACAAAAAGCTTTTGGCACCGTTCCGCACAACCGACATGTATCATACCACTTCACTTGGCACGATGGGTTATATTACATGCCATGGGTACTAATACTAACAAGCAAAAATCAAAAAAGTCGCGAATGTGCCAAGATGTTTCGATTTAAATATCTTCGAAGCTGTCAGGTAAGTCGAAAAGTTAGTTGCCCTATTTTACATCCCTAACTCTGCCCAGGACATATTCCCCTTTATTGTGCTATGACAGGAGAATTTTTCGTTCTGGTTCAGATATAGAGGGGAGAGTTTCGCGGATATGATACGAATGTTTAGATGACAGTCTTTAAGACAAAGGCGTTTTTCGCTGAGACGATATCTTTTCACGAAACTTCAGTCACAAACTTTTCCCTCCGAATGCGAAAATATTTGTTTGTCTCGCACCTACACTATGTGATCAAAAGTATCCGGACACCACCAAAAACTTTTTTTTTTCATATTAGGTGCATTGTGCTGCCACCTACTGCCAGGTACTCCATACTAGCGATCTCAATCTACATCTACATTTATACTCCGCAAGCCACCCAAAGGTGTGTGGCGGAGGGCACTTTACGTGCCACTGTCATTACCTCCCTTTCCTGTTCCAGTCGCGTATGGTTCGCGCGAAGAACGACTGTCTGAAAGCCTCTGTGCGCGCTCTAATCTCTCTAATTTTACATTCGTGATCTCCTCGGGAGGTATAATTAGGGGGAAGCAATATATTCGATACCTCATCCAGAAACGCACCCTCTCGAAACCTGGCGAGCAAGCTACACCGCGATGCAGAGCGCCTCTCTTGCAGAGTCTGCCACTTGAGTTTGTTAAACATCTCCATAACGCTATCACGGTTACCAAATAACCCTGTGACGAAACGCGCCGCTCTTCTTTGGATCTCCTCTATCTCCTCCGTCAACCCGATCTGGTACGGATCCCACACTGATGAGCAATGTCAATAGTCATTAGACATCGTGAGAGATTACAATGGGGCACTCAGTGGAACTCACGGACCTAGAACGCGGTCAGGTGATTGGGTGTCACTTGTCATACGCCTGTACGCGAAATTTCCACACTCCTAAACATCCCTAAGTCACTGTTTGCGTTGTGATAGTGAAGTGGAAACGTGAACGGACACGTACAGCACAAAAGCTTACAGGCTGACCTCGTCTGTTGACTGACAGAGACCGCAGACAGTTGAAGAGGGTCGTAATGTATAATAGGCAGACATCTATCCAGACCATCACACAGGAATTCCAAACTGGATCAGGTTCCACTGCAAGTACTATGACAGTTAGGCCGAAGGTGAGAAAACTTGGTTTTCATGGTCGAGCGGCTACTCATAAGCCACACATCAGGCCGACAAATGCCTAACGACGCCTCACTTGGTGCAGGGAGCGTAAACATTGGACGATTGAACAGTGGGAAAACGCTGTGTGGAGTGACGAATCACGGTACACAACGTGGCGATCTGATTGCAGGGTGTGGGTATGGCGAATGCTCGGTGAACGTCATCTGCCAGCGTGTGTAATGCCAACAGTGAAATTCGGAGGCGGTGGTGTTACAGTGTGGTCGTGTTCTTCATGGAGTGGGTTTGCACCCCCTGTTGTTTTGCGTGGCACTATCACAGCACAGGCCTACGTTGATGTTTTAAGCACCAAAGTTGATGAATGGCGATTGCATCTTTCAACACGATCAAGCAACTGTTCATAATGCACGGTCTGTGGCGGAGTGATCACACGACGAGAACATCCGTGTAACGGCCTGGCCTGCACAGAGTCCTGACCTGAATTCTACAGAACACCTTTGGGATGTTTTGGAACGCCGACTTCGTGCCAGTCCTCACCGACCGACGTCGATACCTCTCCTCAGTGCAGCGTGAAAAATGGACTGCTGTTCCCCAAGAAACCTCTCAGCACCTCACTGAACGTATGCCTGCGTGAGTGGAAGCTGCCATCAAGGCTAGGGGGGGGGGGGGGGCAACACCATATTGAATTCCAGCATTACCGAGGTCGCCACGAACTTCTGTCTTTTTCAGCCAGGTGGCCGGATACTATTGATCACATAGTGTAAGTAGGGAGAAATGACGATCACGATAAGATAACGGTAATCAGAGTTTGCACGGAATGGCGAAGGTGTTCGTATCTCCGAATAGCTGTTCAAGGTTGGAACCGCCTGGAAATAGTGCGACAGTGGTTCTACGCACCCTCTGCTGAACATTTACCTGTACCTTACTGTAACAGCTACGTACATGTAGACGACGATGGAAAAGATAATGCGCGCAGAAAACACAAGGCATGTCGCTGTTGAAATTTTAACCAACGCGGCATCTGTACCACTTTTGTTGTTTAGCTGACGCCACTTTGCTACGTTGCCAAGGATGCCTCTTACACTCTCCAGGAATGAGGACACTAGATACACGACACCATAAACTCGTATAATGGGAGAAACTATCATAAAATTCAGAAAACCGTCTTTCAGAGCGGAAATTAGGAATATGCTTCCTCTTCAAGCGTATTTATGCCGTAGAGACGGCGAAAAAAAAAAAAAATCATACAGCGACAATAGCTCAGACCGCGCAGAGACGCAGAATGTGTCTTATCTTCCACGCTCCATCCCAAAAGCCAACGGAGAGAGACTCTTAATACGTGATTCAGTAAGAACTACCTTCTCCCGCGCAAGTAGTTCGCAAAGTATAAGTGTAATACGGATGCGGTGCGTTTGGCTTCCTTTTGTCGTTGGTGTCTTCTCAGGCAGTACACGAGAGCATGCTGTAAAGTAATGTCTCCGAATTTTCTGTTCTCAGTATCGGTTGAGATGTTACATGTCACTCACATTACTCGGCCGAGTTTCCCGCTTCACTGACGCGAGCTGAAACCCACTGCCGCTAGGGCGCTCCGAATTGTAACGTGTAACACACCAGTGTGTAATGTAACCTCCGACTGAAATCCGTAAAAGAATGGAAGCTGTGTACGGTGCTCCTAAACGGCATTGCGACTGGTGATGAAATCTCGGTTCGCCATTTTGGCTCCAAAAACACGAGAGCCTCAGGGAATCTCTGACGCCAAAGAAGATAAAGAGGATGTATCGGCATGCAAAATCATGTTCACAGCGTGCTGGGATGTTGAAGGCGCGGTCCATTTGTAATTCAAGCCCAAAGGCACTACCATAAACTGTGCAAGGTACTGCGAGACCCTCAGAAAAGTGAAAGCACTTAGCCGAAGAGTTCGCCCGCACGTGTAGCAGCCTGTCCTTCAGCATGACAATGCCGGACCACACAACGAGTGCGGCGACATCTGAAAGAGTCCTGAGTTGATTCCATCTGATTTTCATCTGTCTGCAAGACTTACAGAACTTCAAGGACTTCACTTTGACAGTGATAAAGCGGAGCAGGCAGAGACGTAATTGTGGCTCCGTTAACAGAGTGTAACATTTTACAGTGATGGCACCAACAAACAGGTACCTCGTTGGGAGAAATGTGCTCGTCGGCAAGGTGACTATGTTAAGAAATACAGTATGTAGACATGAAGAATAAAGACGTAGTGTGTTAATAAATGTGATTTAAAAAGCTTAGAGTATTCACATAAAAAATTCGCGGGCGTTATTTTTCACGACGCCCTTGTAGTATTATCAAGTACTAACGTGATACAGTTGTCATGCCATCTTACTGCACAGGCAGACAGTGTTGTCACTGAAGTACGTGTGTTACACTACATTTATGCATAGTAAAACAGAAAAAAAAAATCCATCCAATATGGACATCTAGACAAACTACACCATGTATATAAAAGCGTTTCTATAACATGAGGAGCAAAAACATCCTATCTAAAATTTCATTAATTTGTTGTTTGAAATTTCGTCCTTATTTGTTTTTACAATGTAAATATTACAAAATTTTGGAAAATACTGACGCAGAGCTGGCCAGCTCCGCTAGCGGACACTGCCCCTAAGACGGGTGGTTTTTCTGCCTCGGAGTCAGTCGGTTCTCGTAGACTTAGAGCAAGACGGCCGCACAAGTGGGACAGTTATGGGTTACTTATTGGGCAGTTCAATAAGTCACGGCTGCAAAATACTAACACCAATTCTTTACAGACGAATGGAAAAACTGGTGGAAGTCGACCTCGGGGAAGATCAGTTTGGATTCCGTAGAAATGTTGGAACACGTGAGGCAATACTGACCCTACGAAAGATTAAGGAAAGGCAAACCTACGTTTCTAGAATTTGTAGATTTAGAGAAAGCTTTTGACAATGTTGACTGGAATACTCTCTTTGAAATTCTGAAGGTGGCAGGGGTAAAATACGGGCAGCGAAGGCCTATTTACAATTTGTACAGTAACCAGATGGCAGTTACAAGAGTTGAGGGACATGAAAGGGAAGCAGTAGTTGGGAAGGGTGTGAGACAGAGTTGTAGTGTATCCCCGATGTTATTCAGTCTGCGTATTGAGTAAACAGTAAAGGAAACTAAAGAACAATTTTTGAAAGAAATTAAAGTCCACGGAGAAGAAATAAAATCTTTCAGATTTGCCGATGACATTGTAATTCTGTCAGAGACAGCAAAGGACTTCTGAACGGAATGGACAGTGTCTTGAAAGGAGGATATAAGATGAACATCAACAAAAGCAAAACGAGGATAATGGAATATAGTCGAATTAAATCGGGTGATGCTGCCGGAATTAGATTAGGAAATGAGTCACTTAAAGTAGTAAAAGGGTTTTGCTATTTGGGGAGCAAAATAACTGATGATGGTCGTAGTAGAGAGGATATAAAATGTAGACTGGCAATGGCAAGGAAAGCGTTTCTGAAGTAGAGAAATTTGTTAACATCGATTATAGACTTAAGTGTCAGGAAGTTTTTTTCTGAAAGTATTTGCAAGTGAAACATGAACGATAAGTAGTTTAGACAAGAAGAGAATAGAAGCTTTCGAAATGTGGTGCTACAGAAGAATGCTGAAGATTAGATGGGTAGATCATATAACTAATGAGGAGGTATTGAAAAGAATTGGAAAGAATAGAGATTTGTGGCACAACTTGACTAGAAGAAGGGATCGGTTGGTTGGACACGTTCTGAGGCATCAAGGGTTCACCAATTTAGTATTGGAGGGAGACAAAGAGATGAATTCACTCAACAGTTTCAGAAGGATGTAGGTTGCAGTAGGTACTGGGAGATGAAGCAGCTTGCACAGGATAGAGTAGCGTGGAGAGCTGCATCAACCAGTCCCGGGACTGAAGAAGAAGAAGAAGAAGAAGAAGAAGAAGAAGAATTAATTCATTTCGATCATTCAGTTTTAAATAATCGGGTCCTTCCTGTTTGCCGTTTATATGTCTAGCTCCTTTTAATTTTAAACCTGAAGATGTCCGTTGAAAACAATTGCAACCCGTCATCTGTAAAGATAATTGTGGCGGTGTAGTAAAATAAAGAAAAGTTTACGTATTTATTCTCTCTAGACCCTTCTTCCAAAAGTCTGTGATGAGAAATCGAAGTAATTAAGGATCGCATGAAGACTAACCGACTGTCATTTTTCACAAGCACCGTTCGCTAACGGAACAGGAACGGCGAATGTGTCAGCTGTATAAAAAGCTCCCTGTGTCACACTCCGTAGTGTGGTTTCCGGAGCTCAAATGTAGATTATTTCACATTTTCATTGTTAGTAATGTGTCCATAAATGACGGAAACAGTCTTAGAACCCATCCGAGATCAAACCCTGAAGCTTCTGATATTTCGCTCGAAAGTGGCTAATTTGTTTCTGTTGTATGGTAATTTATAGTTATATTTATGGTATTTTCTCTGTGTGGTAATGTGAAATTGAACTCGTGATTAGAGAAATAGTTAAGCTCGTATTTAAGTTCGTCAGCAATTTAGTGATTCTCGAAAAGCGATCAGCAATGCTAAAGTTAATCAGAAATGAAACATTAAAATGTGTGTACTGCAACGCTTGTGGGCAGAGTACAGTCTCTTCTGTTAAATTTGAGAAAACTGTCCTTTTAGCAATAATACAAGCAATCTGACTTCCAGAAAAATATGAAACATAAATAACTACCAACAATGCCCTGTCTGGAAGGTACGTCACTACTGAAATGTTAAAGTGTATCACATGTTAATTATAAATGGCCTACCTGTTTGCGCAATGAATAAACGCCATACTGCTGTTGTCTTCAATCCGCTGTGGCTAATGCTGCCATGCTAATTGAAAATAAAAATTCAGACTACTAGCAATGCGATGTGCAATGAATACTTTAAACTATGGAACATATACAAAAATTATCTGCAAATAAATCTCATTACTGTAATGATCATTGTCAATTAAAGTTGAGGCACTGATGACCCCGTAGTTCGGTCCCTTTACTCCCCAAACCGACCAACCAATTAATGTTCTGTTCCTGAGAAACTAGGGAAAACAAAATTACGTATGTGACACTTGAAATAAAGAGACGAATGCTGATTGATGGAAAAACAAAGTAATCAAAGTAACTAACTGTATTGACAAAGGTTTACATCACTAAGACAAAATATTTTAACACTTGGTATATTAAAAATTCACTTGACATTAATAGTTGAAAAACGTGAACAAATTCTCTTTACTTTCATACCAACACTTGTGCTATCCATGTTCGAAGAAAAATCAATAAATCACACTCTGCTATCATAAAAATCTCCAATTCTAAATCCCTGACCAAATTAACTACTACGCTTGAATGTCTCGGCAAATGGGCTATTACAGTAACTTTTGAAGTCTTCTGAATTAATTTACAAAATATCTGTCCATAAATGAAATATAAGAAAATTATCGCCGGTGTACAGCACAGCCTAAAGACATCTTACCCCCCTCACAAGATACAACTCCACACTCACACTCCCTCTCCCTCTCACAAAGACTGCGTTCCACTCACAAGCAAAGGTTGCACTGACAGCCCCTCGCAGCGTAACCTCGTTGGCAGAGTGGTTGCCCAGATGCTATTGAAGCTTTACTTTTCCGCGTGACGTCCAAAATATTAACAAAATTACAATTTTCTGTATAAAACAAAACCCTCACATGCTAGGCGCTTAGCGGTAGTGTTACACCATTACTACTGGAACCTCATTATGTAAACTCCTGCTGCCACTAAGAGCTAAAAGTGAAACTTTTCAGATCATGTGCTTTTTTAATTTCTCAGCTTATGATTGATCACGTCTAAGGAGCCACCTAATCAAGAAACTGAAATACGTGTCTGCTAAACACTATGACAAACACGATAACGGAAAGGTTACCGAAGGAAACTGTCATGATTCACAGTGCATCGATGTGATTCACTATGTGTGTGATAGAACTAACTGATGCAGTGGGTAAAACAACTCAGTTGTTTCCTCCTCCTCCTCCTCCTCCTCCTCCTCCTCATCATCATCATCATAATACATTTCCTCCTCCTCCTCCTCCTCCTCCTTTCTCCTCCTCCTCCTCCTTTCTTCTCCTCCTTTCTTCTCCTCCTCCTCTTTCTCCTTCTCTTTCTCCTCCTCTTTCTCCTTTTCCTTCTCTTTCTCCTCCTCTTTCTCCTTCTCTTTCTCCTCCTTCTCCTCTATCTCCTTCTATTCTCTCCTCCTCCTCCTCCTCCTCCTCCATCTCCATCTCTTCCTTCATCCTCTGTATTTCTGGGATATCCCTCACCAGCAGCAACTTAATGGACAAGAGTGATCTACGAGCTCCTGCTGCAAGCAAGTGCAAAGTACATACATGAGTACATTTAATTAATTTGCCGGCCTCCTCTGGTATGCAACACGTATAAATTTCCCCTTTGATGACTGGTTGCACCACTCGCAGTAACACACACTGTAGCTCGTCCCCTGTTGTGACTCGGCCCTGCTTGTCGTCCCTCATCCGCGCGTTGCTCGCATGTCACCACACGGGAATGCCCTCTTCCCCACCCCACCCCCCCCACCCCCTCTTTCACGTGGAGAGAGTTAATCAGCGCAGGAATCCTCGCAATCTCGCCGCGTGCCGTCGTCCTGGCCTCCCCACGCGGATTAATTTTCCTTTTTTTTCCTCTCCCCTCCACCCTCTCCCACGCACGTGTATGGCGTTCCAGCCCGTCCAGTCCTGGCAGTTTTATCTTCTGCCGCCAGGGGCACGCGCGTAGTCTTCTCACCTCTGCAGCGCTTACGAGAGTGTATGGGGAGTGTGAAATGCGAGTAATTTGAGAGGGAGGAGGCGTGCGCCCCGAGTTTAGGTATTTAATACTTCTGTCTCGTGTTGCCGACGCTACAGGGGGAGCAACAGATGAATATTTCCTGAATTCTTGCACAGACTTTCTGAATTTGGGGTGTCAAGTGCCGTACCTATCACTGATGTCGCTCAGCGTTTCGCTATTGTTTCCTGTGAGACACACCTGTCTGCGAATATGGTACGAGGCGACTTAGAAAAAGCCAAGAGGAAAATTCTGAGACAAATTAAGAGCAACGAAAAAACTTATTGAAGCCGGTCTCGAGGAAGGTCAGTTCGAGGTCCGGCGAAAGTTTAGGAACACACGAGGCAATACTGACCCTATGACTTAAGTTAGAAGACAAACTGAAAAAAAAATAAAACCGACATTTGTAGCATTAGTAGATTCAGAGAAAGCTTTCGACAACGTTGACTGAAATACCCTTTTAAAGCAGGCAAAGATTTTTTGCATGTTGTAAAGAAACCAGACTGGTGTTAGCAACAGTCGAAGTACGTGAGAGAAAAGTTGGCAGTTGAGAAGGAAGTGAGACAGGATTCTAGTCTTTGCCAGATGTAATTCAGTCTGTAAATTGAGCAAAAAGTGAAGGAAACCAAATCTGGAGAAGCAGTTGAGGTTCAAGGGGAAGAAATGAAAACTTTGAGATTTGCTGATGACATTGCAACGCTTCCAGAGACAGCAAAGCACTGGCAAGAGCAGGTGAACGGAATGCGTAGTGTCTCGGAAAGACATTGTTACATGAACATAAACAACAAATATGATAATGGAATGTACGAGGGTAATCCCAAAAGTAAGGTCTCCTATTTTTTTATAAATACATAGACCTGTTTCTTTTTACAGTAGTTTACATCAGTTTACAGCTTAAACATTTAGCTATTTTTCGACATAATCACAATTTCTGTCGATGCATTTTTGTAGACGCTGTGTATGCCCATGTCATAGCAGCTCGCCGCCATGCTGTTCAGAAAGTTATGAACCTCTTCTTTTATCTCGTCGTCGGAGCTGAATCGCTTTCCGGTCAAATTTTCTTTTAACCTAGGGAACAGGTGATAAGTCACTGGGCGCCAAGTCAAGAGTATATACTGAAACTGTTGCAGGAGAGCAACGGTTTGCCGAGTGATGTGTGGGCGAGCGTTGTCAAGGAGAATGTGTACGCCCTTGCTCAACATTCCCCTTCTCCGGTCCTGAATTGCCCGTTTGAGTTTTTTCAGAGTGATGGTACTGTCAGCGTTAATTGCACACATTCTGTGTTGTGCTCTCCTGCAACAGTTTCGGTGGAACATAATCACCCACCCACCCTATAGTCCTGACTTGGCGCCCAGTGACTATCACCTGTTTCCTAGGTTAAAAGAACATTTGACCCGAAAGCGATTCAGCTCCGAAGACGAGGTGAAAGAAGAGGCTCATAACTTTCTGAACAGCATGGCGGCGAGCTGGTATGACATGGGCATATAAAAACTGCCGCAGCATCTACAAAAATGCATCGACAGAAATGGTGATTATGTCGAAAAATAGCTAAATGTTCAAGCTGTAAACTGATGTAAACCATTGTAGAAATAAACAGGTCTATGTAAATGGTTCAAATGGCTCTGAGCACTATGGGACTTAACATCTGAGGTCATCAGTCCCCTAGAACTTAAACCTAACTAAGCTAAGGACGTCTCATACATCCATGCCCGTAGCGGTCGCGCGGTTCCAGACTGAAGCGCCTGGAACCGCTCGGCCACAACGGCCGGCAGGTCTGTGTACTTAAAATAAAACAGGAGACCTTACTTTTGGGACTACCTTCGTAGTTGAATTAAATCAGGCGACGCTCAAGGAATTAGAGCAGGAAAAGCGACAATGGAACAGTAGACGAGGTTAATATTTGCGCAGCGAAATAACTGGTACTGGTCGACGTAGAGAGGGTGTGATATGCAGATCAACTACAGCACGAAAATTATGTCTGAAAAGAAGGAATTTGTTAACGTGAAACATAAATTTAAGTGTTACGACGTCTTTCTTTCAGGTTATTGATTGTAGTGTAGCTGTGTACTGATATGAAACGAGGGAGATAAGCAGTTCAAAAGAGATTGCAATGTTTCTTTTTTTTTCATTTAGAACGTGTAATAATGCGACTGCGATGAAAAAAGATTTTCAAAAGAAATGTAGGAAAACCATACGAGAGGTGGAGAACCGAAGCTGGCAAATTGCGTAGTACATGAAGCGAAGAAGTAGTAGCCTTTTGTGATGGTACAACTTCTATTATACCAAGACCGGTTTCGAATCGCCTAGAGCTTCGTCTCCGGCTGGTACACACTTCAAATGATTTAGTTAAGCAATGGAGATGTCCTGTAGAGTTAGTAGCATTCATCTCACTCTAGGAAACATAATTTGTGTCAGTTTCTATTACAAGCTGATACTGGTAATCCGAATCAAACCTAACTGATCTCCCAGTGAAGCTAATTCTGTCATTGTAAACCCGTACACTTTTCTTTCTCTTGTGTGGATTGTACATCATTCTAGTCTTATTGTAGTGGATTTTTTAGACTGATCTGAAACTTTCCCTACTGCATCCTTCTATTAGTTGTTAGTTTTTTGTGATGGTAAATTTAAGTGAACAACTTGCAGCTGTGAAATTTTGTTTTCTGCTCGATAAAAATGCTGCTGAAACTGTTTTAATATTGAAAACAGCTTACCAAAATGACGCTATGGGAAAAACTCAAGTTTGCGAGTGGTTTGCTCCATTTAAAAATGGCGACATGTCGATTGCTGACAAACCTCGTTGCGGACAATCATCTGCTGTCCGAATCGCCGAAAATACTGAAAAAATTCGACACACACACACACACACACACACGTGCCCGAGGGAGGACTCGGACCTCCGACTGGGGGAGACGCGCGAACCGTACAAGGCGTCTAAGACCGCGCGGCGACCCCGCGGGTGTGTCAGAGATTAGTGGGTTACCTTGGACGAACTGTGTTGGTCATAAAAGACCCGATTTGTGACAGACAGGAGACTAGTTCTTCCACTCCGACAACGCACCTGCACACACGGCCATGTCTCTTAAGACAGTTTTGGGCTAAAAATGGCATAGATCCGCTGCCCCACGCACCTTACTCACCTGACCTGGCTCCGTGCGACTTTTTCGTATTTCTACCAACGAGAAGGAGCATCAAAGAACACGGATTTTACAACATTCAAGAAGTCAAGGGGAAAAAAAACTAGAAAGGATGACAAAAATTGTTCCGAACAGTGGAATCACCGGTGGGACAAATGTATGAATTGTAATGGAGAGTATTTTGAATGGGATAAACGTTGTTTTGTAAACGATTAGAAAATAAACAGCTTTTAAAAAATATTCCGTTATTTTTGGGTACCCCCTCGTAGGCGTACCCGAAATAACTAATTACGCTGACCACTAGTGATGCCGGTCCATCTCGAAAAAAACCTCTCTTCGTTTCGCTACTTACGTGTTAGCAGTTCGTAGGGTGTGCACATATTTTGGTCTGCCATGGAGTTTGCCGCCAGATGTCTCGTAATCTTACGCTGACGTTCACGAATAGAAGAAAGGGGTTCCGGCAATTTTGTCTCGACGTAATAGCAGAATTAGGGTTCTCTCTCTCTCTCTCTCTCTCTCTCTCTCTCTCTCTCTCTCTTCTCCAAATGGTTCGTGCAAAGAGAGCTGCGGTGCTGACGTGTGGTGCACGCTACGCCTAGTGAGCTGGTGATGAACAGCAGACAGACGGGGGTTGCAGCCAGGCAGGCAGCTGCCTAGCTCGGGGCGGTGTGAGGTGCAGCCGACTGCAGATGCAATTTTTCTGCATTGTCTCTGATTGGCGAGCGGAACATGCGCCTCTGTGTGCTCCGGCCTGCAATTTCCAGCGCGGCTGAAAAGAAAGTGGGTGGAGTTTGCGAGCTCTGGCGTAGCAGCATTGGTGGGGCGGGGGGGGGGGGGGGAGGTACGTTTGGCTCGTTAGCCAGCGATACAGCTGTGTAGCACGGGGAAGGGGGGGGGGGGGGAGGGCGATCTCGCCTTCAGTCCCGTAGCAGAACGGGGAACGAGAATGTAGGTCGCTGGGATCCTGGCCGCTGCAACTCCTCGTGCTTGAACTGGTACGATACTGGCTCCCAGTTCAGGAGACAGGACTTTTTAGGGCTGCGTGACTCTGTCTCTAAGGACGGAACCCTTACGAGGATCGCTTTGCTGTCCGTCTTTCTGTCAGTCTGCCCGTCCGACTGTTCATCTATATATATACTCCGCAATCCACCATACGGTGCGTGGCGGAGGGTACCTCGTACTGTAACAACAATAATACTATACTATTGTACTTATAATAAATTTTTTCTTCTGAATTTCGATAAATTAGTATAATCGATATTCTGGTTTCATTTCTTTTTTGTTTCATGACATTATGTTGAAGAAGCTATAAACAATTTCCGATGTAAATTTTAATATTTATGTCAAATTTCAAGTAATGTTGTAATAAAAGGGAAGTGTCCCTAATGTTGAAACTATTGTAAGATGTGAAAGTTGTATTTGTATGCCTGGTCCATACGTAGGTAATGTATTAGGATAAGTAGAATGTAAAACCTTTGGTGAATACCCTGTCTGTAGGGGAGCGGTAAAAGGTGGAGGCAGGCGAGCGCGGGAAAATGCACACGGGCGCGGTACGGCACAACGGGCTCAGCAGTAGTAGTAGTCGGAGTTGGGCATTGGTCTGAGAAACAAGTGCTGGATCGAGGAGGCTCTCCTGGAAAAAGTGGTTTCGTTGAGCCTCGGATGCGCTGTTTCCGACGTCTATACAGCATGGCAATATCCCATAGGCACTAAATGGAAAAGTATTGCGACCCTATGAAGAAGTAAAGTGCCGATATTTCATGAGCCATTGCTGTAATTGCACGTGTGCTTTGTGCCTCGCCATCTCGCCGCCTGCCGACCGCCTCATCGATACGAACAGGTTGAAACTTTTAGTACTGTATTCGTGTGGACCAGTGTTACTTTTGCTACATACTGTTCAATAATAACTTAAATTTTACCAGAACTGTCCTATCAATTAATTATCCTCACAACTAACCTAGACAGGATCCTTTCCACATGTTGTGCAATCAAGTGTCCCAAGATGAAGATTTAAAGTTTATGTTAATAATAATTACCTGCAGGCCTATCTATGTTAGAATGATGTTTAAAGAACTTTGTTGTTAATGAATACTGGACGAATAATATAGGTATGACAAAGTTGGAAGATAAGGTTGAAATTGGTTTAGTAATGAAGTTTATTTAAATTGAGACAAAAATAACGGTAGTTAAATGAGCAGGAATTAAGACAAAAAGAGTGATAAATCATATTTTGGAAATCTTGAATGCTTAATTCTCTCAATAATCAAACTTTCACTACAGTGATCATAATAGTTTCAGGGCCCCCCCTTTTTTTCTTTTCTATTCATTTGAATTCTGAAGTGTACTGAGCTGATTTGACCAGCAAAGTTAAAGTCAATACAAAACCTAAATTTATCAGTGTTATACCCTTCTTAAAATTGACATTGTATGTGTGTTTCAAAAGTGCCATTTCTAGGGTAACCTATGCCCGATTTCAGTCGGATCAATAGACAAAACGCAGTTTGTAGTAATCATTATAGTGTAATGTTGTGTATTTATAGCTTGTCCAAATTAGTACAGAAAGTGAAAATATTAGTTCAGTAGATTTTTTCTGGTTCTAAAATTTACCATATAATGCAGTATTACTACGTGTGGTTATGCTTGCGCGTACATCCACTTGTACTGGAAAAAAAAAACTCAGTTAATGCCTAATTAGGCTGGCGACCGTATTATTAACAATTGGTTGCATCTGCTGTGTATGTTTCTTGTCCGTCCTGACGTGTAGTTGCACTTCAGACTTGCTTGACGTATCATTGTTGTTACTGAGTGGGTGTAAGTCTGATTTTGCCTCCATTCAGGTACACGCGGTCAACATATTTACTAAAATCCTTTCTTACAAGGTGAATCCCGTCAACTTACCATAGTACAGGCTTTAAAGAGTTAACGTACGCCCGAGCGTAGACGTTACAGTACCACAACTAGCACCTTCTCTCCCAGTTCCTCTCCCAAACAGAACGAGGGAAAAAAGATTGCTATATGCCTCTGTACGAGCCCTAATCCCTCTTGTCTTATCTTTGTGGTCTTTCCGCGACATATAAGTTGGCGGCAGTAAAATTGTACTGCAGTCAGCCTCAAATGCTGGTTCTCTAAATTTCCTCAGTAGCGATTCACGAAAAGAACGCCTCCTTTCCTCTAGAGACTCCCACCCGAGTTCCTGAAGCATTTCCGTAACACTCGCGTGATGATCAAACCTACCAGTAACAAATCTAGCAGCCCGCCTCTGAATTGCTTCTATGTCCTCCCTCAATCCGACCTGATAAGGATCCCAAACGCTCGAACAGTACTCAATAATAGGTCGTATTAGTGTTTTATAAGAGATGAACCGAAGACGACTATCCGCCTTCCCCACAACTGCCATTACGTGCTTGTCCCATTTCATATCGCTCTGCAGTGTTACGCCCAAACATTTAATCGACGTGACGGTTCAAGCGCTACACTACTAATGCAGTACTGAAACATTACAGGATTCTTTCTCCTATTCCTCTGCATTAATTTACATTTATCTATATTTAGAGTTAGCTGCCATTCATTACACCAATCACAAATCCTGTCCAAGTCATCTTGTATCCTCCTACAGTCGCTCAACGACGACACCTTCCCGTACACCACAGCATCATCAGCAAACAGTCGGACATTGTTATCCACCCGATCCAAAAGATCATTTATGTAGATAGAAAACAACAGCGGACCTACCACACTTCCATGGGGCACTCCAGATGATACCCTCACCTCCGATGAACACTCACGATCGAGGACAACGTACTGAGTTCTATTACTTAAGAAGTCTTCGAGCCACTCACATACTTGGGAACCAATCCCATATGCTCGTACCTTAGTTAGGGGTCTGCAGTGGGGCACAAAGTCAAACGCTTTCCGGAAGTCAAGGGATATGGCATCCATTTGATACCCTTCATCCATGGTTCGCAAGATTCGTGTGAAAGAAAGGCGAGTTGCGTTTCGCAGTAGCGATGCTCTCTAAAGCCGTGCTGATGCAGGGACAGCAAACTTCTCTGTCTCAAGGAAATTCATTATATTCGAACTGAGAATATGTTCGAGAATCCTGCAACAAACCGATGTTAAGGATATTGGTCTGTAATTTTGAGGATCCGTCCTTCTACCCTTCTTATATACAGGCGTCACCTGCGCTTTTTTCCAGTCGCTCGGGACTTTACGTTGGGCAAGAGATTCGCAATGAATGGAAGCTAAGTGAGGAGCCAATGCAGTAGAGTACTCTCTGCATTAAGAACCCTTTTTCTCAAGAACAGTTAGACGTATCAAGTTGAAACTTGTCACCTATTGAGGTCTCTGGTCCCTTGGCACTGTAAAAATTTTAAACTCTAAATCAGTTCATCCAAAAAAAGGCCGTTTATGTCACATGGTTTGATACTCGAAAACCCATTAAAACTTATAGTGAACTTCGAGTTCACTTACAAGGGAATGGTCAGACTTGTCATGTCGAAACCTGTGTTGCTTTTTTTACCACTGTGAGTTAACATTGCAAGAAGTCTGTATGCAGAATTTTAGCTGCTGACATGACCTGGAAGTCTGTAAACAATTTTATGAAGTAATACATTATTGTCGCATGGTTTCCGCGCTTATAACTGCCTCTTGTACAACCCTGACCTCTCTCGCTACGTTATACCAACGCCATCTAGGGACAAGGTGGCGTTAGCTACGCGCCGCTCTCTTGCCACAGCAGTGAGAGAGCTGTTTCCCCAGTGAAAGCGATCGTATGATAATTAAACATTCGTTGACAAATATGGCTGATATGTTATCTACAATATTCTTTCCAAATAGCAATGAAATAGACACAAATAAATATACGGTTTAGAACACGTCCAAATTTTATTTCTTGTAATTACCGCAAAAATGCGAAATATTGATACAATGTTCAAAACCTAGGTTTTTTGTGCACCAAGAATATACAAGCAAAGACGACCCTGCGAATCACAGACGTTGTTAGATGTCCGCAGACAAAACTGGGCTGGTGTTAGGAATGAATCAGGCCTAGTATCAGTATATTTCGAGGAGTGCCACGCATATTTAATCAAATTCTGAAACCGTGGGGGAAGGGGGGGGGGGGGGAATGATAATGTACTACTGATTGCAGCTTGAGAATATTGTCACGGTGATAGACAGGAAATTGCAGTAATCTGCACACAGTAATTTTCCTGTTAGTTTTCTTTAAAATGCCTTCCACTGACGGAAAAATTCTCTGTCTAAAGGTTGGATTACGTTCTTCGTGCCGGGTGGAATCTGAAGTATCTCTACTTCTTTGTCAGGGTGCGCTCGAAATACAGCTTTAATGAATCAGACCTTTTATGACCTGACTACGAATCTAGGAGAAGAGATTTGTTCCCGCAGATCGGAATAAAAGCATGACGCATGAAAAGTGTAACGTTTTCATTTCCAATTTTTCCAGACTTCGATGCGTCTACCGCAAGATTGTTTGCGTGACACGTGGTCCAAAACGTCCAGTTGCTTCTTGAAGACACACATATAGTTTAGGCAGCAATGAACCATCCAGACTAATTATGGACATTATAGTGTATGAATGGGTGAGTGAAGTCGTGGACTGCGCAATCGCCTCAATATGTTTTTCCCCGTTTGAATGACAGTTTTCTTTTCTTACGCATTTCTTTTTGAAAACCTGATTGATCTGCATTGTACACGTACGATCCACTAAAACTAGCGATCTTACTTTTTTGCATTCGTAAGAAAAGCTTCTATCATTTCGATTTGTGTCACTCCATTTTCCGACCTGTTTCTCGATACAAATTTTGTTATTTTTCGTGCCACAATTTTATGTGATCTTTTGAAGCGACTAATCCAACTTTGAGAAGCTGTAAATTCTTTAGCGCCTATCGCGTTGGCAATCTCTAACGCCGAATTACGCAAAGTTGTATTGCTGACACTAAATGACTGTTGTTTGGCATCGGTAAATAGCTCCAAAAGTCGCGCATTTATCTTCGTCGCAATTTCCAGTCGACTCTTACGTCGTCCAGCGGCTTCCTGTTTCCATCTATACAATTCACGTTCTGAACGGACAAAGCGACACTTATTTTGAACAGTACTGACACGTAGGCGTTTCTTACCACTTTTGTTCAATCAGTACGTCACCGCTTTTTCTTTGTCTGATAAGGTAATTGTAGTTGCTGGTGTTAATTTCGGAGATAATTGATTATGGTACGTGGCACTATCACTAGAAGAGTCTTCATGAGTGCAACTTTCGTCGGTGTCTTCGCCGTCTGTAGATTCACAGTCTGCAATATCGAGTTTTTCAGTTGTTTCTAGCCACATGTCTGCGCCATTTACATGCTCGTCTAGAAGTTTAACAACCATGTCGCACAACACATAGTCTTCACGCGTGTTTTCTGTTGACTGCTTCATTTGGCGTCTGTGGTATATCTCCATGGCAAGCAGCAAACCATTTACACCTATGAGGAGAGATTGAATGGTCACCTTAAAGTGGCTTGCGGAGTATAGATGAACATGTACAGAACATCTTTCACGTCTCTAATCAGTTTTAGGATGGTATGTTTCGAAATACGTACCAGAAATTAAAAGGACGTGTATGCCACAGAAACGAATATTCGTTTCCCCTTCCCACCAAAACCTTGCAGCGATATTCCTCTTTAGTGAACGCCGCGATAAGACGGCCGCACTTGTCGACCATGCGCACAACGCTCGCGACTCGCCATTTCCAGGGGTGGCCAGCCGTCACTGCAAGCGCCAAGCAGGAAACACATCCATGTTCGTGATTTTTTTAGGTGACTTCCAGTTCATGTCAGCAGCTACAATTTTGCATACGGACCTTTTTGCACAGTTAAATAACAGTGCTAAAGAAAGCAATACATGTTTCGGCATGACAAGTCTGACCATTCCCTTGTTAGAAACAAGAAATTTGGCAAGAAGCAATGCTTCACAGTACAAGTAAAGGGAAAAATCTGCAAGTTCTCAATTTGTCATTATATTAAAATAATCATTTTTTTTAAATTTTAATCTGTGTGTCTGTTGATCTGTGAAGAGCCCCTTCTTTTCTGGAACATGCTGGCATATGAAGCTCAGATGTATGTAACATACTAAAGTCTGTGACCCTTTAGCGGTGTAAAACGTTTAAACTTCTAAGATCCTTCAGTACGAAAGATTCGGCCATTTATGTCATATATTTTGAAACTCGCAAAACCACTCTTCAGAACCTACAGCGTATTTCACGTTCACCTGCAATCATAAAATTTGGCAATAAGCAATTTTTCACAGTACAACTAAAGCAAAAAAATCTGAAAATCGTTGAATTGCAACTGTATCTCATAAAAAATGTCTTTTTACCATTAGAACATACATTGCATTCATCATCCGTCAGTAGTGTAACAGACGAACATTACTGCATGGAAATATAAAATGAATGTTGTAGTCATGTTTTAGTAATTAAGTGACACATATTTTAGTAAATGTTCTACAAACTCAAGCCCCGTGCTCGCTTCTCTGTGTGTGCCCCGTACAGTCTGAGACATTACTAGACAGAGTTTCCTATGGTCTTGGAATTCCCAGGTACGATAGCTCCCATTATCTCTGCCGAAAATAGGCAAAAATCGTTGAGATCTCGATTCCCACGAAATTTGTGCTACGGAAGTTGTTTCTAATGCGAAAAACAAAATATGACAAAATGTAATGTAGTAACATATTGTAACTACTACATAATACATTTATTATATGTGTATTAAGAAACAAGTATTACAGTCCACTGCGTATATTTCATCAATAAAAGAAGCAAAATACGTATGGCAAAAAGCAAACTACCTTTCACACACCTCCGTGAATATATGCAAGTTTGCAAGGAACCCTCAATTGTGTGTGTCCTACTTGGACTTGGCCTTCCTTTTTTTCGTTTCATACAGTCTCATACTTAAAGTACGAGGTGCAGTCAAGTTCTAAGGCCTCCGATTTTTTTTCTAATTAACTACTCACCCGAAATCGATGAAACTGGCGTTACTTCTCGACGTAATTGCCCTGCAGACGTACACATTTTTCACAACGCTGACGCCGTGATTCCATGGCAGCGGAGGAGGCTTCTTTAGGAGTCTGTTTTGACCACTGGAAAATCGCTGAGGCAATAGCAGCACGGCTGGTGAATGTGCGGCCACGGAGAGAGTCTTTCATTGCTGGAAAAAGCTAAAAGTCACTAGGAGCCAGGTCAGGTGAGTAGGGAGCATGAGGAATCACTTCAAAGTTGTTATCACGAAGAAACTGTTGCGTAACGTTAGCTCGATGTGCGGGTGCGTTGTCTTGGTGAAACAGCACACGCGCAGCCCTTCCCGGACGTTTTTGTTGCAGTGGAGGAAGGTATTTGTTCTTCAAAACATTTTCGTAGGATGCAAATGTTACCGTAGCGCCTTTGGAACTCAATGGGTAAGGATTACGCCATCGTTGTCCCAGAACATGGCCACCATGCAAAATTTGTAACATATTCAAAAGTCATAGTGTGACTTGTACAAAGAATAGGATGAGTAGGATGGCTCTATTTCTACACCCGTACTCTTCAAATCACTGCAAAGTGCATGACAGAGGTTACTTTTATACAAGAAGTTGAGATTTATTCCCGTCCCTTTCACAGACGGAGAGAATGGAAGAATGATTGCTTGAAAGCCTCTGTACGCATCGTAGTTATTCTGATCATGTCTGCCGGATATGCAGGAAGGTGCAGTGTATTCCTTGATTCGTGACTTAATGCTGTTTCTTGAAACATTGTAAGTAGGCTTTCAGCTTTCATGGGATAGTTGGCGTCTGTCTGTAGACGTCAGCCAATTCCCATTTTCAGCGTTTCCGTAACGGTCTACCAGGCATGAAACAATTACGTGACGATTCGTGCTCCCCTTCTCCGTATTCATTACATTTTACGCGTGATGATACAGTTAAAATGAGAAATGATTAAAATTTTTTTATTTATTTAAACGTTAGCGAATGCAAACCGACTCAGTAAAATTATCCATGTTATACTAAAAATTGCCGGCCTCTGTGGCCGAGCGGTTATAGGCACTTCAGTCCGGAACCGGGCTGCTGCTACGGTCGCAGGTTCGAATCCTGCTTCGGGCATGGATGTGTGTGATGTCCTTAAGTAGTTTTAAGTGTAGGGGACTGATGACCTCAGATGTTTAGTCCCATAGTACTCAGAGCCATTTGAACCATTTTTACTAACAATTAGTGTTACGGAAACCTCTGTAGATCCGTCAAGATGTAAAAGTGTTGTTTCTGTGATAAACGTTCGTTTGAAGAAAAGGTTGTTTTGTGAAAACAAAAATTTTATGGAAAATAAAATGCGGAAATGAATGTCGGTTGTAAATGTACTGACTGTAACATTCGAAGGATATTAGAACATGTAATTCATTTAAACAAACTGAAATCTTAAAAGTATGGGATCCACTACAGGTTTTCGACCGCCAGTGTCTTGGATGGGCTGGGCGCGAGCACTGCGTGGGAGGAAAAAACGGAAAACCAGAGGCAGTTGCGGGCAGCGTGCGTATCGTGGCGTGCCATGTCTGCCGATGTGAGGCTTCAACAGGAAACAAATTTGCTGTGGCAGTGGCTTACAGTGCCTGAACTCGTCTCCAGTTTACTTTGTGTCGGAAAGCAAGAACACCTGCTTTTATATGATGGAGTAAGGAGCCGATGATACAGCAAGTTAACGTGGCTACCCCCTGCTTGTGGTAGTTATAAATTACACTCCTGGAAATTGAAATAAGAACACCGTGAATTTATTGTCTCAGGAAGGGGAAACTTTATTGACACATTCCTGGGGTTAGATACATCACATGATCACACTGACAGAACCACAGGCACCTAGACACAGGCAACAGAGCATGCACAATGTCGGCACTAGTACAGTGTATATCGACCTTTCGCAGCAATGCAGGCTGCTATTCTCCCATGGAGACGATCGTAGAGATGCTGGATGTAGTCCTGTGGAACGACTTGCCATGCCATTTCCACCTGGCGCCTCAGTTGGACCAGCGTTCGTGCTGGACGTGCAGACAGCGTGAGACGACGCTTCATGCAGTCCCAAACATGCTCAATGGGGGACAGATCCGGAGATCTTGCTGGCCAGGGTAGTTGACTTACACCTTCTAGAGCACGTTGGGTGGCACGGGATACATGCGGACGTGCACTGTCCTGTTGGAACAGCAAGTTCCCTTGCCGGTCTAGGAATGGTAGAACGATGGGTTCGATGACGGTTTGGATGTACCGTGCACTATTCAGTGTCCCCTCGACGATCACCAGTGGTGTACGGCCAGTGTAGGAGATCGCTCCCCACACCATGATGCCGGGTGTTGGCCCTGTGTGCCTCGGTCGTATGCAGTCCTGATTGTGGCGCTCACCTGCACGGCGCCAAACACGCGTACGACCATCATTGGCACCAAGGCAGAAGCGACTCTCATCGCTGAAGACGACACGTCTCCATTCGTCTCTCCATCCACGCCTGTCGCGACACCACTGGAGGCGGGCTGCACTATGTTGGGGCGTGAGCGGAAGACGGCCTAACGGTGTGCGGGACCGTAGCCCAGCTTCATGGAGACGGTTGCGAATGGTCCTCGCCGATACCCCAGGAGCAACAGTGTCCCTAATTTGCTGGGAAGTGGTGGTGCGGTCCCCTACGGCACTGCGTAGGATCCTATGGTCTTGGCGTGCATCCGTGCGTCGCTGCGGTCCGGTCCCAGGTCGACGGGCACGTGCACCTTCCGCCGACCACTGGCGACAACATCGATGTACTGTGGAGACCTCACGCCCCACGTGTTGAGCAATTCGGCGGTACGTCACCCGGCCTCCCGCATGCCAACTATACGCCCTCGCTCAAAGTCCGTCAACTGCACATACGGTTCACGTCCACGCTGTCGCGGCATGCTACCAGTGTTAAAGACTGCGATGGAGCTCCGTATGTCACGGCAAACTGGCTGACACTGACGGCGGCGGTGCACAAATGCTGCGCAGCTAGCGCCATTCGACGGCCAACACCGCGGTTCCTGGTGTGTCCGCTGTGCCGTGCGTGTTATCATTGCTTGTACAGCCCTCTCGCAGTGTCCGGAGCAAGTATGGTGGGTCTGACACACCGGTATCAATGTGTTCTTTTTTCCATTTCCAGGAGTGTAGTTCCATCACTGGAGACGTGAAGGGACTATCCAAATTGTCACATAGCACGCAGCAACTTCAACACCGACACGACTACAGCCAACAAGGCAAGACATTTTCGTAATAACCGTATCTAGCAGTGTATTAGGATGTTACAGCCAACCCCATAGTTCGTCAAAGTTTTAACATAGTTTTGTTAGAAGTATTTGTTAGAATCATTGTCCCAGAGTCATATACCGATCCAAAGTTGCCCGTAAATTTTGTTGAATGTAAATTTTCAGTCATTCTATATGGTCAAAAGATCTTAATTAATTTTGATGTTACGACAATCTTTCCAGTGTCGTTTAAAAGTAACTTCCAACAATAATTGTTTACGTTCATTCTGAAGGGACAAAACATGTGGTCCGTTTCATATGTCACTGTAAAGTTCAATTTTATAAGATTTCTTACCTCTAAATTCGCTTTATCAAAATATTAAATGTGCGCAATTATGCAACGTAAAGATGGCAGCCATTAACCCGCAAAAGAATGTCTGCATCCATCTTGTTTCCAAGTAAATTTGTTCCGACAGGAGTCATCAATGTAAATTTGCATCTGCTACATTTAAAGACACAAAGTATTGAAATTGCTCCTTCAGACCTAGCGACCAAAACAGTTTTAGCAGATACAGTTTTATTTCAATAGATCTGTCGTAAGGTAAAGGTACGTACACCCCGTTTACATGGGGCTGCCAAAGCTGGATTTCGTAAAGCGATTTCCCAATACCGCTTCTGGGTGGTCATGTATACACCTAAAAGTCGGTTCTGAAAATCCACATGTAGTTGCGGGTTTTCTAATTTCGCAATCGATTTTCGCTCACATTTAAACGCAAGCGGTTGTTCTTACGAATTTTCGGCTATTACGGACGGAATGACTTTTTCTACAGTGAAGGATAAATACGAGGGTAAGTCAATTATTATCCGAAAAGCAGTTATAAAATTTTATTGTAATCAGATAGGAAACTTACAGGAACATCATTTTTCGACACAGTCTCCTTGCGTTTCAACTCCCTTGGAACATCGTTGTACAAGCTTCCTTATGCCCTCATAAAAGAAGGTTCTCGGTTGACCTGCGATCCAGGAATGCACCGCTTCTTTCACTGCTTCGCCCGAGGCAAATGGACGGCGCCTTAACGCCTGTTTTACTCGACCAAACGAGTGATAGTCAGAAGGGGCAAGATCGGGACTATACGGAGGATGATCCAGTACTTCAAATTTGAGTTTCTGGAGCGTTTCAGCAGTGTGGGCAGCAGTATGCGGACGGGCATTGTCGTGCAACAGCACAACACCCTCTGACAACAATCATCGGCGTATGCTTCGAACTGCAGCCTTTAGCCTGGCAGTAAGCATCTCACTGTAACGTACACTGTTTATTGTTGTGCTCCTTTCCCCATAATGTTCCAGTACTGGACCTTGTGCGTCCCAGAAAACCGTAAGCATCAGTTTTCCTGCGGACGGTTGGGTGTTGCACTTTTTCTTGCGCGGCGAATTTCGATGTTTCCATTCCATTCTCTGCCGTTTACTCTCCGGCTCGTAATGATGGATCCATGTATCGTCACTAGTAATGATCCTGTCTAAGAAGTTGTCCCCTTCGTTACCTTGGCAATCCAAATGTTTTTGCAGATGTCCAAGCGCGTTTGTTTATGCAACTGTGTGAGTTGTTTTGGAACCCATCTTGTACGAACTTTATGAAACCCAAGTCTGTTGTGGATGATTTCTTAGGCAGAACCGTGACTAATTTGCGGACGATGTGCCACTTCGTCAGTAGTTAATCGTCTGTCTAAGAGAATCATTTCACGTGAACGCTCAATGCTTTCTTCATTTGTGGCGGTCAACGGTCGTCCGGCTCCTTCATCGTACGTAACACTTGTGTGAACATTTCGGAATTTTTCAATCCATTCGTAGACACTCCGTTGTGGCAAAACACTGTTCCCGTAATCTACCGAAAGTCTTCGATGAATTTCGGTCCCTGATACGCCTGACAACAAAAAACGGATCATTGAACGTTGCTCTTCTTTGGTGCAAACAGACAACGGAGCCGCCATGATTAACAGCACGTCAGCGATAACGAAACTAACCAAGCAACTTGAAAATTGCAAAGATATAACAACAAATAAACAAAGCATGCATCATCAACGTAGAACGATAGTACTACCAAAATAAACAAAAATACTACTACATTGTGGATAATAGTTGACCCACGTAGAAATATTATACTGAAGTTGTTTACACCTTCTCTAATTGAAGGTAAATAGCGAGTGTGCTGACTAAACCACAAATTGTAACAGCTGTTCTTTTCCAGGATCCATATTTAACTGGGCTAGCAAATGCACTTCAGGCCTTGACATATAAACGTAACAGCGGAAAACGGTTTCCGAAATTCAGTTTTGGCTACCGGATGATATATCGCACGTAAACGTAGTGATAGTTGCAAGCTGTTTGCTGCATGGGTGCAGGTGAGGCCAAATCCAAGTAAGGCCACATAAAGTGTTGTGTGTGTAATAATTGCGTGGTCCACCAGTTCTGAAAATCTAACCCCATTATTCGCACCTCTCTTTGCAGCGAAGTTTAAATCATAAATAGGTACCATGCTAATAACAGTATTCTGTTAAGTAACATATATCAACATTTGTTTAGAGATTGTTGGCCATGTTAGTAAACACAGTGCAATTTTGTGCAGTTTTAATGAAAATGCGGTACTCGGTGAACTAAAAACCGTATTTTTCTGAGAAGCGACACGTAGTCAGTGCGGGAGGAAGTAAAGTTTTTTTTTCCGCAGCTCGTGGTCATGCGGTAGCGTTCTCGCTTCCCGCGCCCGGGTTCCCGGGTTCAATTCCCGGCGGGGTCAGAGATTTTCTCTGCCTCGTGATAACTGGGTGTTGTGTGGTGTCCTTAGGTTGGTTAGGTTTAAGTAGTTCTAAGTTCTAGGGGACCGATGACCATAGCTGTTAAGTCCCTTAGTGCTAAGAGCCATTTGAACCATTTTTAAAGGTTTTTTTCCCCATATGCGACCACCAAACTGATTCTTTCTCCGTGACGCGGCCAACGCCGGGCGGGGCGGACAATTCGTCTGTTAATTTACAGAGATTAGTACATCTGACTCTAATTGACTCTTTGGTAGTATTTCTGTCAGTAATGAAAATTTCTTAATTAATTAGTCTTGTTGTATTCCTGCCATTATGATTTTGTGTTTATTTCACATTCTATTTTGTTGTGACTCGCGTAACGCAATACCATTTACTGCCTAGTTCTGGACCTTCGTTCTAAAATGTTACATCTCAGCGTGTACTGAAGTAAACATGTGGTATTTTTCCTGCTTAAAACATGACAGGAAACTGTAAGAAGTAAGTACGAAAGTTTAAATATTGTATGTAAACACCGGTAGATACCAAAAGCCAGTAAATTACCACTTCGATTTTAACGTTTTTCAATGCTTGCACCACGTCCGATTTCGCGCTATTACATGCCCATCATCAGGTGTGATAGTGAAAATAAACAAAGAGACCGAAGCTAATGATGATTTTTTACACACAGTATTACACATGAGAAAACAAGAAAGTATCATATAACATACTTAGAAAACTGCGGCCTGAATAGATGCGGTAAAATACACAGCCATTCCACGCCTGGGTGAAAAAGTGTGGTATGAACGCGAGGGCACTTAGACTTCGTGCTGTGAATTCGTGGACAAGCATAGGACGCAGTGTTCCACAAACGAGCGCCTGCCGCTCCTGGAAAGGCAAAAAGGAATTCTACTGTGTTTCACGATTTACGCATAAGCTTTAAGTCACCGGGTTTCAGTTGGGAGTATCGGTACAGTTCTGTACTGCCCATGTTCGGTATGTTCCTTTACCTCTCATAATACACTCTTAACCCTACCATGCGACTTGTTTGCGACATTTTTTTGTTCTCATGTAAATCACTTACTGAGATTGTGAACGGCCGGGCTAGTTGTCCCCGCACTGGGGCACACTGCAGTACTTGTGCCACCCTGGTTTTCCAGTTTGCTTCCTCCTCAACTGTACGCTACTGCGTGCTCTGCTCTACGCTGGTGCTGCACCGCGTCCCGTACTCTCCCACCGCAGCCCTCGGGGTCACACCGCGAAGTGTTGAGCTGTCACGTACTCACGTATAGCAAGAGACGCGGCTTGCAGGCGCACGCTGTTCTCCGTGGCACAGTAGAAGGGCACCCACAGTGCTGGCTGGCGGAAGCTGTTGGTTGTGTAGTGTTCAGAGGCCAACTATTTGTAAACAAAAAGTCGCGGAACAGGCACTGTGTGTGTGGGGGGGGGGGGGGGTTAAGTGGGGGTTTCGCTCCCCGCCCTGGCGTCGGGTTTCACTGCGCCGCCTTCAGATCTCGCCGGGGAACCCCGCTGCTCTTTGAAGTGGCCGCCCACAGCAGAACTGTTTGCTTCCTGCCCGTTCGAAGCAGCACTCTCTCTCCGAGAGCGAGAGGACTACATTGCCGCCTCGACAATTACACCGCCCTGCTCATTGGTACAGTCGTTGGACATTAACGGTAAGACGTGAACAATAAAATACTGCACCGAGTAATAAAACAGGGTCTGACTGAAACTTTTTCCCTACTAGTGAAGTATCCGATACCGCTTAAATTGCACGACTGCTACGGTCGCAGGTTCGAATCCTGCCTCGGGCATGGATGTGTGTGATGTCCTTAGGTTAGTTAGGTTTAAGTAGTTCTAAGTTCTAGGGGCCTGATGGCCGCAGCTGTTAAGTCTCACAGTGCTCAGAGCCATTTTGAAACGTCCCCTTTGAAAAATTGTACAGGACTGAGCTTAAACTAACACACAATATTTTTAGCGCAACGCAATCTGACTTTCAAAAATCCCTACAAAAGAATGGCCCTGACTAACATTAACCTATACCTTTCACAAATCACTTACGTCACAAAAATCTTCGTTACTCGAACTACTGCAATACAGCGAGCGCCACTACTGCCAGCTAAATAAAAGATTCAAACTACGGAGGGCACTAACTACTGATAGGCATAGTTAGCAAATGAAAGGTTTTAATAGAGAACAAACAATGTATTTACATTAATAATCATAATATACATAGCAGTTCATGCCATCCAGTATTACAAATTTCAAAACTCCGCCATCTCTCTCCCCACATCCACCACTGCTGGCGGCTCACCTCCAACTGCGCAACGCTACGCGCTTTTCACATCCAGCTGCCGCTGCCCAACACTACAATGGCAGACAACAATGCAAACTAGCCACAGACTGCACACAGCACAGCCAGTGATTTTCATACCGAGCGCTACGTAACGTTGCCGATAAGAAAACATAAACAGCCTACTTACAATTTGAACCATTTGAACCGCTTAAATTCCGCCCAGTTTGGTCTTGTTTCCGTTTGTAAAGTACGTAATCCATTACTGTGGGTGTTTACCAACGTTTCCAACAGTAGAGCATAAATGTTGTCATAAATGTATTTATTTGTTTATTTATTTATTTTGGTTATGCATGGATATATTCACTTAATTTAACGATGCAATTTGAATATGTGTTTACAAAAATCCGACAGAAAATTCTATTTGAACTGGACTACAGAATTTATAAATAATTTCAACAGATTATTTGAACTTCAGACAAAACTTATGTCACCATTTATAGGCGCGCTGGATTAGCCGAGCGGTCTGAGGCGCTGCAGTCATAGACTGTGCGGCTGGTCCCGGCGGAGGTTCGAGTCCTCCCTCGGGCGTGGGTGTGTTTGTCCTTAGGATAATTTAGGTTAAGTAGTGTGTAAGCTTAGGGACTGATGATCTTAGTAGTTAAGTCCCATAAGATTTCACATACATTTCAACATTTTTTTCACCATTTATATTTCTGTAGCCGGCCAGAGTGGCCGAGCGGTTCTAGGCGCTACAGTCTGGAACCGCGTGACCGCTACGGTCGCAGGTTCGAATCCTGCCTCGGCCATAGCTATGTGTGATGTCCTTAGGTTAGTTAGGTTTAAGTAGTTCTTAGTTCTAGGGGACTCATGACCTCAGATGTTAAGTCCCATAGTGCTCAGACCCATTTGAAAAGACACACTGCGAAACTAGTCTCCAATACGAGCTGCTCTTCCAGCAGAGGTAGTGACGGGACACCCGAAAAGTTTTAACAACCTTTGGCCAGTTAATAGCTTTTTTCCCCAGTGGAATGAAACGACCGAAAGAAACTACTCTCTGCAAAAACGTTAGCTATATGAATGTTTCTGTGTCATTCGGCGGGTTTGGTAGTCCTCTGATGGTTTATGTCAGTTAGTCGAAAGTTTCCACTGCCTCCGGCAGGAGTGTTTCCCTTAATACGCTTGTTCACTCTTTTCGGTTACATGTCAGCCGTGTCTAGGCATGCCTCTTTCTTAGAGATAAACGATGTCTTTTGTTTCAGTGACAGGAAAATGAAAAATATATTTCCATAAATGAAGTATTTTCAACCTTTATGTATAGACTTTTTAAAATACGAAGTTTCCTATTTCTAGCAGTGCATATCAATTTTATGCTTGTTTTAAAATTTTAATAACTGGTACTACATTGTAAATTTATTTTTACATAAGTGCTATATTACTTTCGTCATTTAAATTTATTGAAGCTTTGTCTCTCTCTTCTTGCTGCTTTGCATCCGTCAAACGATAATTCTCTTTTGGTAAATGCAGAGGTGGTGTGAACAGAAAACATACGGGATACCCTTTTTTAATTTTTCGATGACTTCATCACTTGCTTTGTTAAGCATATACTGGCTCTGTCCGTAAATATTTTATCCCAAAAAAATTATCATTTTTGAATATTCTTTGGATGTTCAACGAGACCAGTATTCGAGTAGACGAGTGTAAAGAATCCGCGTATATTCAAAACTACTGCTGACTGAATGGTTTGTATTTGCAGTACAGTTACGAAGACGGAATGACACCGTAGTTTTAACTGGCTATCTACCGCAAGAAATGTCTTTCTGTACATACAAAATTGAAATACCTCGACCGAATGAATGAGAAAAGGCTAAGGAAAGCAATACTCCTGTATTTCTGGAAACAGAAATCACGCCGTTGACTACACAAAAAAAAACTGTCATAGATAGATATCAAGGAAACTTAAATAACTGGAAGAAGCTATTTTAAGAATATAATTCGAAATTTAGAAAGCGTTCGAAAAAATAATAAATTGGGACGAATAAGGACTGAATAATGAAAACGAGAACATGGGGAGGAGGTAAGCACTGGAAACAACGAAGAAAAAGAGGCGTGGAATTTGTTAAGTGACCTCAGTTTGTCAATAAAAAAGGCAAAAATGTTGAAACTTACCGCAATTTTTATCTGTCCTAAGGATTTCATATTTTTATCTTATACTGTAACATGTTGAAAGGCCTAATTCGATTTTACGTACGAAAATCTGTCACGTTTTCCGGTGGTATGATTCGTTTCCTTACGTTTTCAGACATTGTGTTGTGTGTAGTCAGCGACGTGAACGCTTCACTGGCGATGAGGCAATCAGCTAAAATGAGATGTTTAACGCGAGAAATGGGTTAGATGTGACGGCAGAACCGTTTATTTATACATTGTCTTATTTCTGTATAGAAGTGTGGCCAATCTCAAGTTGGCCTTCAGTCCCCACCACCCCTAATCTCTCTCTCTCTTTCTCTCTATCTCTCTCTCTCTCTCTCTCTCTCTCTCTCTCTCTCTCTCTCTGTCTCATTTCATCTCCAGTGGTTTCAACTGAACTAAGTCAGAGGATCTGATCGTCATAAAATTTATAATCATAAATTTTCATAGGCTGTGAGTAACTACCTAAGAGATATCAACAACATCGTATAATTCAGGCACAAAATCTGCGGTACGTGGACTATTAAGAAAATCGAAGCTACATTGTAGATACTACTCGTAGTCAGACGTTCAATTTTTTGTCTGCGAGTGATATCAAATTAAATGTCACAGTACTGAGCACCTATAACAGTTGCTGCACACGTAAAGTATCTGTGTTTCTGTCACGTTGCCTCGTTATTGACCATTTTTATGAGGGTTAACCGGTCAGTTTTATAGTTTTGCAGTTTTGACATAAAGTTGCTAGACGGGAATGGGGAGTGTACGGCACCCCGGGTTTGTATCAGACAGCACAAGTGGGGAGCACCCGGCTGGTCTATGCGTCCTGTCTACGCGTCCTGTCTATGCACCGGAAGATGGAGCTCCAAAACTAACACTAGCTAATATACATGAAGGAAGAGGTCAAAATCGTCGGTGCTTAATACTCAGTAAAGACACAACGATAAGCAGTTCTTGTGTTTACAATACTGTAAATGACATATGGAGATCCTCTTCGCAGACTCATTTCAGATTTGACAACTCGACTTTTATCGTGTGAAGATTCTCTGCCACGTAATGTAAATCCATATTTCAATTTTTACGAGTCCTAGGCCGTGACAGTATCATCATTGCTTGAGGTTGTCATTCCTAGTGTACATAGAACGTTGTTTATTGCGTTGTTACTCCCACTCTACCACGCAGTAATGACCCTTCTGTATTTCGTGCAGGTAATGGATAGCAGAAACCGCATACGCACCTGCAGCGACGGCTGATTCTAGAAGCAGAAAAAAGGTCAGACTGACGAATTTACTTCTCATTATTTTCGTCATAAAAAGTATTAGTGCTTGATATACGAGACTACATACCGATTTTACCTGCGAGTTTCTTATATGTACACAAATTATGTGACGTAGAGAGACTCCTGAGAGTGTGAAACAGACATGACACATCAAGGAAACCGAGAATACCAGCTTGTCTTCGCGAAAAACGTCGATCTCACATCCTGACAGGAATCAAAACTTCATTTATCGACACCAGTATCTGGAAAGTATCACTAGTTTGCTGAGGTGGCAAAAGTCATGGGGTAGTGACACACACACACACACACACACACACACACACACACACACACGTACCTAGTCATGGGATAGTGAAGCGCGCGCGCACGCACGCACACACACACACACACACATACACGCACACACACACACACACACACACACACACACACAATGTGGCGATAGTATAGCGTACACATGGCATAAAAGGACAATGCATCAAAACTAGACATGATTGTCTCAATGGGAATTCCGCGATCGTTCATTAAATAAAATATGGCGTTTCAGTCTTCGATCGTTATTCTTTATTTTCAGTTACCGGTTTCGGGCTAGCTGCCCATCTCCATGTTATGACAGCGAACCGGGTGTTCTGTACGGACAAGTTACTCTGTAACTGGAATATATGATCTGAAGATGGGCAGCTAGTCCGAAACCGGTAATTGAAAATAAAGAATAGCGATCGAAGACTGAAATGCCATATTTTATTCAAAGGACAGTGCAGTGGCGGAGCTGTCGCTTGTAGTGAGGTGCGGAAAGGTTTCGGACCTGATTATGGCCGCACACCAGGAGTTAAGACGCTGAACGCGGGGCTGGACGCATGAGACATTCCGTTTTGGAAATCGTTAGGAAATTCAATATTCCGAGATCCACAGTGTCAATAGTGTGCCGAGAACACCACATTGGAGGCTTTGCCTCTCACCACGGACAACACAGTGGCCGACAGACTCTTAACGACCGAGAGCAGCGGCGTTTGCGTAGAGTTGTCAGTGCTAACAGACAGGCAACATTACGTGAAATAACCGCGGAAATCACTGTGCGACGTATGCGCAAAGACAGTGTGGCGAAATGTGGAGTTACAGGCGTCTGGCAGCGAGTGCCTTTGCTAACAGCGACTGAAAAACCGTGGCCTGCTCAGATGAGTCCCGATGTCAGTCGGTAAGAGCTGATGGAAGGGTTCGAGTGTGGCCCAGACGCCACGAAGCGACGGACCCAAGTTGCCAAACGGGCACTGTGCAAGCTGGTTTGGCTCCAGAAACGTGTCGGCTGTATTTACATGCAATGGACGGTCTCTTGTGCAACTGAACTGATCCGTGGCTTTCCAATGGTTATGTTCGGCTACTTGTGAACCATTTGCAGCGACTCGTGGACTTCACGATGGAATTGTTGTGGATGGCAAATGCGCCATGTAAACGGGCCGCAGTTGTTAGTGATTCGTTTGAAGAACATTCTGGACAATGCGAGTGGGTGATTTGGCCACCCAGGTCACACGACACCAATCCCATCGAACCTTTGGGGACGTAATCGACAGGTCATTTCGTACACAAAATCCTGCACTAGCCACTTTCGCAATTACGGACGGCTGTAGACACAGCATGGCCCAGTATTTCTGCAGGAGACTTCCAACGACTTGTTGATTCCATGCCGATTGTAGCTGAGCGCTATGCCGGGTAAAAGGATGTCAGGTAGTATCCCATGACTTTTGTCACCTGAGTTTATGTAGCACACAAAACGTAAGTCGAAGAAATATCGCACTATGAAGGCTTTCACGACCGGATGACATATCTTCTGGTAAACGTTCCGGGATGTAAGGTCGTGGTCGATGAAACTCTTCAGCTCCTAACGTTTCGTCCAGAGCTGCGCTGGTCATCTTCAGAGGGGTGTTTCTCCTCCGGTGAGTCTTGCCGGCAAGACTCACCCCTCTGAAGATGACCAGCGCATCTCTGGACGAAACGTCAGGAGCTGAAGAGTTTCATCGACCACGACCTTACATCCCGGAACGTTTACCAGAGGAAATATCACACTGCCTAATCTATGTATAAATTAAAATGTTTGTGGGCGAAGTTGACAGTACCTCCAACACAACCCGCCACCAATAAATTTTGTTTTACTGCGTTTTATTTTGCCGATGGAGCTGCAATCTGTTTTAGGTAATAACCAAAAGAATTTGGTTAGAGTTTTAAAGTTTCGAGAATTGTCCAACGTTTTTACCAAGATTTTATGACGAAGGGTTTAATTTGTTCACAGAGTAACTGGCTAGCCCATATTTTGCGTAAGTGGCCGGCAAGTGACATTTTCCTGTGGCGTAGCTCCTCTCTCGTTTTACTCATGTTTTAGTCTCTTGTATAGCATCCCACTGTCTTAACGCGCATGACCACATTTTGTGTACACACACACACGCGCGCACACACACACACACACACACACACACACACTGTTTATATTTTGTGTGTGTTGCTACTTTTGGTTCCCTTGTTGCACACTACAGTGGTTGTGGAGACGTGAGTGAAGTGGCCAGCATCACATCGTAGTTTTCACCAGACGTCTCCAGTATCTTTCGCAGCAGTGCATTTATAAATCGAGCTTTCTTTATAGTGTTACCGAGCTTTCAGGAATAGTTTCGGATGTTCTATAATTTTCTCTAATGTTCTACAAAACAGCTTGGAAACGATACACAGTCGCATTGTTACGCACGCCAGCAAAATCTCCTTAAATTAAGAGTTGCGCAACGTAGTAGACACAACTCCTCGAGGAAGTATATCTACTTATTGAGAAAAACTACGTAAATGTAGAATGGTTGTGTGAGCAAACAGTTTAAGCAACAAAAACTGATGTAGCTCAATAAATAAAATCAGCGAATATGAAATACGATACCAGAGAATGGAAGAAAATAATACACTCCTGGAAATTGAAATAAGAACACCGTGAATTCATTGTCCCAGGAAGGGGAAACTTTATTGACACATTCCTGGGGTCAGATACATCACATGATCACACTGACAGAACCACAGGCACATAGACACAGGCAACAGAGCGTGCACAATATCGGCACTAGTACAGTGTATATCCACCTTTCGCAGCAATGCAGGCTGCTATTCTCCCATGGAGACGATCGTAGAGATGCTGGATGTAGTCCTGTGGAACGGCTTGCCATGCCATTTCCACCTGGCGCCTCAGTTGGACCAGCGTTCGTGCTGGACGTGCAGACCGCGTGAGACGACGCTTCATCCAGTCCCAAACATGCTCAATGGGGGACAGATCCGGAGATCTTGCTGGCCAGGGTAGTTCACTTACACCTTCTAGAGCACGTTGGGTGGCACGGGATACATGCGGACGTGCATTGTCCTGTTGGAACAGCAAGTTCCCTTGCCGGTCTAGGAATGGTAGAACGATGGATTCGATGACGGTTTGGATGTACCGTGCACTATTCAGTGTCCCCTCGACGATCACCAGTGGTGTACGGCCAGTGTAGGAGATCGCTCCCCACACCATGATGCCGGGTGTTGGCCCTGTGTGCCTCGGTCGTATGCAGTCCTGATTGTGGCGCTCACCTGCACGGCGCCAAACACGCATACGACCATCATTGGCACCAAGGCAGAAGCGACTCTCATCGCTGAAGACGACACGTCTCCATTCGTCCCTCCATTCACGCCTGTCGCGACACCACTGGAGGCGGGCTGCACGATGTTGGGGCGTGAGCGGAAGACGGCCTAACGGTGTGCGGGACCGTAGCCCAGCTTCATGGAGACGGTTGCGAATGGTCCTCGCCGATACCCCAGGAGCAACAGTGTCCCTAATTTGCTGGGAAGTGGCGGTGCGGTCCCCTACGGCACTGCGTAGGATCCTACGGTCTTGGCGTGCATCCGTGCGTCGCTGCGGTCCGGTCCCAGGTCGACGGGCACGTGCACCTTCCGCCGACCACTGGCGACAACATCGATGTACTGTGGAGACCTCACGCCCCACGTGTTGAGCAATTCGGCGGTAGGTCCACCCGGCCTCCCGCATGCCCACTATACGCCCTCGCTCAAAGTCCGTCAACTGCACATACGGTTCACGTCCACGCTGTCGCGGCATGCTACCAGTGTTAAAGACTGCGATGGAGCTCCGTATGCCACCGCAAACTGGCTGACACTGACGGCGGCGGTGCACAAATGCTGCGCAGCTAGCGCCATTCGATGGCCAACACCGCGGTTCCTGGTGTGTCCGCTGTGCCGTGCGTGTGCTCATTGCTTGTACAGCCCTCTCGCAGTGTCCGGAGCAAGTATGGTGGGTCTGACACACCGGTGTCAATGTGTTCTTTTTTCCATTTCCAGGAGTGTACATTTCAGTGCAATGATACAGTGATATCGCAAGACGAGTGGATAAACTTCCCAACAGAATTCCTAAATTCGCTCAGTTTTCCTGGACTGTCCTCGCAGAAAGTGCTTGCAAACAACACCATGGAACTGGGAACAGTTGCTGGAAAGATTGGCCGAGAAGATTAGGGAACAATATGATCGTCAATAAAGTGGTCCATTAAACCAGTTGCGAATGTGCAAACCATCAGCTGAATTACTGAATGGCAAAATTTGTGCCGACCGGAAATCGAACCCAGATTTTGTGCTTATCTCGAGCAGTCGCCTTACCATTAGGCTATCCGAGCACGGCTCACAGCCAGACCCAAACTTCCACTTTCCATATTCACCGCCATCCGGCAGGGGCGCTCCAATTAAAATGCCTCCCATGTATCGGAATATACAGGGTTATTACAAACGATTGAAGCGATTTCACAGCTCTACAATAACTTTATTATTTGAGATATTTTCAAAATGCTTTGCACACACACACAAAAACTCAGTTTTTTTCGGCATTCACAAATGTTCGATATGTGCCCCTTTAGTGACTCGGCAGACATCAAGCCGATAATCAAGTTCCTCCCTCACTCGGCGCAGCATGTCCCCATCAATGAGTTCGAAAGCATCGTTGATGCGAGCTCGCAGTTCTGGCACGTTTCTTGGTAGAGGAGGTTTAAACACTGAATCTTTCACATAACCCCACAGAAAGAAATCGCATGGGGTTAAGTCGGGAGAGTGTGGAGGCCATGACATGAATTGCTGATCATGATCTCCGCCACGACCGATCTATCGGTTTTCCAATCTCCTGTTTAAGAAATGCCGAACATCATGATGGAAGTGCGGTGGAGCACCATCCTGTTGAAAGATGAAGTCGGCGCTGTCGGTCTCCAGTTGTGGCATGAGCCAATTTTCCAGCATGTCCAGATACACGTGTCCTGTAACGTTTTTTTTCGCAGAAGAAAAAGGGGCCGTAAACTTTAAACCGAGAGATTGCACAAAACACGTTAACTTTTGGTGAATTGCGAATTGCTGGAGTTAGCAGTTGGTGGATCTTTGTTGAACTTCGTCCTGAAGTGTCGTTGCACTGTTATGACTGACTGATGTGAGTGCATTTCAAGCACGACATACGCTTTCTCGGCTCCTGTCGCCATTTTGTCTCACTGCGCTCTCGAGCGCTCTGGCGGCAGAAACCTGAAGTGCGGCTTCAGCCGAACAAAACTTCATGAGTTTTTCTACGTATCTGTAGTGTGTCGTGACCATATGTCAATGAATGGAGCTACAGTGAATTTATGAAATCGCCTCAATCATTTGTAATAGCCCTGTACATACTGGATCCACGAGTGCAGGGTGTGGACACACGGCTGAGGGCGTACGGAAGTTTGGGTCTGGCCGTGAGTCTTGCTCGGCTAGCCTAATGGTAAGGCGACTGCTCGAGATAAGCGCGAAACCTGGGTTCGATTCCCGGTCGGCACAAATTTTGCAAATTTTGTCATTGAGTCATTCCATTGTACAGCCGAATGAGTCCATATTCGGAACAGCGAATACACTTATTTCGTAACGGCTGTAGTTGCTGCAGTGCGTGTTCCTTCGAACATGCGTGCTTCGAACAACATAGGGACGGCAATAAGGTAGTTGCCTAGATGTAATGGAATGGATGCATACAAGCCTCTGAGCGCGCTCTAATGTTTGTCTTCATAATCTCCCAATACGTACGTGAGTGAGTCTTCCAGTACTACTTGTTGAAATCTACAGAATTAGGTTACGTCGTCTTTCTTGCATTTCTCATTTGAGTTCCACGAGCCTATGTTCACACTTCCATCTTGTCTTGGTACCATCCTAGCATCCCGTCCTGTTCGCTGCCTGCTACCGCATCTAACTGATAAATACTCTAAACACTGGAACAGTACGTAGACTGTGTGCTCTTCTTCCTTCAAACAGAACTAACTCTGCTTTGTACGCTGCCGAGCGCGTCTGCTGCCTTGCGAAGAACATTTCTGTCCCCCTCATATACAGTTAGTCACAGGAACGTTTGTGCCCTTCATAGTATTGCCGCTACAAGACTGCCGAAACTGAATGTTCCGCGGAAGAGTGGGGGCACCTGCAGTGGCTCCGGCGCTTTGGGAATCGGTTGCTGTACCGGTGGAGGGAACAACAAACCATCTCGGGGGAATTCCTCGGGGAGCTAAGTCGGCCGGCCAGGGGGACCTTGTTTCTCGGGGAACTGCCGCAAGTTTCTGGCAGTTACGACCCGACTAAAGAAAAGTTGGCACAGCTCTCGAGGTTTTTCCTCGGAGGCGAATAGCGGGCCGACCGCAGAATACGAGCCGGAGCAGCCCAATCTGCTGAGATCTCGTCTCAGCAGGGAGGGAGGGGTCCTCCACCGGCGTGTGCAGCCCGTAGTAGTGTTTCATACGTGGCACGCGATACGCGTGCACGGTTTCTGTCACGAGAGTGACCTGCTTATTGTTCTTCTCAGCACTTAATTCTGAAATAAAATACTTCAGATAGTTGGCTACGATCAAGCATAAGTCTGTAGCCGAAAGGGCTTCCTTTACTGTAAACGGGGAAAACAATAATGTGGAAAATAAGACACACATCTGATACTAAATCTACACGCTGATTTCAGTAGCGGTTACAGCACAATTGCAAGGCGTGAACGAAGTTAAAGAACGGACCAGTGAGTACGAATTATGGGTCCTAATCCCGTAGTTTCAATAATGATGCAACAAAGTATAATCAAAACTCAGTCCAGGATTCAGAGATGGCCGGCCGCGGTTGTAGGCTCTTCAGTCCGGAACCACGCGGCTGCTACGGTCGCAGATTCGAATCCTGCCTCGGGCATGCATGTGTATGATGTCCTTAGGTTAGTTAGGTTTAAGTAGTTCTAAGTCTAGGGGGCTGATGACCTCAGATTATAAGTCTCATAGTGCTTAGAGCCATTTGAACCATTCAGGGATGATGAGAGAGCTTTTGACTGCGTTGAGAGAGCTTTTGACTGTGAATTTGAGCAACGTCTGTACTGACATCCCATGAGGAATTAGGTGCTGATTGAACATGCGACAGGAGACATTCAGAATTTAAAGAGGAGTTGGGCAATGAGATTCCACATCAGCAGCAGACCATAAGGCTGCTTGAACTAAGAAAATGGAGAAGGGATAGATGGTAGTAGAAAACAATCGTAACACCATCTTCTTGTTGACATTATACTATTTGCCTCTTCTTCTTTTCCTGCTCATCAATGTTTCGACTAGTTGGCAGCTTTCCATGTGTATCTACCAGAAGCTAATTTACTCGTGTCTGCATACTTAGAGACTTCGGCATTATGTGTAGCTTGTATTAAAAAATCCCTCCGAAGGTTCTCTTCGGGGTGCCTTCCCTTGGAATGTTCCTTGTACGAATGGACATTTACGAGGAAATGGTTCTGTCCTGTTATGTGGCCATTAGATTCCTGTCTTCTTTACTTCTCCTAATCAAGAAACTTCATTTCATTTTTCACTGTTGTTCATGTTTCACAGCCATAACGTGCTATGCTCCAAATCCAGTTCTTAACCACCTGTTTCCTCACTTCACTATCAACATTGTTTGAACAAAATATTTTTTTTCGTGATCGTCGCTTTTGCTTCTCAGATTCTCTTTTTTTTATGTCTTCTCCGTACCTTCCGTCTTGCATCTAGTGCAGATCAACTTCGACGGGCGGAATAGGTGAAGGTTCGAAATGAGTCTCACAATCAGTCATAGTGGGACCAACGGAAAAGTGCTCCTGTCGTAGCGCAAAGATTGCGAATACACTCCTCATTAAAAGATTATGACAGAAAATTTGGGGGCCAGCTGCTTTAAACTTCATTCCTCTTTGCTCAACAAAAATTTCGTCATGCGAACATATTTGAGCGCTTTTAACACAGAACATTCTAAATCTTCTGTAGTTAAGCCTTCGTACTCGGCATCTCTCTCTCTCTCTCTCTCTCTCTCTCTCTCTCTCTCTCTGCCATTGTCTGTACACGGTCATTCACGAAGATACGCAAATATTTTAATACGTTGATCTACAAGTAACACTAAAGAAAGAAGTTCATATAAACATATGCCCGCAAATGTTTAGTTACGGAGTTACGGCAAATAAAACATTTTGCCTGAAATTCAGCGACTTTGTTAATATGAAGCCATCGCAAAACTGTACGAGCTTAAAGTAAAGCACGATTCCCAATTATTTTGTTGTTATTGATCTGGTGAATCTAATAAAACATGTCCCAGACGTGTATCCGCAGTAGTTTTCCAGAACATCCAGAGCAGCAAAGCTTATCATAGAAGTTAATTTGTTTACTTTTCATTAAGAATGTAGAAACGTTTATGTCATTGTCGGGAACCGTTAGTGAGTTGTTTCAGTCGTTTCCTAACCTTCAAACGCGACAGTTTTCTGTATTGTTCAGTGAAAGAACATAATAACAGTGCAATTAAGTGAAACCACATAGTAACTGTTGTACGAGGATTGAGTGAAAAGTAATGCCTCCACCTTCGTAACTCTTCAACAGTTGGCAACATTGGTGCATATGCGGCAGGTACTGGCTTGTTCCGTAGCCTCTCCTGTACAGCCCCAGTTGGCGGGAAGCCTCAGCATTGAAGGGCTGTGTTGTCACAGTGTAAAGTAAGGAACCCTGCGATTTAAGCAATGTGCAGTCATTGAATTTTTCACAGTAGAAGGTGTCACCCGAAAGGAGATTTATCAGAGAAAGAAAGCAGTTTATGGTGGTTGTGTTGATGTGAGTACTGTGCGTCGTTAGGCGAGTATGTTTAAAGATGTTGAGCGGGAAAATCTGACCTGCGTGACAAACAGAGTTGGACATCCTGTGACAGCAACCACCGACTTTCACAAGCAAAATGTTGACAGATTGACTCAGGATGATCGTCGTATCACTCAGAGAGAAATTGCGAGTACAATCGGCACTTCACAAGAACTTGTGGGTCAGATTATTGTTTTGCTTGGCTATCGGAAGATCTGTGCACGATGGGTTCCCACAGCAGATGGGTTCCACCACAGCAGAACCTCAGAGACTGACTCTCACTGCCGTACGGCATTGTCGATACAGCCCATGTTTAGCACCGTCTGACTTCCATCTGTTTCCGATAATAAAAGACGATCTGTGGGGACATCATTATACTTGTGGTGAAGACGTTGAGAGAACTGTGAGGCTGTGGTTGCGGAAACAGAGTGTGTACTTCTTCCGTGACGACTTCAGAAAACTTGCTCATCGTTGGCAGACATGTATCCAACTGGCGTCCGCCGCTCGTGGTCTCGCGGTAGCGTTCTCGCTTCCCGAACACGGGGTCCCGGGTTCGATTCCCGGCGGGGTCAGGGATTTTCACCTGCCTCGAGATGACTGGGTGTTTGTGTTGTCCTCATCATTTCATCATCATCCAGGAAAGTGGCGAAATTGGACTGAGCAAAGGTTGGGAAATTGTACGGGCGCTGATAACCACGCAGTTGAGCGCCCCACAAACCAAACATCATCATCATCATCATCATCATCCAACTGGCTGGTGATTATGTGGAAAAGTGAATATTGGTAATTAAAGATCACATTCTAAAGATTATTTCTGCGTTTGATTTATTGAAATATCCCCTTCCAAACCCAATTAACGAAGGTGGAGGCATTACTTTTCATGCAACCCTCGTAGTTTGTGTTTTATTTATGAAATAGGCATGCCTTTCAAGTTTACGACAGAGGAGTACGCCGACATGGTGTTTATTTATGGAAAATGTGATGGTAAACAACGGCTGCAGTTGACGAATATCGCGTACGTTACCCAGCTCTGAGAATTCCGAATGCACGAACCAATGGTGGAGTATTTCGAATTTTACGGGAGACAGGTTGTCTACCTAGCGTTCATAATCAGTACGAGCGCTCGATGAAGACGATGATGAGGATATTATGGATGCTGTTCAAATCAGCCCGGCTTACCAATACACGACGTATCTCTCAACGATTTCACAATCTAAAGTATGGCGTACACTGAAGTACAAGAACCTGTATCCTTACCACAAACAAAACGTGCGTCATTTGCATCCTGGAGATCCTCCCCTTCATTTGCGAGTTGTGCAACTGGTTAAATACTAATCGGCAGTGGGGACGTTTCTGAACATTTGTCAAAGTATTGTGAAATTGTATGTACACTGCACAACTTCCTTAACGCTTGTAAGTAGGCTGTTTTTATGTTGGTAACGTCACCTAGCGCTCTGTATGAAAATCACTGACTGTGCTGTGTGCAGTCTGTGGCTGGCTGGCATTGTTGAAATATTCTCTATTGTAGTGTTGGGCAGTTGGATGTGAAGAGCGCGTAGCGTTGCGCAGTTGGAGGCGAGCCGCCAGCAGTGGTGGATGTGGGGAGAGAGATGGCGGAGTTTTGAGACCGGATGATCTGGACGTGTGTCCATCAGAAACAGTACATTTCTAAGACTGGATGTCATGAACTGCTATATATATATTATGACTTTTGAACACAATTAAGGTAAACACATCTTTCATTTTCTAAGTATGCCTATCAGTAGTTAGTGCCTTCAGTAGTTAGAATCTTTCATTCAGCTGGCAGTATTAACGAAGATTTTTGTGAGGTAAGTGATTCATGAAAGGTATAGGTTATTGTTAGTCAGGGCCATTCTCTTGTAGGAATTATGAAAAGTCAGACTGCGTTGCGCTAAAAATATTGTGTGTCAGTTTAGTGATGATCAGAATAAGTAAAGAGAGAAATGCCTGAGTACGTTCAGTTTTGCTCAGCTGTTTGAAAATCAAATAACGTAAGGGGTTTACCAGCACAATCATTTATAAATTTTTCTAAGGGGACGTTTCATACACTGAGCTTTGTTTTTTTTCGGTTTAACATGAATTCACGTGTGCCATGGTATTAATGCAACCAGATTATCTTACACATTAATACAGTTTCAGTTAACGATATTACCATAATTTTTCCAAAATTAAATTCTGTACAACTCGTGTTGAAAACTTTGTGCAGTTGCCTGGAATTTAAAAAACAAATTGGGCCAAGTAATTAATAAATTAAAAAATTTAGGAAATTAACTCTTTGCTTCTCTGGATGTTCTGGAAAACTATTGCAGATACACATCTGGGACATGTTTTATTAGATTCACCAGATCAATAACAACAAAATAAATGGAAATCGTGCTTTACTTTAACCTCCTACAGCTTTTCTATGGCTTCATGTTAGCGAAGTTGCTAAATTTCATGCAAAATCTTTTATTAGCCGTAACTCCATTACTAAACATTTGCGGACCTATGTTTATATGAACTATTTTCTTTAATTTTATTTGCAGAATAACATACTAAAATATTTGCATTTCGTTGTGAATCGCCTCTTTCGCCACTGCCTCTTTTTTTCTCCCATTAATTTACAGTGTATCCCACAGCCATTACTTCCTCTCTCACGTAGGCTGAATTCTTGGCTGCGGTCCAACTTAGTTTTTCCGTTGTACCCACGCGTTTCCCCTATACCCACGTGTTACAGTTGGCCAGCCTGGAAGGGCCTGACACCCCCCCCCCCTCCGCCTAGCCTGTGTAAGGCCTCCACTCATGCATGTTTTTTCATTGCCACTGTCTCTTCTCCCTCTTGCATCCAATGCTTCATCCATCTCTCTTTCTCATTTACTGCCACTATCTCGGACTGACCATCAATATCTCTCTGGTTCCCACCGCGACTGTCTTCAGCCGTCACTCTTTCTCTTCGGCTCCCACTTTTTCTCTCCCACCATCATTGTCTAATCACTCTTTCTCGCCCACTGCCACACCTTCTCTTCCACCATTACTGTTTCTCTGAAGAACGAAGATTGCCAGTCTCTTTTCAACAGTAAAACATTCGCCTTTTTTGCTCTCCGGTAAGATGTTTTCTTCGTTGGATCTCTTCCTTTCCCTCCCGTACCTGGATGGGAACCTTGTATAAAACGAATTCTCTAAGTCAGTAGACTTTGACATTTTATTTACACACTTTAATAAGTATAAGCAACAAATAAGTACACACAGCAGAAGGTTAACACAAAATCGTTTGCTTCACTTTTTTTTTCTGAATCCTTTGCGTATTGATCGCAGTTAATCGAAAACGTCCGACTTATGAATTGTAATTTAAAAATTAAATATGTTGTTAGAAAAAATTTGCAGTCTCTCTAATTTTCCCATTTTTAGCGACAGCACTGCCGCTTTGGGCGTATTTATATTGGCATTTAGTGCCGACTATGTAAAGACAACGCGTCAGTAATTTTTATCGGTAAAAAAAAATGCTGACTATAAACATAGTTCAGTGGCCTCAGAAACCTTGCCATGTGTTCACTTCGTCAGTTAAAATCGGATAATACGAGAATATTTTATGTGCGTCAGTATGGTATATTGTGTTAACCTTCGTATCTCGGTTTCGAGCTTCCTCGAGAACAGCGGCTTAGAGAAAAATGGTAAATATTTCGACGGCCTGCCATGAATATAAATTACAGAAGTGGCCACCCCCCACAACTGGTACTTATCCTGAAAAAAATATACGTTTTTCAGCTTTTGCTCAGGAACCGCCCATACAAACAGTATGCTTTCACAAGCCGTGTGCCGAGCGAGGTGGCGCAGTGGTTAGACACTGGACTCGCATTCGGGAGGACGACGGTTCAATCCCGCGTCCGGCCATCCTGATTTAGGTTTTCCGTGATTTCCCTAAATCACTCCAGGCAAATGCCGGGATGGTTCCTCTGAAAGGGCACGGCCGACTTCCTTCCCCATCCTTCCCTAATACGATGAGACCGATGACCACGCTGTCTGGTCTCCTTCCCCAACCAACCAACCAACCAACCACAAGCCGTGTAAGGCCCGTCCTAAGCCGACCGGTGTGGCCGAACGGTTCTAGGCGCTTCAGTCTGCAACCGCGCGACCGCTACAGTCGCAGGTTCGAATCCTGCCTCGGGCATGGATGTGTGTGATGTCCTTAGGTTAGTTAGGTTTAAGTAGTTGTAAGTTCTAGGGGACTGATGACCTCAGATGTTAAGTCCCATAGTGCTCAGAGCCATTTCAACCAAAGCAGACTGTGTGTGACACGAGTGAGTTCCACTGAATCAGTCTTGACACTGGGAGAAACTCGCTTCCCTTCAGGAATGCTTGGACTGTTTTAGGAACCTACGATAACCTAAAGACAGAGACGTGCGCCGCATAGTGTAGAATAGTAGATGACGGATAAAAAAAAAAAAAGATGATGATCCTGGACATAGGCTGAGTCTGCCTCTGTCTGCAAGGTATCGTTCAACAGGGTTTACCGCATAAGTATTGTAGCTTCTATGCACGCAGTGACCACTTCAAGCAATGTTTGAGGTAGTTACCTGGTTCCCGACGAGTCCGTTAGAGGCGCTGCAGTGGTCTCGACTGTCGAGCGTGCAGAATGGACAGCGTGGCGGCAGAACACTGGAGGTGGCCGGATTCTCCAGTTCCAGCCGCCGGAGGCAGCCAGGAGGCCCCCCGTGGAGCCGCCGGGAGCTGCTTCCAGTCCACCGAAGAGGTGTTTACACGCCGGAACATCTGCACTCCGTTTCCACGACTTGTTTGTAAACGGCGGGTCCGCAAGCGGCGGTAAGCCACCAGCGAGAAGCAGCGCTCCCGGACCACAGAGGCAGCCGCAGTGGGGGCCACCAGTAGAGTCCCGACGCTGCTGCTGCTACTACTACTACTACTACTACTACTACTGTGAGGACTGTGAAACTGTAGCGTACACCACAGTATGAGCTGTCACTGCCCACTTACAAATTCTTCTCTCATACAGCTCTTTCCATCCCCTTTTCCCATGTTTTCGTGCGGCGTCCTCTTCTGCGATTAGTTCGCATCCATTCCATTACTATCTTACGCCAAACGGCGCACCATGCCCATACCATATCCGTCGTTTAGCTTCCATTGTACCCATTACAATGGTGTCAAGGTTCATTCTCCTAGAATGTCATCGCTTTTAATTTTGTGCCGTAACGTGAAATTACCGCAGTACTTCCCAAGTCCCATTTCCATAGATACTAAGTTCCTTTTAATTCTTTCAGCGATTCCCCATATTTCTGCTCAATACGTTACTATGCTCTCTACAATAGTTGTAAATGTCGCGATCTTCATTCCTGGTCTAATATACTGTATGTGCTCCGTAACACTCGATCCAATTGTGTAGCTGTCTGTGTACCTCATCTAGTATGGTTCTTAATTTGGCTTCTACAGGATCCATCCTCCTTCCGTCATCAGGTTCCTTACGTCCTTAGTTACTTTTATTTATAAAGAAAGGAAACAATAAAAGATGATACATCCTCAGATACGGAATATAAATGTTTCTTAATTATTAGTTTCACGCACATAGGAACATCCACAACTGTCATAAAACAAAAATTCGTTGTTACAAGAGCATTGATACTTGGCAATCAGCCAACAGGAATTTTTAGTTACTGAAGATACATAATCGTAACATGTAAAGGTGGTGACTGGCAGACAGTGTTCTTAAATTTCTCTTGAACTGTCGCACAACGTTTTTATCGCTTGTGGCTTGTTTAAGTCGTACGTTGTTAGGTGGTAAACTATCGTACGTATATGATTCACAGAAAAGATGATTGTATCATACGTGCAAGCAGAACCTAGCGGTAATCACTGGTACGTGATCACAATAAGACAGAGAGCACATAGAGATTAGTGGAAAGGCATACAAAAGATACGGCTGTTCTATTTGGGTTATTTTACAGGTGGCAAAGTCCTGGCCGCAGCAGCTTCTCTGCACAGCTAGCGAAAAGTCACTCAACGATAGTTTATCTCTTACGCTCGGAATTGTCATATGTAATTCTTTCGTTTCTGTCAGAAGTAACTCTGTTCCAGCAACTAATCAGCTGCTGTCGATGGTGTAACCTCCCCACAAAATAAAATAAATATTATTTGGTTAATGATTCTAATTTTTTCTAGTGTAACCTCGGAACAAAATTGGTTCCCATTTATAACCTCCCTAGAGAAATTCATTCACATTTAACCTCCACACAAAATTTGTTTCCCATTTAATGTACCCACAAAATTCTTTTCTCATCTAATGTAAGCTCGAAACAGAAAAACCTCGTAATAAAAAATAAATTCAGTAACCTGGTAAATTTTGGACTACAGCAGTGCTGCGTCATGGCCCTGTAAGATCATTCTGAATAAAAAAGGAAAATTCTTACCTCAATAAAATTGTCGAATATATCTGCTCTTACAACAACTTTTTCCGGCACAGCTCTGTGCAATGCTGGCCGATAGATTTGCCATTTATGAAAGGAAGCAACTGATTTTTCTTTTGCAACAATCAGAATGATCATGGATTGGAGAAATTAGTAAATTCTTTAAATTGAAATGAATGCTTGTAAAAAAATTACTTTATATGACAGAAATTATTATTAGGACATTTTTAAAAGATTTACATGGGAGTTCAGATAACATTACTAGATATGCGCGAGGCTGCTTTTTACCTTATACAATAACACTCAGACTCCGGCATCGCTGCACCGCGACCGACCAGCCAACACGATACAGCAGAGCAGACTCCAGACTAGCGCAGACTAGCAACAACTTACTGCTACAGCTACAAAATTCCTACTCAGTCAACACTGCTCTCTGGTCAGCGATTCTCTTATACCTTGCATATCGCAGGCAGCGCATGAGCAATACATCGAAACGACATCTGCTCGGACCTCTTAAAATGGTCAAATACTTTGACTCTCATGACTTTTTTCTTTCTATTGGAGACTTCATTGATAACTAGATAGCCAGTAGGATTAGTAGGAGGGTGTGTATGACAATATAAAAGATGCACAAGAGACAGTTTTGTTAATTATTTCAGTTCTCTGTTGTAATTAAGTGAAAATAAAATAAACAAATGTATATGGATTATTTTATTTTTTACCTAAGATCTTTTGTTTTGATTTCTCTTTTATAACTTTTATTTTGAACACAATGCCATTTTTAACTGATAATTCTTCCCCCATTGGTTCTCATCGTGTTACTTTAGAAACACCACCTTGTGCAACTCTGGCAGTTCTTTCACGTCTGAGAACAGGTACTTTCATCCTGAAAATAAAATTGACTGTTTTAAGGAGAGGATTGTACAAAAAAAAAAAAGAGCGGAATACAGTGGAAGTCTTACGTCTCCAGTTACTTCCTCCTCCCTCCCACACTGCAGTAAGCAGCTAGAGATGATTGCACAAGCCAAAATTATTTATGTAATTGATTAAGCATATAAGTTACGGATATTTTAGATCCCTTGGCCGTTAATTGAATGTAAATACATAAAACTGCAACCAGTCCCTTTTTTGGATAGTTGTTTATTACTCCATCAACCGGTTTTTGAAACTTTTCAACTTCATCTTCACATGGTGTTCTGGAAGTTACATCACTTTTTCTAGCATAATGCTGTGTGCTGGCTCTGTGACAAGAAGACGGAACACGCTTTATTGTGTCGCCATGAGTACTGTTTATCTGTCGATATGAATGCAAAATTTACCGCGTGTATCGTGTAATCGGTAGAGGTCAACCAGTATGCAGTTCCAGACACTTACGCTAGGTGCGCTGCTGCAGATTTGTATTCCATAGGTGTACCGTGTAATAGGTGACGCTATAAATACGAGTGACGTACAGCGAATTACACACCGCGCCCTATTGATGTTGTCGACCTAACTGGACGAGTTCGCTATTCCAGCGATAACTAACAGGAGAATAAAACGACGACGTGCAACGTGAGCCACAAGTTACACCGTGCTGAGCATATTCCACCGATTTCTATCCCTGGATTTATCCCCAGAACGTATAACTGACCCTAAATTGCCTAAAATAAAATGCGCGTGTTTGTTATATAAGAGCAAGTGATGAGCGCACCAAGAAGATAGCTTCCTGGGGCTCAAAACAGAAAAGGAACTGAGGGTAAAATTAAAGAAATTAATAAACAGGTTTCTAAGATGAGAAAATGGCTTCAGAAGCAAGCGCAACATTAACCTCCACTGTTACTTCTGATTTCAGGCATTTCGAACAATTCTTGTAATTTGGACATTCAAGATAATTCGCCTGAACAGTCGAAGGTTCAAGTCTCAGATGATGGTAAACAGCAGGAAGATGACGTTGAGGTAGCATCCGCTGACTTACTGCAGGCGGGTAGCAAAGACAAATTTTTTGATCTAATGGACCCAGGCGCATGGTCGGATCACGGAGAAATTACAAATCAACAAAGGTCAGTCTTCAGCAGACAAGCTGTATTACTAAATGGTAAAGATCCGTATAACACAGTTTAGGTCCACTGAATGCAACGGTAGACATTTGACATCACATGTGGTTCGGAACAATGGCAAATCGGGAAAATATTAAATGATCCTGGCTTGTTTATTCGAAAGCAATAAATGTAATTTACTGTACTGCCTGCGAGCTAAACGGCAGCTCTTGTATAGGGAGGATGTCATTAATTGGCAAAAAGTTACAGCAAGATTACCTGAGCGTGAAGCATAAAACCACAGAAAGAATGTTTGCTCAAATGGAAAACCCGTCTTCAGCAAATGAAATCGTGTCAGGGCATCGGTAGCAATATTGAGAGATTAATTCACTCTGAGAAAGGAAAATGGAAACATATTCTGCTTATAGTAACGGACGCTGTCATGTATCTTGCCACAAACAGTCTTGCTTTCAGAGGTTCTGAAGAAACACCAAGTGATCTCACTCAAAAGTTGTCAATCTAATCAAGACAATTTTCATAATTTGATAATTCTGCTCGCCAGATGCAGTCCTACTCTCAAGTACCACGTAAAAAAGGGACAGGTATCGTATTTGTCGAAAGACAGTGCAAAATGAAATCATCGATATAGTGGCAAATGAAGTTTGAAATACCATTATGAATTATATCTAGGGACCAATTATTTCACCATCATGTTTGACTGCACTCCACATGTATCTCACACATAACTAATGAGTCAAATGATCCGTTATATAAAAATAACAAACTGGATGTGAAGGAAAGCTTTATTGATTTTATAGAAATTGACGGAAAGACAGGAGAATATATCACGCAGCGAATACTAGAAAAACGAAAAGCGGATGATTTGGATGTGCGAAAATGTCGTGGACAATCTTGCGACAACATATCCGATATGGCCGGGAAATATAGAGAAGTCCAATCCAGAGTTATGGAAATGAACTAGCTAGCAGAGTTTCAACCATGTCTATCGCGCTCTTTGTCTTTTGGACGTGCATTCTGCGTTGACGTGTCCAGAAGCAGTTAGCCTATTTGGGATTGAACAGAAACTCTATAGCTTTTTTGTTGGATCCACCACGTGGAGTAAAATAAAGCAAAATTGTACAAAAACCGACTTAAAAGGAAGTAGTCAAACACGATGGTCGGCTAAACACCTAGCTGTTACATCTCTAGTAATAATTTAACGGAAGTTGCCAAAGCACTGGAAGAAATTGAAGAATCCTCTCATCTACTACATGCGGCGATGGATTTTAAATTTATGCCCAACAATTTCGGCTGTTATTCTTCTGGACACTAGTAGAGTGAACGTCGATGACATCATTTCGCGCTCTGTAGTGCTAATGCAATCCCTTGTTAGGACCTTGCAAGATATGAGAGAGAAACCAATAGAACAGTGGATCGAAGAAGCGATACCTGTTTCAGAAAAGTTGGAAATCGAGCTTGTTCTCAAAAGCAAACAAACTTCCAGAAAGATAAGACAGCTCGACGAAATTGGCGAGACCGAATGAAGAACACCAGTCTAGACTAAACTGTTTTCCAAAAAAATAATAGTACGAATTGACAAGATTTCAACAGAGATTGAAACAAGAGAAGAGAGCGCAAAGAGTCTACATGAACATTTCGCCTTCGTCAGTGGCCACGCATTTTTAAATGTTTCTGGAGAAAAAAGGAGACGATCTAGCACTATTCGAGAGACTTGAATGCAGCTGATTTTTGCCCGGAACTCGCCGCATTCAGAAAGTCAATAACCGAAACATCTGTCCATGCATTACTTGCGAGAAGCTTTTCGTGATAGTAGTTCAGCTTTGAGGATATACTGCACACTGCTGACGACAGCTGCAAGCTGTGAGCGAAGCTCCAGCAAACTCAAAATAATTAGAAGCTCTTTGCGTTCAACAGTGAGCCACGGACGTCTGCGTGGCTTCGCGATCCTAGCCATTGAAAATGAAATTGCCTATGAGAGGAACTTTGATGAGGTAGATTCTTTCGCAGAAAGGGAAGCAGGCCGTGTGAAGCTGTAGCAGGATTACAGGGAAAAAATGCTGGGCCCAAGGGACTAAAGAAATGTGTACTGTCTTGCTTGTCTCTTGTCTTTACAGATTTTATGTTTCCTGTATTTAATTTTATGTCATGCAAAAGAGAAAGTTATTAGCTAATATGCAATGAGGAGTACAAACTTTATGAAGAGTTCTTATTCTCCCGTACAAATAATCCCACCCAGTATTAACTGACTTCATATTATTTTTTTTAAAAAAAAACAAAGGGGGAGGCGGTGTATGACGTCAAACCGGCCTACGGGGAGCAGGAGAGGCACCACAGGACATTTTAATTTCCACTGTCCTGAATATAGGGTGTAACCTCCCCCTCACTTATCGACCTTAATGACAGTGAAAAATTAAACCGCGTGTACCTAATGGAAATTTGGGAAAAGCAATCGTCACCGAGGTTAATTTGTCGGTAAAGTGGGAGGAAAGGGTTACATCTAAATGAAAGGAAAAATGCTAATGAAACTGGTGGAAATTAATTTTGAAATAGGGGTAAAGTTAATAAAGAAAGTAAATGTGCGGACGTTACGTTAACAATTAATTAGCGGTAATTAAGTATTTGAGATTTGGGGAAAATTACGGTCGCCAGTCCTAAGGACAATTACTATAGTAACTGAAAAAGAAAGGTTATTACACATATAATTAGCACTAGAAGCGTGGCAACTGAAGGTTGACACGTGTAGTGTGAAAACTGAAAGTTTGTCAGAAGTAATAAATTTCGCTACACTCTGACTTAATTTAGCAAAAGAATTAATAAAACCGGAAAATTGAAAGTTAATTTAGTGACTGAAGTTAATAGTGAGCTTTCTTTCTGAAGCACATTCGACATTCAGTAAAATACGGTTAGTCTTCGACTACCTCAACAATCATTTCAAAAGCTACTTGAATCTACGCAATTTAGAAATAAGAGATTTAACTTTGAACTTGAATTAAATGATTCTGAACAATTAACAATAGTAAAATTTAGTACGTACCAAGCTGAGCTGCAGTCACAGGTAAGCTAAAATATGGTAACAAAACTAGCACTCTTAATTTGTGCTTGTGTAATCTAAGTATTGTAGCCAGCCATGAATGCTTTAACTGAACTTTGAAATTAAAGTAGTGAAATGGAATGATTGTATTTTAATGCTGGCGTCTGAATTTGAACGACACTCGGGTTCATTCCGGAAAAGGAAGGGACCCTGCTTGGTAATGCAATTGGGACAATGAGCAACAAAGGTTCATGATAAGTTGCTGTAATTTTGCGAGGCAAATGGAACAATTTTAAAAGCTGAGGTCTGCCATACAGTTCTAAAACTTTACGTGCTTCCAGTCTTCCTTGTTGGTTGATTGAAGGTTTGAAGCCGTCGATCGAGGATGTGGCGACAGTCACTCATTGTCGGCCGTCGCTGTTGCAGAAGCTGGATGTTGGCGCGCCTTCTTCTCGACACGGTCACCAGGCGAAACGGGCTCTTGATGTGCGCCAGCTAATGCTTCCCGTCCGCGACACCATGTCAGAAACTATCATCGCAAGTCGAGCGCAATTACATGCTGCCAAACCCCGAAAGCGCGGCAACTCGCGGGAGCTTCACACAACACACCTGCTCCACTCGCTACTCCCCCAGACTCCCTCTGCTCAGCCCGCGCTCCACGCGGCAGAGTTAACACTACCAAAGATCCTACACACTTTGATTCTTCTCACGACCTACCGATGTAATCGTTCGATAGCAGTTTTCCCTAGGCAAGACCCAGCGTAAAAATACAAATAATATTTACGAAACAAACCAATTATATATCGACATAAATGCATAAATATATATATACAAATAATAAAACAATTACAATATGTAAAGACACAGAAATGTCATATATTCAGGTAACAAAAATAAGGAAAACAAATTTATGGTACAATAGATGGAAATAGGAGGATATGCATTTCCGGCGTTACAAGAGGTGACATGACTTTCGAATTGCACGGAGCGAAACACTGATGCGCGATAGAAGAATGCTGTGTGAAAGGGCATGGCACTGCACTTAGGCACACTTACGACGAAATAACGTGCCTTACGTTTCCTCGAACATACACTCCTGGAAATTGAGATAAGAACACCGTGAATTCATTGTCCCAGGAAGGGGAAACTTTATTGACACATTCCTGGGGTCAGATACATCACATGATCACAATCACAGAACCACAGGCACATAGACACAGGCAACAGAGCATGCACAATGTCGGCACTAGTACAGTGTATATCCACCTTTCGCAGCAATGCAGGCTGCTATTCTCCCATGGAGACGATCGTAGAGATGCTGGATGTAGTCCTGTGGAACGGCTTGCCATGCCATTTCCACCTGGCGCCTCAGTTGGACCAGCGTTCGTGCTGGACGTGCAGACCGCGTGAGACGACGCTTCATCCAGTCCCAAACATGCTCAATGGGGGACAGATCCGGAGATCTTGCTGGCCAGGGTAGTTGACTTACACCTTCTAGAGCACGTTGGGTGGCACGGGATACATGCGGACGTGCATTGTCCTGTTGGAACAGCAAGTTCCCTTGCCGGTCTAGGAATGGTAGAACGATGGGTTCGATGACGGTTTGGATGTACCGTGCACTATTCAGTGTCCCCTCGACGATCACCAGTGGTGTACAGCCAGTGTAGGAGATCGCTCCCCACACCATGATGCCGGGTGTTGGCCCTGTGTGCCTCGGTCGTATGCAGTCCTGATTGTGGCGCTCACCTGCACGGCGCCAAACACGCATACGACCATCATTGGCACCAAGGCAGAAGCGACTCTCATCGCTGAAGACGACACGTCTCCATTCGTCCCTCCATTCACGCCTGTCGCGACACCACTGGAGGCGGGCTGCACGATGTTGGGGCGTGAGCGGAAGACGGCCTAACGGTGTGCGGGACCGTAGCCCAGCTTCATGGAGACGGTTGCGAATGGTCCTCGCCGATACCCCAGGAGCAACAGTGTCCCTAATTTGCTGGGAAGTGGCGGTGCGGTCCCCTACGGCACTGCGTAGGATCCTACGGTCTTGGCGTGCATCCGTGCGTCGCTGCGGTCCGGTCCCAAGTCGACGGGCACGTGCACCTTCCGCCGACCACTGGCGACAACATCGATGTACTGTGGAGACCTCACGCCCCACGTGTTGAGCAATTCGGCGGTACGTCCACCCAGCCTCCCGCATGCCCACTATACGCCCTCGCTCAAAGTCCGTCAACTACAGATACGGTTCACGTCCACGCTGTCGCGGCATGCTACCAGTGTTAAAGACTGCGATGGAGCTCCGTATGCCACGGCAAACTGGCTGACACTGACGGCGGCGGTGCACAAATGCTGCGCAGCTAGCGCCATTCGACGGCCAACACCGCGGTTCCTGGTGTGTCCGCTGTGCCGTGCGTGTGATCATTGCTTGTACAGCCCTCTCGCAGTATCCGGAGCAAGTATGGTGGGTCTGACACACCGGTGTCAATGTGTTCTTTTTTCCATTTCCAGGAGTGTATATTATATATTATCAAACACTTAAGAAAGACGTGTGCTTCAAAATGGACATATTTTTGAGAAATCGATTTTTTAAAAATGTTTGACATCCTGTCTCAAACACTCGGAGGGGGCCGGGGGGGGGGGGGGGGTGTCGCAACTGTCCTGTCAAGTTTTTGCCCCGGTTCGGAAATATCGTGGATTCGGGGCTGGTAGCAGCACGTCACAGACACTTCAGTTCTCTTGTGTTCTGGTTTTCATACAGACCACGTTTCACTACCATACAACGCTGCGCTCCAAACTTCCAAACGTACGTTCTCAGGAATTCCTTCCTCAAATTCAGGACCGTGTTTGATACCAGCAGACTTCACTTGGCCAGGAATTGCCCGTTTGCCTGCTTTTTTGTCCTCCTTATTCCTTCCGTCATGGGTTAATTGACTTCCGAAGTAGCAGAATTCCTTACCTCCTTTACTTCGCGAACACCGGTTTCGGTGTCTTCCTCGCTCCTCCCCGTTCTGCTACTTCTCATTAGGTTTGTGTTTTTATGGTTTACTGTCAATCCATATTCTGTACTCATTACACTGCTAATTCAATAGATCATGTAACACTTTTTTCTCTTTCATAAGGATAGCAATGTCACCAACAAATATCGTCATTGTTATCCTTTCACCCTGAATTTGAATCCCGCTGTTTTTGCTCTGTCATTGCTTCTTGGATACACAGATTGAACAGTAGGGGCGAAAGACTACATTCCTGTCGAACACCCTTTTTAATCCGATCACTTCCTTCTTGATCTTCCACTCTTATTGTTTGTTCTTGGTTCTTGCACATATTGCACATTACTCCATCTATCCTTCTAGCTTACCCCTATTTTACTCAGAATTTCGAATATCTTGCACCATTTTACATTGTTGAACGCTATTTCCTAGTCCACAAATCCTATGAACTTGTCTTGATTTTTCTTTAGCCTTGCTTCCCTTACCAACCGCAACGTCAGAATTGCTTCTCTGGGGCCGTTGCCTTTCCTAAAGCCAAACTGATCATAATCTAACATATGCTCAATTTTCTTTTCCATTCTTTTGTGTAGTATTTTCGTCAGCAACTTGAATGCATGAGCTGTTAATCTGATTGTGGGACAATTCTCGTACTTGTCGGCTCTTGCTCTCCTCAGAATTCTGTGAATGATGTTTCTCCGAAAGTTAATAGTCCTTTCGTTACTTCTCCCCCCCCCCCCTCCCAATGATTTAATAAATTCAGATGGGATGCTCTCAATCTCTTCTGCAGTATTTGGTGTTAAATCGTCCAAAGCTCTTTTAAATTCTCTTGGTAATACTGGGTCCCCTCCGTCCTTCATGTCGACTCCTGTTTCTTCTTCTATCCTCCCCCTCCTAAAGGCCTTCAACGTAGGCTTCCCGCCTATCCGCTTTCTCTTCTGCATTTAACTGTAGAATCCCCATTGCACTCCCAATGTTACCGCCCTTTTTCTGAATTTAACCGATGGTTTCTTCACTTTTCTATATGCTGCTCAGTCACTCCTTCCGACAGTAATTTCCTTTTTCGATTTCTTCACAGTTTTCATTCAGCCTTCTCGCCCTGGCTTTCTTCCACTTCCTATTTATTTTATTGCTAAGTGAAGTGTATTTTTGTATTCTATATTCCGTATACTTCTCCATGAAGCCATTTGACAGTTTTGTTTCTCAGTAGTATAAACATATTAACAGTTGTGGCGATTACTTCTGAAATAATAGAGAGTTTGCTTACATTTTTTCGATCTTTCTCGTTTTCGTTCGACTGCCCGCCCCCCTTTGAACCCCCCATGCTTATTCATTATGCTAGCTGAATCGCAAGTGGCACTTCAGTATGTACGAGTGGTTCCTTCCGCTGATTTCGTGTCATTTTTGACAACCATCCTCCGCTATACTCGACGTTTCGTGTCCCCCTGTAGGACCTGCGTGAGTTGTGACTGGTCTCGTTTACGTGTGGTTGTTCCTTCGTCTTTCCGCTCTACAAACACATCAGCGACACTGGACTTCAGCAGTTTTGTAAGGGTCGTAATGCCCCTAATCGACTTGTTACTCAGGTGACATCCTGTGATTGGTCCACTGAGCTCTCGTGGCTGACGCATTCTGCTGCTAACCTGGTTCTCTGCCGACAACAGACTACTGCACAGCTCGTTCTATAACGAAGGGTTCGCTTCTCGTGACATCCAGTGCTAAGTTCCGAATTATATAGACGGGTCTGGACACTTCTTTTCAGCTAGCATATATCAGGTCAGCGTACGAAAGCATTGTATAGAATTGCAACTATTGTAACGTTCTGTTATAAAAGTTTTGTGTTTTTTGTAAATAAATGTGCAATGCATAATGTTTGTGTCGTGCAAATTTGCTGTGTGACGTTGTTGAGCAAATGACTTAATCTGCAAAACCAATACGGAATTTTCATAATGAAATCAATCCCCCCTGAAATTTGCTTAGTCTCATGAGCACCGAGTTCTATGGCCCTGTGCAGTAAACTGATGAAATTCCGTGTGCATATCAACAATGAAATAAATTTTCCTTAGCTGTATAGTCGCAACGGATGTAATCTTGGTACTCTGTTCTCTCCACAGTAGGTATAGAAAATATTCAGTCTTGGCACAGCGAAGTGCAATGGTGGCCGTAAAATTTCTTCGTGCAAATCATATCAGTAGATTAGCTGATAAATGAATAACCTTGCAAATGTTCAAATGGCTCTGAGCACTATGGGACTTAACTTCTGAGGTCATCAGTCCCCTAGAACTTAGAACTACTTAAACCTAACTAACCTAAGGACATCACACACACCCGACCGTAGCGTGCAAATGTTCACTGAAAATCTACATCTACATCCATACTCCGCAAGCCACCTGACGGTGTGTGGCGGAGGGTACCTTGAGTACCTCTATCGGTTCGCCCTTCTATTCCAGTCTCGTATTGTTCGTGGAAAGAAGGATTGTCGGTATGCCTCTGTGTGGGCTCTAATCTCTCTGATTTTATCCTCATGGTCTCTTCGCGAGATATACGTAGGAGAGAGCAACGTACTGCTTGATTCTTCGGTGAAGGTATGTTCTCGAAACTTTCACAAAAGCCCGTACCGAGCTACTGGGCGTCTCTCCTGCAGAGTCTTCCACTGGAGTTTGTTTATCATCTCCGTAACGCTTTCGCGATTACTAAATGATCCTGTAAAATACTGGATATTGGCTCAGCGTTGTGCAATGCCGCCCCCAATGAAGCTTTTGCAAACATTAATACTTTTCTGATTCTAGCACATTAATACTTTTCTGACTCTGATTGAAAAATGATTTATTTAAAAAAATATATTTCCATTGCGTTAAAATAAACAGGACATGGAAGAGGATGAGGTACTGATCAGGGGATATCCTAAGACCAGATGCTTCAGTTTGAAAATGGTATTCATAATAAAGTTTCTCCTTCATAAAAACTGATCTGAAACATTTTACATTAAGTGCAAAATGTGTGAACCTCTCAACTGTTCTACAATTCTCACTTACTGAGGTAATTGAAAACACTTGGATTGTTACATGACAAAAGGTCTGACATCGTCTGACAAAACAGATTCCAAAATTTAACTTCTCTCTATCAGGATTACAAAACACACAATATATTACAAATCGGCTATACCTAATTAACCTACACATTAAATCTGATGGAAGATACTTGGTTCCTACATTCAAGGTCAGCACTGTAGAAAGTAGCGAAATCCACATTCCGTTGCTGCAGACTTAAAACGAAATATACAAAATTTCATTATCTTACAAATTTGTTCCAGTTGCTTTCCCTTTGAGTTACAGTATCAATTCATTACTCTTCTACAATTGCCATGAGCAATGGTCAATATTTGTTAATGATTGGGATCACTTCACTTCATTTCCTGATATTCCTACATTCTCGCAGATTAATAACACACTTCACACTTCTATAGAAATAACTACGACCTAATATTTACTGGCTCTGAGTGAGTATAAACAATATGATTCGTCCATAGACCAACAAATACATTGTCCACTTTCTTGCGATCTACCTATAGCAGAGTGCAACGGATACTGCTACTGCGCCTACTTACGATCGATTCTGCCTCTCAGGCAACATCTTTGGTTCAGTGGCGTCAAAAATAAAATGTCTTCTACATATGACAATCGTCTCAAGTCTTTTTCATGAATTATATTACAACATCGGGCTCCACGTACAAGTGGACCACTCACACTACAGGTCGGTCGGGAGCTTGCCACAAGGAATGGCAGCCGTAGGGACGACGAAGACAAAATTAAGTCACTATCGCGTTCACATAGGGAATTAAAACGTGATACTTCCCGCGCTCCGTACCCCAATGTAACAGAATGAAAGCATAGTATGACTGTTATGGTATGTTGGTAAGTTTTACTTTTCGATCGTACAGTTACGAATGATAGAAACGCAATTGTGCTTTAGATTTCCAGAAGGCTTTCGACACCGTTCCTCACATGCGTCTCCTAATCAAACTGCGTGCCTACGGAGCATCGCCTCAGTTGTGCGACTGGATTCGTGATTTCCTGTCAGAAAGGTCACAGTTCGTAGTAACAGACGGAAAGTCATCGAGTAAAACAGAAGTAATATCCGGCTTTGCCAAAGGAAGTGTTATAGGCCCTCTATTGTTCCTGATCTATATTAACGACATAGCAGACAATCTGAGTAGCCGTCTTGGATCGTTTGCAGATGATGCTGTCATTTACCGTCTTGTAAAGTCATCAGATGATCAAAACGACTTGCAAAACGATTTAGATAAGATATTTGCATGGTGCAAAAAGTGGCAATTGACCCTGAATAAAGAAAAGTGTGAAGTTATTCACATGAGTACTAAAAGAAATTAGCTAAATTTCGATTACGCGATAAGTCACGCAAATCTGAGAGCTGTAAATTCAACTATATACTTAGGGATTACAATTACAAATAACCTAAATTGGAACGATCACATAGATAATATTGTGGGTATAGCAAACCAAAGACTGCGATTTATTGGCAGAACCCTTAAAAGGTGCTACAGGTCTACTAAGGAGACTGCTTACACCACGCTTGTCCGCCCTGTTTTGGAGTATTGCTGTGCGTTGTGGGATCCGCATCAGGTGGGACTGACGGATGACATCGAAAAAGTACAAAGAAGGGCAGCTCGTTTTGTATTATCGCGAAATAGGGGAGATAGTGCAGCAGACATTATACGTGAATTGGAGTGGTAATCATTAGAACAAAGGCGTTTTTCGTTGCGACGGGATCTTCTCATGAAATTTCAATCACCAGTTTTCTTCACTGATTGCGAAAACAATCTGTTGGCACCCACATACATTGGAAGAAATGATCATCACGATAAAATAAGAGAAATCAGGGGTCGCACAGAAAAATTTAAGTACTCGTTTTTCCCGCGTGCCGTTCGAGACTGGAACGGTAGAGAGACAGCATGAAGGAGGGTTCATTGAACCTTCTGCCAGGCACTTTATTGTGAATACCAGAGTAATCACGTACATTTATATGTAGGTCCAGTTGTAATTAGTTGGTCCAGAAGTTTAAAATTATCAACGTACCGTAATGTTACGCGCAACTGAGGGCGACAGGACAACAAAAGTTAAAGATGTTGATAGTTTACAGTGGGAAGTACCGTCTTGCCTGCACTTTACAATGATTCGGAGAGTATGGATGAAAATACACCAGTTATAGTCCCCTGTATCCTTTCAACCTGTGTGCGCATTCCTAACACTAGGGAGAGATTCGAACGTTTCCCTGCTGCGCCTACCGTCATCAGACCAAAGTTCGAGCCCAGACACCTAAGTCGGTGAGACCTTTCACGCAAACAACACTCAAGTCGGCGTGAGAAATGTGGGCGCGAGTCTCCAGTTAAACGGAAGAGATGAGCTCCGGAAGACTAGCTGGGACGCGGAGGGGGAGCCATTAGTTAATTAGCAAAGTTTTTACGTCCCCGCCACACTTTAGCCCGAACTTGTTTCCTCTTAATTAAGGCGGGCGCGAGTTCCTCAGCAAGAGCCTGCGCTGAAGACGGGACGGGGCGTTCCTGTGGGACGGGGCTGCCTCAGCTGGTCCGCAGGTAATCGCGAAAGGCAATTCGTCTGAGGTGCTCGCGGAAACGTGTGCTTCGGTGAACCATTTCCCCCTCATCGAATTTTCTCGTGCTGAGAAATTAGAAAGAGCGGTCTGTTTTACTTGGTAAAAAAGTTTCTAAAGCCAAGATCGCATAAATAATTTACCAACAGATTTTGCTCTCATCTTGAGGTCTTCAAAAATTAATCTTGTAAAATGTGGTTTTCGAGTTGTATCTCTCCCCAAGTTGTCATACAGGTAAAGTGTAGCACATAATGTAAAGGTTTGCCACAGAGAAAACATTTCAAAACCGAGAAGCACCTTGTCCATGTATCCGCGTCCATATACGTAGCGCTCACACATCATATTACGTGCTACAATTTATGTACGTGACAACTTGCTATTGCTGAGAAACTCGCGCCTGCCTTAATTAAGAGGAAACACGTTTGGGGTAAAGCAAGGCGGGGACGTAAAAACTTTGTATCTACGTCAGGTCAAAATGAACACAATTTATAAAATAATTTTTGAACGCCTGAAGATGACAGCGACTTCTGACGAAACTGGTTGTTTATAAATATGGAAATAGTTAAGTGATCTTGGCTTTAGAAAGTTTTTACCATTTTCCCTCAGTCCAACCTTATAAAAGCGGTATACTATAGCGATTGATCTTAGTAATATCTAGCACATGTTAACACTCTCTGAGCGCGCTGTTGTTCTACTTAAATAAATTGCAGAAATTACTTGAAAAAAATTGTCTTGCGTGAAGCTGTTTTTTCCGTTTGTTTATTTTATTATCGATCAACTAATTTCGTCCCCATGGGCATTATCAAACAATCTGTAGGTAAAAACAGTCCACACCTACCTCCTGCATTACATCTTATGGTGTGTGGCAGAGGGTGTTTCATGCTCCACTGCCACTTCCCTCATTTGCTGACCCAGTCGCGAATGGTTTGCGCGAAGAACGATTGTCAGTCAGTCTCCAGGTGAACTCCAGTCTCTCTAGTGTTTTCGCAAGATGTAAGAGTACGTAAGACGAAGTAATACAGCGTTTGGCTCTCCTAGGAAAGCACGCTGACGCTTCTCTTACAGCGTGTGCCACTGGAGCTGAATGAGCATCAACGTGGTGCCTTCGTCCTTACTAAACGATCCAGACACGATTCACATTGCTTTCCTTTCCATCTTCTGCGTTTCCATCAGTCTTAACTGGTGCTCGTCCAAGACTGAAAACTAATACACAAGTATCGGTCAAACGAGGGTTTTGCAAGCTACGACCTCTTACATGGACTAAAGTTATGCTTCTACAAACATAGTCCGCAAGCCACCTTATGGAGAAGTAACTAGTAACGGTACGAGCTAGCCCCCATCATGCGAAAAGTATCCTGTTCCACTACTAATGGACCGAGGAATAACAACCGTCTATAAGCCTCGGTATGCGCCCTAATTTCTCGCACCTTCTCTTCGAATGGACGTTGACGGCAGTAGAATCGATCTGCACTCAGCTTCAAATGGCGGTTCTCTAAATTTTCGCAATAGTGTCCCACGAAAAGGACGTCGCCTTCCATGCAGGGATCCCAATTTGAGTTGGCGAAGCATCTCCGTGATATATAGGTGTTGGTCGAATATACCGGTAAGAAATGTAGTAGCACAAATCTATGTAATTTCGATGTCTTCCTTTAATGCGGCCTGATGGGGATCCCCAACACTCCAGCAGTACTAAGAAATGGGCCTCAGCAGTGCCTTTTAGGCTGTCTCCTTTATGGACGAACTACACTAAAATTGTCCCAATAAACCAAAGTCTACCACTCGCCTTACGTACTACAGTCACTATATGGTTGTTGCATGTCATACCGCTTTCCAACGTTGCGCCTACATATTTAATCTGCTTGGTATCTCAAATACCACACTTCTACAACTGTATTCGAACATTGCGGGAATGTTTTTCCTGTTCAACTGCACTGACAAACATTTCTGTACACTTAGAGTAAGTTACCACTCATCACACCAAACCTTCAACATTCTCACAGTTGTTGTCAGTTTGGCGTCTGCCTTTAGTTTCCTGTAGTCTTTTCACTTCAAAACGCTGACAGATATTTAATGGGTGTAAATCACGCAGGATTCTAACACGAACATGAGTTTGTTCGACATCTGTATGCTCTGTAACACCAATACTGCTTACTATGTGATTATTTTTACTAATGCCGTCCCCCGCCCTCCCTGCGGGTCCGGGGGTTAGAACAGGTCGAGGTATTCCTGCCTGTCGTAAGAGGCGACTAAACGGAGTCTTACACTTTTCGGCACTGTAATTTCAGGTTCCATTCTATGGTCTGACCTGCCACTTTCAAAATTCTACAGAAGTGCGGGCCATATATGGAAGGACACCTTACGTGGTGCACGAGTTATCCACAGCGCCCTCAGATTCGATCACCTGAATCTCTTGTCATGGCTTTGCATCTCTACCTGCGATTCAACTATTTGGGCGAAGACACTTTCCACGGTATGTCATATTCTTCCTCTGTCTCCTGTCCTATTTTGCCCCCATGACAGTATCGGGTTTCTTTGCGCCCAATATCCAGCACGGTAGACAGTCCGTTGTGGTGGGGCCGCCATGTACCCATTTGGCAGTAGTCCCCTGACAACACAGGGATCACACTGCTGTCTGAGCTGTAAACTCCCCACGCATGCCAAGGAGTAGATGCCTGTCTTCCTGGGGCATCAGGACTCCCAGCAACGGCCATCATGCCAGTTCGCCTTTGCTGTGACTGGGGAGAGCCCCTGATCGGACTGGGTGGCGTCAGGGCAGATGACCGCAATGAAGCGGACTGTGTCATCTCTTGCTGGTGACCGTACGGCACCAGCAGTCTCTGAGAAGGGCAAGATCGAATACAGTGCCGACAGGTATGACCCAAATCGTTTCCCTCCCTCGCTACACCATGGGGGAACGCAAGCTACAGAATGGAGAGAGCCGTACTCGTCTCGGTTTTTAGTCTGCAGCGGAACTGATGGGGACTCTTTTATACCTACGAAGCCTCTGCTGTCACCCCTCTATTGAACTCAGTGAGAAGAATATGTCGCAAACGTTCGCATTTCTGCACTTCGTTTTCTGGCGTCCACAGCTCCACTGACTATCTCCAAAATGACTTTATGTAAACTCAAACAGCAACTACAAATAAAAAATTACATTCGATAAATAAACTCATAGCAGTTGGAATACCAATAAGCAAAACAAAAGCGCTACGTACTTACGCACCACCCTAATATATCAGACTGGATTACTTCTGACGTTGCTCACGTTTGTTCGCGTTGTGACGTTAGTTGTTTACGGGTGTGTGTTGTCTTTCTGCGTATGCCATATCACGTTTATTGGTCGACGTAGAGAGGTTTAGAGAGGTATAGAGGTTTCAAATTTCCTAAGACAGCGCATTTGTGCCTTGAAAATAACGCGGTGTTCACCTGTCGAAATATCGAAGCCTGTCCGAAGACGTGACCCGGCGGCATTCCCGTACTTGTTCTGAACATTTCCTACAGCGGGGGAAACCCGAAAACTGCTCGCCGTACTCGAGGTATCGCGGCGGCTAGAGTGTGCGTCCTCGGGCAGGGGCACACGAGGCGGTGCAAACAGACCGGAGAAGACGCGGGGGGGCAGCAGGGCGAGAGGCTGGAAATGAAATACCGAGCTGTCTGGAGGCGCGGGGGTCGGTGTTTGGTTGGGGGTGGGGGTGGTGGGAGTAGTCGGCCGTAATCAGTGAGCCGCTTAGCGGCGGCCGGAGATTTATCGCCGATAAACATCGCAAATCCCGCTCAGGGTGTAAGTCGGCCATTGGCTGGCGACCCCGTGTCTGCAGTGTGCGCTACCCGCTGTACCTTAGTACAGCCCGCGTACAGTGAAGTGGCGCAGTTAGAGATTAGCAGCGAGCACGCGAGACAATAAATCAGACGGAGGGCGCGGGATTAGCCAAACAGCGGGAGTCTAATACACAGCCGAGGAGGGGGGGGGGGATGCCTATTGTTTGTCTGCCAGACAGTAGCGGGAGAGGGAGACGTGGAGGGGGAGGGGGGAACCGAAATCTGACATCGTCTGGTTGCAGCACGCGGTCTGTTTCGACGGCTCGACTCGTTACTTCCCTAACAAGGTACTGCGTGCATTTTCATTGTTTCTCTTAATCTTGCAGTATTTAATACTTTTAAGTACGGCGACTCATTAGAGCGAACCAGAAGAATAGCATTAACAGAACATCGTCGATTAAAGAGTTGAGTGAGGGAACAGTAACAACGGAAGTGGGTGAACTGGAACGCTCAGAACTGCACGACGCTGTGCTCAGAATACACAACGTTAATCCCAAAGACAGTGGTTCTAGTGATTCGCGTCCAAAACTGCGCTTCCTACCGCGAGACACATTTCAGTGATCACCTGTTCAAGGTCTTACAAACGAACTTTGGTAATGCGAAGAACCTGAGTACTGATATAATGGGACGGAAAACTGACAAAAAGGCTGTTCGCTTCATTCTAAACCCCTCAAAGCAAAAAATGGCCCTGAGCACTATAGGACTTAACATCTGATGTCACCAGTCCCCTAGAACTTAGAACTACTTAAACCCAACTAACCTAAGGACATCACACAAATCCATGCCCGAGGCAGGATTCGAACCTGCGACCGCAGCAACCTCAAAGCACTAGCATCTTTCACTCTTTTGCTGGGCATTGAAAATCCCTCTTCGCTACCGGGTGTGGTTTATCTCGCCATTACCCGTAAAAAGAAAAAAGAATCAGACACACACTGTTTACTGCCTTGTTTCACAAATTTTATTGTTGTTACTGCACAACCTACGTTTCAGGTTATAAGCCCATTTTCAACTACATTTCTGATTCCATAAGGTAATAGTGCAGATAAACATGATGATAAAGCAAAGATAGTCATCTCAACTTCTTAATATACCAACTATCTTTGCCTTGTCATCATTTTTATTTTTGCATTGTCATATTTGGGAATCATAATACTTGAAAATTGGCTTATAACCCGAAACCTAGATTGTGCAGTAACAGTGACCAAATTTGTGAAACAAGGCAAAAGACAGGGTTTGTTTAGATAACTTACAATGTTTCGCCAAGAATCCACAGTTGATTCAGTTAAAAAGGGAGTGTGTCTGCTTCGCCAACTACACGGTACCAAAGGTATTCGTTTCCGCCGAAGTTGCCGCTAAGGACTGCATCATAGCCCTGGAAAGTGACCTGTTTTTGGTCCGCGAGAGGTATTTACCTCAGACCTTCCGGACAAGCCCGACAATCCGCTCTATCCGGCAGCTGTAACGCTTGCGATACGGCGACAGGCAAAACTCCATGGGAAAAAGACTATTCACTTTATCCGGTAAATTAAAAATGGATAACACATGGTGCAAAGAACCTGGAAGGGACATTGATAACTTCCCAATTACTGCAGAACGACTGCCCCTAAGGAAGAAATGGGAAAATTCCAAAGCTATCCACGAAAAAATCGAGGAGGATACTGGGGCCACTTGAACAAAAGAAAGATACATTGAAAAATTATGAGAGAAATGTGGAAGAAAGGGAATGAGAAACAGTTGAAATAACCGTAGACCACAGTTATTCACGCGTAGAACAACAACAACAAAAAAGCACACAATTAAGTTACGTGACTTACTGTCGTATTTCCCTTTGCTCAAAATAATTACGCTATCGGACAGCAAACTCCTTCTAATGATCTGATAGTGTTGCACAACTATTCAAAGTACTACTGCGGTATTTCAGTTACGAGGTCAGACCAAAGAGGAACAGGACAGTATGCACGTCTGACTGAAGCCGCTCTTTCACACTCAGCATTACTTCTACACCCAAGCAGTCCAGTATATGAAACGCCATACTGTTTCACCTTTTCAAACGATCATATTGGTGTGTCAGTGTCACAACCGGTGCTATGCCAAGCAAATTGTAAACACAGTGTTGTATTTCGCTGCAAAAAAGTCGTTTGTATGGCACAGGCTGAAGTCTGATGATGAAATTATCATCACGAAACTTCCCGATTTTTTCACTGCAGTCTTACGAAATGAACGATCCTTCTCATGCAGAGCAATAACATTGCATAAAGAATTACACATAAACACACTGACAGTATTTTGTCGTCTTTGGTGTGCTTTTCGTCCTGTTACGACAATATTTAGTTACTTCGCGCTACCAAAGATCCTCTTAGATATTGGTTAGGTCATCATTGAAACGTATCTCGCCATAAAACAAGCAGTTTAGCATGCGAGCGGCCAATGCCACTGTTTTTGGAATGAGCCATTTACGAAGTGTGTGAGAAAAGTAATGACACTGATTTCTTAACTACCAAGAGTTTTACTGTTCTTAAGCAACAGTATTGTCCGCTTTAAAGTAGTTCCCTTCTGCAGCTACACACTGGGGGCGTCGTTGTTCCCAGTCTCGGTAGCAGCGCTCAGAGGCCTCAAATGGTACGGCTTTTAACATGTCGGTCACATTCTTTTTGAATACCCTCCAGAGTCCCAAAATGACGTCCTTTTAAGACATTTTTCAATTTCGGGAAAGAAAAAAGTCGCGAGGACTCAAATCAGGTGAATAGGGAGGCTTTGGAGCAACAGGGAAAGCCTTTTGAGGTCAAAAAATTCCTTGATAGAAGTAGCCGTGCTAAATGGGGCGTTGGCACACCATTTTGGCACAAGTCTATCATATGTGCAAATCTTCGGCCAAAATCATCTTCGGTGTACGGTGAAAGTGTTTAACAGGTCAACCATTATCCTTACTGTTATTCGTCGGTCACATCTCACAAGAGCACCCACACTTTGACGTTTCCGGCGGCTCTTCAAGTTGAAGGCTCACTGAGAGAGGTTCGTCTTCAACGTGTTATCGGCATTAAAAGAATGATTTGTGCCAACGAAAAACTTGTACTCTTGATAATGAATATTCCCCATAGGCCTGTTTGAACTTTACAAAAGTCATGCTCGTGGATTCCCCAACCTGCAACTCAGAACGTGATGGCATAATGTTGCTCTACCTTCTTATATTCCAAAAACACAACTTTACTGATGGCTCTCTCAAAAATTACGTAACGGTTGTAAGGAGCTGAAACTCGGACTGAGTATCTGGAACAGACGAACGCACCGGTCTACACAAGTAGAACAACACAGCGTTGCCAGATCGCTCAATGTTGTCAGTCTCGTTGCTTTCCTCTCTCACCTCGCACATTCTACGCACATTTTCCTGTGGTTCTGAGCTTTAGACGTCACGCATTTCCCTGTTAAATGTGTATAGAAGGGTGATGATAAGGACGATGATGGATGATGGTGATCAGGAGGAAGCGAAATGAGTGATGGGAGACTAATTACTGATGTAGAGCGTTCATTTCTACCACTCAGTCAATCTAAACTGCACTGTAAAGAAGTTAAGCACAGGGACCTGATGGTAATGCCAAAGCTCCAGTACTGTGAAGCCACGCAAGGTTATATTCTACTAGTTGAGTATAGGTATAAAAATAAGTGTACAGAACTACGTGGTGAGCGATCTTGACCAATTCCTACATTACAGAGCACCATCGCAATCAGGGTGATGTAAAAGTGAAAAACTCTTGTGATCCTAATCCATTTCTACTGGAATTTTATCCCACTTCTGAGCCTTTCTCTCATTCCCTTCAATACTTTTTAGATGTTCAAAAGTGCAGATTTAACAGTTAGAGCGATATCGTCTGCAACCAATGCGTGCGATTAGTAGTCAGGGAGACAACCGAAGGCTTAGATTTATCGGGAGTGGTTTAACGAGACCGCCGTAAACATAAATCCAGATGCCCGGAGGGGGATTTGAACCGACGTTGCGGTAAATGCGAGTCCAGTGTGCTAACCACAGCTCCACTTCATTCGGTCATAAATCTAGGGAGAGGCCCCCCCCCCCCCCCGCACCGTTTGTGGAGTCCTTAGAGAGTTGGCTCGGCACGTGGCGTCCAAGCAAATCTGCTACGGTCGTTAACAGGACACAGTAGCCGATCGGAAAATCTGACAGAGGTGCTAAGCATAATGGCCGAGGAGACGCCATGTCATTCTTATTTTTTTCTGTTTTAGAAAATTGTCTTAACGTATTATAAGGTTTCATACAATTTCACATAATTAAAAACTAATTTTCTGCATAGAGGGCGTTTCAAAGTCATTGCACCACACGTCCAGGTGTGATACGTGGTGTCCACTAAGTGTCCTCCTGTATTCGTTATGCCCCCGAGAGGCAGCAGCGTATGCCTTGTGAGTTGCCTTCAATTCAGTCATCCGGTCTGCGTGAAAGGAGGCAGAGAGAGTTAGGGGAAAGAGTTGGTGCTGAAAACAAATAGGTCGCCAGATCGAGATGAAATCGCAGTTCGGTTTTGCAGAGAGTAATCTGCGATATTCGCCCCTTACTTAGCTTTGATTTATCGCAAGTCTCCCCCCGAGTGCGAAGTCCCAAGCGACCGAAAAAAGCAAAACGCAGTTGAATCTCGATATAAGAAGGGTAAAAGAGCGGACCCGCAAAATTACCGACTGATATCCTTGATACTGCAGAATTCTCGAACGTATCTTCAGTTCGAATAGAAATAAACTTCCGTGAGGTAGAAATGCTTCTGTCCACTGGTCAATGCAATTTTAGGAAGGAATCACAGTCAGCTTGCTCTTTCCTCAGGTATATATAATGTAATGTAGTGTAACTAAATCAGGTGATGCTGACGGAATTAGATTAGAAGACACTAAAATAGTAGATGAGTTTTATTACTTTGGTAGTAAAATAACTGATGGTGAAGTAGAGAGGATATAAAATGTAGACTGGCAATGGCAAGAAAATCATTTCTGAAGAAGAGAAATTTGTTAACATCGAAGATAGATTTGAGTGCTAGGAAGTTTTTTTCTGAAGGTATTAGTATGGGGTGTAGCCAGTTATGGCACTGAGACATGGACGATAAAAAGGTTAGACAAGAAGAGAACAGAAGATTTTCAAATGAGGTGCTACAGAGGAATGCTGTAGATTAGACATGTAGATCACGTAACTAATCCTGGGTTACTGAATAGAATTGGGGAGAAAAGAAATTTATGGCACAACCTGACCTGAATAAGGAATTTGTTGATAGTACACTTTCTGAGTCATCAAGGGACGACCACCGTAGCATTAGAGGAAAGTATATGGGATAAAAATCGTACAGGGAGACGAAGAGATGAATACAGCAAAATGCAGAAGGATGTAAGTTATTCGGAGATGAAGAGGTTTGCCCAGATTAGAGTAGCGTGGAGAGATGAAGTCTTCGGACCGAAGCCCACTGCATTATCCTCCGAACCATTGATGAAGTGCAACAGGTAGGTTTTATGTTAGTACATTTTCTGTGAGTTCAGTTTAAAGATATCCATCTTACTGCATGGACAAGCAGATGATTTATATGACAAAAAGTACCTCCACAGCCGTATCTTGAATGTCCGTATTTGGTCACACGACTAGTTTCGGCTGCACATTACCGCCATCCTCAGGCCCCATTGCTCGCAAAGGAGTACTTCATTTCCTCGACGCATTTGCTGTGGGATCCTGGTTACCAGCACATGTGGGGTAGCATTCATCAGGAGTCCATACTCGACACCGTGTTGTCTCCAATGCCGTCACATGTACCTAATGTGCACACAATGAGAACCTTAAGCGATGGCGACTCCCTTTTTGTCGAGAAACGATAGAGAAAATTTAGAAAAGTGGCATTTTACACTGAAGAGCCAAATAAACTGGTACAGCCGCCTAATACGGTGTAGGGCCCCTGCGAGCACGCAGAAGTGCAGAGATACACCGTGGCATCGACTCGACTAATGTCTGAAGCAGTGCTGGAGGGAGCTGACACCACGGATCCTGCAACGGTTTCCATAAATCCGTAAAGAGTACGATGGAGGTCTCTTCTGAACAGCACGTCGCAAGGCGTCCCAGATATGCTCAATAACGTTCGTGTCTGGGAAGTTTGGTGCCAGCGGAAGCGTTTAAACTCGGATGAGTGTTCCTGGAACCACTCTGTAGCAATTGTGGACGTGTGGGGTGTCGCATTGTGTTACTGGAATTGCCCAAGTCCTTCGAAATTCAAAGTGGACAGGAATGGATGCAGGTGATCAGACACGATGCTTACGTACGCGTCACCTGTCCGTGTCGTATCTAGACGTATCAGGGGATCCCGCAGCGCTACAACGGAAGACGCTCCTTACCATTACAGAGCCTCTACCAGCTCAAACAGCCGCCTGCTGACGTGCAGGGTCGTGGATTCATGAGTTTGTCTTGATACCAGTACATGTCCATCTGCTCGATGCCATTTGAAACGAGACTCGTCCAACCAGGCATCATGTTTCAAGGCTCTGGAGAGCGAGTAAGTTCCCTCTTCATCACGTCCAGTACGTGTTCAAATGGTTAGAGATCTGTTGACTTCATTGGCCAGGGCAGTTGTTGCATCCACGAACAGCACGTTGCGTCGCAGTAGTGGATGGTCACCCACATCATGAAACCTGGGATGGGACCTGTGTGTAGTGGCCGAATGCACTCTGGAACAGGCGGGCCACCAGATCTTCGCCATTTGCATGTACGTCCATCACTCACGTACAGTCTGTCCTCACTGAAAACTCTCCACTTGTTGATTAGCCATTCTTGGTGGTGTCACGGGTTCTGTGGTAGCGTGGTCAGAGGCACACGCGATCGCAACTTTGCTGCAAGCAGACATTTCCCAGTGGCCTCGGTGACACAGGAGTTGCAACATGGGCCCGGATTTCCTTCCTGAATGATGCTCGGTTGGCCACCGCTGCTCACACAGTGCGTCGATCTTGAGCTGCAGACGTCCACATTCTGGTAAACAGGCGTGGCAGTGTCCCACAGACCACTGTTAGAAGCAGCGCCACACCACCGATACACTGTGCCCGACATGGGCCGCGATCCGTTGAGAAGTACATCCAGTTTCCTACAGGCCCACAATGCGACCCCGTCAAATGATTGAAGCTGTTCAACAGGAGCGCGTACTCACCGATGGAGCGTGGTTGTACCCTAGTATGAACGGTGCAAACCCTGTTCACCTCTAAAAGTAGCACAGTTAGTGCCTGCACACAGGCCCCCTGAGCTCCATCTGGCCGCAGGTGAGCCGGCCGGGGTTGCCGAGCGCTTCAGTCTGGAACCGCGCGACCGCTCGGTCGCAGGTTCGAATCCTGCCTCGGGCATGGATGTGTGTGATGTCCTTAGGTTAGTTAGGTTTAAGTAGTTCTAAGTTCTAGGGGACTGATGACCTCAGATGTCAAGTCCCATAGTGCTCAGAGCCATTTGACTAATTTTTGATCGCAGATGGCTGTGACAGGTGAATGAGCAACACTGCAGCCCCTCAGCATGTACATACCATACTCTGGCGCCGCAGAATACAGTCCTTGAGGGCGCCGTAGTTTTTTCTATGTCAGCGTATAAGGTGGCCTCTGGTACTGTGTGGCTTTTCTCACTTACAGACATGTCGATCCCATCAGTGTTGACGAACTAGTGTTGTTATATTCCACGTCACGAACACTTGCGTCGCAGCCCAGCAGGTAGACGTCACGTCAGCCAAACAGAGCCACTCGACTACAGCACGACACCACCTGTTGCAGCTACCTGCTAGCTGCTCTCGCAGAACTAGCGCCGTCACCCAGGCAACGGACGCAACTTAGATTCACAACCGTTTTTAGGACCTACATCCAGGCACCTTAGGCTCAACCTGGGTTGCGGACCTCACCAGGATAAACTAACCCGCAAAAAAAATAGCAGTTGTCGAATTAAATGTCTACAAGGCACTATTTATAATACTAAAGTCTTCAAAAGTCACTACACGACTTAAGATTTAATGGTTTGATGAGATTTTAAAAAAATGAAATTAATTTTTCGTTCTACACTTCTGCTTCTAAATTCCTGTTCCCTTTCTATGACTATTAGTCTGAATTTTAGGGCGCTCCATTATTGTAGTTTATGAGAGGAGAGATAGAAAAGAAGCACATTGCAGTAACAGCTCTTCTTGCTTCTACAATGCCATTAGTCTTCAATGACGGGTGCAGAAAACAGATACACTGGCAGGTGTAGCCTTCATAACGATGTAATAGACAATGACAAATTCTTGTAGTTTATTCCAATTGGAGGGACTGTAATCAGAGTAACATTTTTATACGTATACATTAGCATTTAAAAAAACCAAAACATTTCCGTATTTGGTTTTAGAATTTTCTACTGAAACGCTGACAGTGGCCGCATGACGTTGCCACGACGTGACGAGTCACTAAGCTGTCAGACGCTGCAAGTCTTTGTAAGTATAATACGTTCCCTGCAAAATCCCATTAGTCGATAAAGTTTCCCCAGCTTGAAGGCCTCAAAATTTGTACACGGCAACACCATGCAAAAAAAAAAAAAAATAGTTCCTACTTTGTAGTAAATGAGATATGGAAGAAGCTGGGTCTCCGTAAAATCGAACTCACTTCAAACTGGAAAAGTTTTGCTATCAATTCTGTTAAGAGTCAATTTGACACGAAGCGCTGCAACTTTGTGTTTTCCGTATGGGTGCGTGATCTTAAACTGTCACGCAACATTGGAAATAAATCGTTATTCAGGTGGAGTTCACTCTAGTGTTGTGTGGACTGCCTCTTCGCCCTAATGTTGTCTGATGGCGGTACGGCGAACCTCGCTAAACACGTGTATCTAGAACATACACTACGTCACTATTGAGTACGAGGTGCAACTATAAAATACCGGGACTATTGCTATGAAACATCTCATTTCAAAAACATGCATATTTTCATCCTCAGTACTCTCCTTTGTCTCTACTTCACTCCAGGCAAATTTTCCATTGACGGAAACAGTGCTGGAAGTTTTCCTCTGTGAGCTCCTTATTGACGTATACCGCTTTCCCTTTCGCTGCTTCAGTGGACTGAAACGTTGTTCCTTTTAATGCAGATTTGACCCTGGGGGAATAGTGTGTATACGCATAATACTACGTCTGGCGAATAAGGTGGATAGCCTAACACTGGAACACCGTACTTCGCTGGAAACCACTATCTTGATACAGAATCCATGAGATGTTCTTTCACAATTCGGGTCTGTTTTTCTGATTGTAACGTTATTTAATGGTTTCACCTTCAGAAACCCACTGAAGACAGACATTTCCATGAATATCGAAAAAAAATCAGTCATCGTTGCTTTGAACCTTGATACGCTCTTTCGAGCTATTTTCGCTGTCAGTGAAGTTGGCTCCTTCCAGTGCGTGTATTTGTGCTTCGTTTCTAGACGATAAATGAAAAACCAAAATTCGTCCCATGCTATCACCCTTTCCAAGAAATTAGGATCATTTTCAGTGGTATTCAAAGTATTAGTACAAACATTATCAAGAGCTCTTCCGATCCTGACAATTTTCGGCACCAGTTTCGCACACACTTTTATCATGTTAAATTTATAATTTAGAATTTGTCTTACGGATACTTTGTCAATTCTTACATTTCAACAATGGATTGACCACTCGACTGAGGGTCAGCTCGAATCAGGTTACCTATTTTTTCGATATTTTCATCCGCTTTCGATGTTGAAGGGCTTCCTAGTCTCAGCCTTCTTGTAAACCCTTGATCCGCTAAGAAACTCACATAAGTGATAAACAGTCTTCGTCATACACTCCACTTAGTAAAAGATGGGTCTGAGAAGCAGTTTTTCCAAGTTCCGTGTGAGTTTAACAATAATTCGTTGCGGCAAAACAAAACAACAGCTCTTACAGAAATGAAGGCACTGCTACACTCATTTGTCTACAGACACCAGAGATCCCCCCAGGGGGTTCACAACTCTTTTGTGGACACGTGCGTAGCGAGCACGGGACCCCGAGCTAATGTGGCCCTCCTTCCTTTCCGGGCTGCATACCTTCCCTTTCCTCATCCTTCCCCCTCCCCCATCTTCAACCCCCCCCCCTCACCACTGACTCTTTCCTTCCCTTTCTTCCCCTCTGGGAGTATGGTTTGTGCCTACGTCCGGAGACGGACGCTCTAAACTGTTACAAATTCCTTGCTTTCTATACTTGCAAGTCTTCGTCCTTCCTCTGTCCACTCCTTTCCTTCCCGCTTCTCTCTGCACTTTTCTCCGCTGCGGCGTTTGAGGCCCCTCTTCTTTCCTTTCCCTTTCTCTTTTTTCCTCCCTGTGCGTGTCTGAAGGCCGACCCACGCACTTCCATGCGTAGCCGGTGACGGGGTAACGCGTAATTCCCCGCCCCGGGTAGACAGGTAGGACACGTACGTACCCCCTGGTAACGGCCAGGCCCAGGGAGGGGTGATTACCTGAACTGATACCTTCCGAAAGTGCCGATTGGTCCCTCCGTCCGTTTGTCGGGAGGTGTGACCTGAGGTGTGAACAATCACCTAAGGCAGGAGTGCCCTCAGTGAGGGCCCCCACAAGGGAGGAGCGCGCCATCGGAGACGCTGGTAATCGTGGGGGATTCTTCCGCAATGGTTTCCTCACCTTCCACTATGTCTGCTCACAAACGTAAGTTCACTGAGTCTCAGCCACAGACAGTTCTTCCATCGTTGCCACAGTTCCTTGTTGTTTCTCGGTCTGACGAAGGTCACGACTTTTCCACGGTCAACCCTTTCATTATTCAGAAAGGTGTCGACGCAATTGCAGGTCCTGTAAAGTCTTGTTCCAGATTACGGAATGGCACCCTGTTGTTAGAAACAGTCAGTGCCCTCCAGGCACAAAAATTGCTGCGTACTTCTCTGCTCCACACCTTCCCTGTCCGGGTGGAACCGCACCGTACCTTAAATTCCTTGCGTGGAGTCGTTTATACACGCTCCCTCGATGGATTGTCTGACGAAGAAATTCAGCACTACCTGTCTGACCAGGGTGTAACGGCTGTTCATAGAGTTATGAAAAGGGTTGACACGAACATCATTCCAACCCGCACTGTCTTCTTGACATTTGACAAAGTTCAACTCCCATAGAAAATCAAAGCAGGCTATGAGATAATTTCCGTTCGCCCTTATGTCCCAAACCCTACGCGTTGCTATCGGTGTCAGCGGTTCAATCACACCAGCCAGTCCTGTTCCAACCCGGCCAAATGTGTTACATGTGGCAAGGATGCCCATGAGGGTGCTTGTCCACCTCCATCCCCTCGCTGCATCAACTGTATGGGTGACCACGCTGCTTCCTCTCGAGATTGCCCCGTTTTTAAGGACGAAAAGCTCATCCAGGAAATAAGAGTGAAGGAAAAGGTGTCGACCTTTGCTGCTCGAAAATTATTCGCCAGTCGCCAGCCCACCGTGCCTCAGACAGCAAAATACAGCCAGCACTGTCCTTGCTTCTCCTTGGCCAACAAAGGAGGCGGCCACGCAGACTTGCGACCTCATCTTTAGTGCCATGGTCGTCAGATCGGCCAGCGCAAAGATCGCCCGTTCAACCTCACCACTTTCGCCTGCCCACTCTATGGCTCACCCTTCATCGGGTTCTGCTAAATCTCGAGCCCAAAAGTCAGACACCAAGCCTTCCAAAAAAGAGCATACTCGTGAAGAGTTTTTACGTACCGCAACTTCCCAACCATCGGTTCCTCCTTCATCTAAACATCATACTTCTAAGAAGGCTACAAAGAAACCCAGTTCCTCTCCTTCTCCGCCAAGGCGTGTCCCATCTACAGCACCACCTGGCGGAAATCGCCCTCGGCCGTCTTCCGTGTCGCCGAGGCGCACTGCTGGTGGCCAGTCAATCGGCCGATCGCTGGTGGCAGGAGCTGCTCCTGACCAACCTATGGATCAGGATCTTCTGCCTTCGGCTGAATGCCATTCCATGCTGTTGGTCGCTAGCTCCGAGCAGTCTTTGAGTTGACAGCAACTTTGGTCACATTCCTCCATTTTCTGTTCACCCCATGTCCATTATCCACTGGAATATCCGCGGCATTCGAGCCAATAGGGATGAATTGTCGATCCTCTTACGATCCTACTCGCCGGTCATCTTCTGTCTTCAGGAAACAAAGCTGCGTCCCCATGACCACTTTGTTCTCCCTCATTTTCAGTCCGTCCGATATGATCTCCCCTCTGTTGAAGGCACTCCAGCCCATGGAGGACTCATGATTCTTCTCCATGATACTCTCCATTATCACCCAATCCCCTTAAACACTTCCTTCCAAGCTGTCGCCGTCCGTCTTTCCCTTTCCGGATACACGTTCTCTCTTTGTACTGTATACATTCCATCGTCCACACCAATGGCACGAGCTGATCTCCTTCATCTTCTTGGTCAGCTTCCACCCCCTATTTGCTGGTTGGGGACTTCAATGCCCACCACCCGCTTTGGGGATCTCCACATCCTTGTCCACGTGGCTCACTATTGCTAGACGTCTTCCACCAAGCGGATTTAGTTTGCCTCAACACTGGGGTCCCTACATTTTTGTCTGCCTCCACGACACATTTATCTCATTTGGACCTTGCGGTCGGTACTGTTCCGCTGGCTCGGCGCTTCGAATGGTTCGCCCTTGATGATACACACTCGAGTGACCACTTTCCATGTGTCCTTAGACTGCAGCCTCAACTGCCATATATGCGTCCGAGACGCTGGAAGTTTGCCCAGGCCGACTGGACACTTTTTTCGTCTCTAGCGACATTCGATGACCGTCACTTTCCCAGCGTTGACGATGAGGTCACACACGTTACCGACATTATTCTTACAGCTGCGGAACGTTCAATACCACGCACCTCCGAATTGCCCCGGCGCCCCCCAGTTCCTTGGTGGAACGAGGCATGCCGTGACGCAATACGTGAGCGGCGACGTGCTCTTCGCATTTTCCGTCACCATCCTACTTTGGCCAACTGTATCCGCTATAAGCAGTTCCATGCGCGATGCCGTCGCGTCATCCGCGATAGCAAGAAGGCAAGCTGGAAATTCTTTATTAGCTCATTTAACACCTTCACTCCCTCCTCGGAAGTTTGGAGTCGGCTTCGACGGTTCTCAGGCGCGCCTAGTTTCTCCCCGGTCTCTGGGCTCACTGTCGCGCATGAGACATTCGTGGACCCCGTCGCAATTTCTAACTCGTTGGGTCAGCACTTTGCTGAGATTTCTAGCTCTTCCAATTCCCCGCCAGCGTTTCTCCCGAAGAAACGTGCAGCGGAAGTGCGACCTCTTGCTTTCTCCTCTCAAAATCGCGAAAGCTATAATACTGTTTTCTCCATGCGGGAACTCCAACATGCAGTCTCTTCTTCTCGCTCCTCCGCCCCAGGACCGGATGGTATCCACGTCCAAATGTTGCTGCATTTATCAACCCATAGTCTGCATTACCTCCTTCGCCTTTATAATCGAATTTGGACCGACAGTACTTTTCCCCGACGATGGCGGGAAGCTGTCGTCGTTCCTGTTCCGAAACCTGGAAAGGACAAACATCTCCCCTCTAGCTATCGCCCCACTTCTCTCACGAGTAGTGTCTGTAAGGTTTTGGAGCGTATGGTGAATTACCGTCTAGCGTGGTGGCTGGAGTCCCGCAGTCTTTTAACACCTGCCCAATGCGGATTCCGAAAGCATCGTTCTGCAGTTGACCATCTTGTTGCTCTATCCACTTATATCATGAATAATTTTCTCCGGAAACGCCAAACAGTAGCAATATTTTTTGATCTGGAGAGAGCATACGATACCTGTTGGAGGACAGGTATCCTCCGCACACTGTTCTTTTGGGGCTTTCGAGGTCGGCTGCCCCTTTTTCTTCGCGAATTTATGGCAGAGCGCACATATAGGGTGCGGGTGAACACTACTCTCTCCCGTACTTACTCCCAAGAAAACGGGGTACCCCAGGGCTCCGTGCTGAGTGTTGTACTGTTTGCCATTGCCATCAATCCAATTATGGATTGTCTCCTTCCTGATGTCTCGGGCTCCCTCTTTGTGGACGATTTTGCGATCTACTACAGCTCTCAACGGACCAGCCTTCTTGAACGACGTCTTCAAGGATGTCTCGATCGCCTCCACTCTTGGAGCATCGAAACCGGCTTCCGTTTTTCTCTCAGTAAGACCGTTTGTGTTAATTTTTGGCGACGTAAGGAGTTTCTTCCACCCTCCTTACATCTAGGACCTGTCAACCTTCCGTTTTCGGACGTCGCTAAATTCTTGGGTCTTATGTTTGACAGAAAACTATGCTGGTCCTCCCACATTTCGTATCTTTCGGCTCGCTGTCTGCGATCCCTCAACACCCTCCGTGTCCTGAATGGTACCGAGTGGTCCTTCTCCGCCTCTATCGCGTCTTAGTGCGCTCGAAATTGGACTATGGAAGCATAGTCTACTCCTCTGCTCGGCCGTCTATTCTTCGGCGTCTCGACTCTATCCACCACCGTGGATTACGTTTAGTGTCTGGAGCTTTTTACACCAGCCCTGTGGAAAGCCTTTAAGCTGAGACTGCTGAACCTCCGCTGTCCATTCGGCGAGCAGTCCTTCTGAGCCGTTATGACAGCCATCTGTCTTCCATGCCTGCTAATCCAGCCCATGACATATTTTTCGACGCCTCCTTTGATGTAGGGTATGCAGGCCGCCCCTCCTCCCTACTACCACCAGGAGTCCGCTTCCGTCGACTGCTCCATTCTCTTTCCTTCCGCTTTCCTACAACCTTCTTGACAACTTGGGGTACAGCACCGCCTTGGCTCCGTCCCCGGATCTGCCTGCTCCGTGACCTTTGTCGATTTCCCAAGGATGGTACCCCTTCACTTGTTTATCGTCGGGCATTTGCTGCTCTATGTGCACAAATGACGGAAGCCACATTTATTTTCACCGATGGCTCGAAAACATCGTTAGGTGTAGGGAGTGCCTATGTTGTTGGCGGCACCCCAACTCACTTTCGGCTTCCCGACCAGTGTTCGGTCTATACTGCGGAGCTTTACGCTGTTCTCCGGGCTGTCCACTACATCCGCCGCCATCAGCGGATACAGTACGTTATCTGCTCCGATTCTCTCAGCTCTCTCCTCAGTCTCCAAGCTCTTTACCCTGCGCACCCTCTGGTCCACCGGATTCAGGACTGTATGCACTTGCTCCACCTGGGGGGCGTCTCGGTGGCGTTCCTCTGGATCCCGGGACACGTTGGTATCTGCGGAAATGAGGCGGCCGATATTGCAGCCAAGGCTGCAGTCTCTCTTCTTCGGCCAGCTATTCCATCGATTCCCGTCGCCGATCTACGGCGCGTTTTATGTCGTCGTGTTGTTCATTTATGGCACGCGCACTGGTCGACACTTCCCCAAAATAAATTGCGGGACGTGAAAACTCTTCCTTGTACTTGGACCTCTTCCTCCCGAACGCGTCGTCTGGAGGAGGTAATTTTAACTAGACTCCGGATAGGGCACTGTCTTTTTAGCCATAGACATCTTTTAAGCGGCGATCCTCCCCCACTCTGTCCCCACTGCTCTCAGTTGTGGACGGTAAGACACCTTTTAATTGAGTGCCCCTATTTTACTCCGTTACGCGCCCGTCTACAGCTGTCGCCTGATATATCGTCAATTTTAGCAGATGACACGCGATCGGCCGATCGCGTTCTAGAGTTCATTCGTGCCAGTGAAATGTCGTCAGTCATTTGAAGTTTTTTTTTTGGGACAACCAACCCCCTTCTGTAGTGAATTTTTAAGCCTTCCTTCTGCCTTTAGTTTCTCCAATTTTATGACTTTCGTTCCCATTGCTGCTAGTTTCCGTTTTCGTTTTTTTTTACTGTTTCCTAAGTGATAGACCGGGCGCTAATGACCTTAGCAGTTTTGCGCCCTAAAACTATAACAAAAAAGAAAGACACCAGAGATGCCGCATTCGACTGAGTTCACGCTTCATATCTGTTGGTCGTTCATCTTTGGTGCTTGCGTATTTACTCTGTGACAGCATCAGCCACACCTCGTGTGGCGGAAGTCGGTCATCAGTGCGAATTCGATTGCTAGTCTGTTCTCAGATTTAGCACATGTGACACGTAGCTGTCTGCATTGGAGTAGCAGGACGTGAAACGGGTCGCTGCTCCATCAAAGCAAAATACACAAGTCCACCAGCGTAGCGTCGTCTTCGCAGTGTCGCCTCAACAAAGAGGTAGGCTGTGGATGATGAGCCAGTTCTTGCTGTGAGACGGCAGTGGAACTAAAACAGACTGGCTAAAGTTCACACGTACTGAAATAATAAGTTCTGAAGTTTATTGGGATACAATCTTTTTATTCTGAGTATCGCGTCGGACACAACAGAGAACTGGTCACAGATATCGTGTTGTAAAACGGACGCCTGCAGGAATCACACGATAAGCAACTAATCACCCATAATTTTTTGCAAATACAATCCTTGTGTACCACTAAGCATCTCAGAAATTATTGAAAACGTTTCACACATCAAGTTATTTTTCGTAAGCTCATTTGCAATATGCATTGCTCGCAGAGTGGCGATTACAAACGCGTACGGAGATCAATTCGACCGCACTGTTCGGCCTCTCTACTGAACCATGAGAGAGTCCAGCTTGAACCGTTTTGCCAGATGGCCGTTCGGTGGGAAGCCGATGGATGGCACACAGTGAGATCCGGCTCCTTCTCGTTGCCCAAAATTGTCTGAAAATTTATACTAGACCGATGTTTTGGCTGTAAAGCGATAGCTGAATATTAAGAGGTCCTCCCCTATTATTTTAAACAAAACCTTTATCTTTCATTATATTCGTAATGAATGACGAGCAGTAACTGTGATTCAAACTGGTAATTTATTTGGGGATAAATGTGCAACCAGTCGGTTTTTACTATTTTTTATGCGATTTATCGAACCATTAACCGGTTTTCGTGCCACTGCAGAGTCATCGTCTGGTGGAGGTGCTACAGGAACATTATATATCGTGGGCCAACTGCAGCTACAGGCTGTAGTGGTGATGCTGGCGAAAATGGCGGAAATTTAGGTATCGGTGACGAAACGGAAAGACAGTTACATTTTCGGTACTTACAGTGCACTGCAACGTGATATCTACAGCAAATCACTTCTTATACAGGGTGACAATTTTGAACTATATGAAATAAAATCGTCGTAAGTTCTGGACGGATTGCGTTAGGATGTTCAAACTGCACGGTTGGTCGCGGGGCATGAAGGGGATTAGTATGCGCATGCATGGTTTAGTTTGCCGACGAAGCCGACTTGCTGTGCAATGTCCACTCACGGAATAATCCGTACGATATTCCTTGATGGCACGGTGACTGCCGGACGATACGTGAAGGTTTTGGAAGATGATTTCATCCCCATTATCCAAAATGACCCGTATATTTGAATACTCCACTAGTAGTGTAGCGCTTGACAGTCACGTCGATTAAATATCTGGGCGTAACATTGCAGAGCGATATGAAGTTGGACAAGCATGTAATGACAGTTGTGGGGAAGGCGGATAGTCGTCTTCGGTTCATTGGCAGAATTTTGGGAAGATGTAGTTCATTTGTAAAGGATACCGCTTATAAAACACTAATACGACCTATTATGGAGTACTGATTGAGCGTTTGGGATCCCTATCAGGTCGGATTGAGGGAGGACATAGAAGCAATTCAGAGGTGGGCTGCTAGATTTGTTACTGGTAGGTTTGATCATCACGCGAGTGTTACGGAAATGCTTCGGGAACTCGGGTGGGAGTCTCTAGAGGAAACGAGGCGTTCTTTTCGTGAATCGCTACTGAGGAAATTTAGAGAACCAGCATTTGATGCTGACTGCAGTACAGTTTTACTGCCGCCAACTTATATTTCGCGGAAAGACCACAAAGATAAGATCAGAGAGATTAGGGCTCGTACAGAGGCATATAGGCAGTCATTTTTCCCTCGTTCTGTTTGGGAGTGGAACAGGGAGAGAAGATGCTAGTTGTGGAACGAAGTACCCTCCGCCACGCACCGTATGGTGGATTGCGGAGTATGTATGTAGATGTAACGCATGCAGCTTCTACACACGTCACTGCCGAACGCTGGCGGGATATAGAACGGCTCCTCATAAAAGAAGAGAAAATGCTGCGCCTGATTGGCTTCGTAGATTCTGTTGTTGATAGGCTCGTTATCAACGTAGCAGGTGGCACTTCCAGAAGTGAAATGTATTTCTCGGATTCGGATAGGGAAGGAGCTGAGAGATTACCAGACTACTGACTGTAGCTAATACCTTCAGTGGCTTCAATACTTAACTGTACGGTGATATCGTTCAATACTCTGTTAACGTTACACATAGCTTATGGAGAAACAATACCCTGTGGTTAAGTCAGGAATTTGCATCATTCTTGTTTTTAATTACAATAGTACGTTAGCTAAAAACGATAAAGAGTTGCGGGTTTCGTCTAGTCGTCAAAGGAGCGTATTGTGGGAGATTTGCAGTATATTATTTCATTCTGCTTAAAAATGACATTCGAAGCTTTATTGCTCTTCTGGTCGTCTCTTTTTACGTGTGGCTGCAGCTAGCCACGTCACTGCAGGCTGGCTGTACTAGCTCTCCAGTTCTGTCCAAGTTAAATGCGCCGGTAAATCCCGCGTTATCGCTAAGTAGATGTGCGCGTAACGCACAGCACAAAACGTACCCTTATTATTGTACTTGACAGTACTCGAGACAGCATGGCAGCAGTCCCACGGGAAACGGTAGTCCAATGAGGTTCCAGCAAACGCGGAAGAATACAAAGTGTAATGTTTACATCTGGTTTATTATTATGGCGAACGGATTATACACTCCTGGAAATGGAAAAAAGAACACATTGACACCGGTGTGTCAGACCCACCATACTTGCTCCGGACACTGCGAGAGGGCTGCACAAGCAATGGTCACACGCACGGCACAGCGGACACACCAGGAACCGCGGTGTTGGCCGTCGAATGGCGCTAGCTGCGCAGCATTTGTGCACCGCCGCCGTCAGTGTCAGCCAGTTTGCCGTGGCATACGGAGCTCCATCGCAGTCTTTAACACTGGTAGCATGCCGCGACAGCGTGGACGTGAACCGTATGTGCAGTTGACGGACTTTGAGCGAGGGCGTATTGTGGGCATGCGGGAGGCCGGGTGGACGTACCGCCGAATTGCTCAACACGTGGGGCGTGAGGTCTCCACAGTACATCGATGTTGTCGCCAGTGGTCGGCGGAAGGTGCACGTGCCCGTCGACCTGGGACCGGACCGCAGCGACGCACGGATGCACGCCAAGACCGTAGGATCCTACGCAGTGCCGTAGGGGACCGCACCGCCACTTCCCAGCAAATTAGGGACACTGTTGCTCCTGGGGTATCGGCGAGGACCATTCGCAACCGTCTCCATGAAGCTGGGCCACGGTCCCGCACACCGTTAGGCCGTCTTCCGCTCACGCCCCAACATTGTGCAGCCCGCCTCCAGTGGTGTCGCGACAGGCGTGAATGGAGGGACGAATGGAGACGTGTCGTCTTCAGCGATGAGAGTCGCTTCTGCCTTGGTGCCAATGATGGTCGTATGCGTGTTTGGCGCCGTGCAGGTGAGCGCCACAATCAGGACTGCATACGACCGAGGCACACAGGGCCAATACCCGGCATCATGGTGTGGGGAGCGATCTCTTACACTGGCCGTACACCACTGGTGATCGTCGAGAGGACACTGAATAGTGCACGGTACATCCAAACCGTCATCGAACCCATCGTTCTACCATTCCTAGACCGGCAAGGGAACTTGCTGTTCCAACAGGACAATGCACGTCCGCATGTATCCCGTGCCACCCAACGTGCTCTAGAAGGTGTAAGTCAACTACCCTGGCCAGCAAGATCTCCGGATCTGTCCCCCATTGAGCATGTTTGGGACTGGATGAAGCGTCGTCTCACGCGGTCTGCACGTCCAGCACGAACGCTGGTCCAACTGAGGCGCCAGGTGGAAATGGCATGGGAAGCCGTTCCACAGGACTACATCCAGCATCTCTGCGATCGTCTCCATGGGAGAATAGCAGCCTGCATTGCTGCGAAAGGTGGATATACACTGTACTAGTGCCGACATTGTGCATGCTCTGTTGCCTGTGTCTATGTGCCTGTGGTTCTGTCAGTGTGATCATGTGATGTATCTGACCCCAGGAATGTGTCAATAAAGTTTCCCTGGGACAATGAATTCACGGTGTTCTTATTTCAATTTCCAGGAGTGTAGATGCATTTTTTATTCCCAGATCTCTATTACTGTTCGGTAATAATAAACAAACGAAAGTATGGGTTTTGGCGTGCAGGCAGCATGAATATCTCCCCGCGTTGTCACAGCATCCAGTCACGTTACTGCAGTTGGTGCAGGTAGAGACGATATGCGCGCTTCTAGTGCCGTCTGTTGTTTATAGCTCACTGCAGTTTGTGACGCCATTCGTCAGCTACTGCTGTACCTTCTCTCGGCTGAGATGTGGAACACGGGAACAAAGCTTGTGGCTCCCACAGCCAGAAATGTTACAGTGACCTATAAAACGATGGGGGACAAAGCGCTCGCCAGAAGCAGGTTCGTATAACATAGTTTTTCTCACGCCTCAGTGCAAAGTAAGCTTATTTCTTGAAGGAGCATAGCTTCTTCCGCCTGATCCCCTTATTCCGGAGTGGGAGGAAATTCCAGCCAAAATATGCGGTCGCGCGCCGTAAAAGTAGAATCAAAAACCTCTCTCCCGAGAGCGGAGGCTGGTATTTGCAGCCCCAATTCCTGCGCCGCGTGGGCCAGTTACTTCTCACTCGCCGGTCGTGAGTGCCCGCCGACCGGAAATTGGTAGCGAAGCTCCACCGGCTTGGCTTACATACGAGGGCGGAGGGAAACCAAGAAAGAGCGGGCAGCAGCTCACGGCTCGCGCCGCGCCCTGACGTACGAGGATCCTGTTTGTCCGCCGCCGCGCAGGCGCGCCAACGTAACAGCCGCGCACTCGTCTTTCCGGTCCACCAGAGCGGAAGGAACATCGCGCTCTCGCAGTGGTTATTTTTGAAATACAGTGTTTTCCACTTCCAATTATTCCACAGCCGTAGGCCGTGCAATAAGGGAAATTTATTCTTTATTGCGCTCATTCATTCGCGACTGGTAATTTTTCGCTGGAGCTGAAGCTCTCTTTGTCAGAACATTGTTATCCTTGCGTTATTGAAATGGAATTTATATCAACAGAGCAGTTCATTCAGTCGGAGAAGGAAAAGTATAGTTCTTTGTCGTTTCCAGTGTGTCTCCAGTTGGTTCGGTGTTTCCTAAAACATTATACCACAGATTTTCATCTTTTAACAGGAATAATTGTCCACATCTACTTGGATACTCTGCAAATCGCATTTAAGTGCCTGGCAGAGGCTTCATCGAAGCACCTTCACAATTCTCTGTTATTCCAATCCCGTATAGCGCGGGGAAAGAATGAACACCTATATCTTTCCGTACGAGCTTTGATTTCCCTAATTTTATCGTGGTGATTGTTTTTTCGCATTCGGAGGAGAAAGTTGGTCATAGGAATTTCGTGAGAAGATTCCGTCGCAACGAAAAACGCCATTCTTTTAATGATTTCCAGCTCAAATCCTGTATCATTTCAGTGACACTATCTCCCGCACTTCGCGATCATACAAAACGTGCTGCCTTTCTTTGAACTTTTTCGATGTACTCCGTCAGTCCTACCTCCTAAGGATCCCACACCGGGCAGCAGTATTCTAAAAGAGGACGGACAAGCGTAGTGTAGGCAGTCTGCTTAGTAGGTCTGTTACATTTTCTAAGTGTCCTGCCAATAAAACGCTGCCTTTGGTTAGCCTTCCCCACAACATTTTGTGTGCGTTGTTCGCAATTGTAATACCTGGGTATTTAGTTGAATTTACGGCTTTTAGATTAGACTGATTTACCGTGTGACCGAAGTTTGAGTTCCTTTTTGTACTCTTGTGTATGACCTGCCGGCCGCGGTGGTCTCGCGGTTCTAGGCGCGCAGTCCGGAACCGCGCGACTGCTACGGTCGCAGGTTCGAATCCTGCCTCGGGCATGGATGTGTATGATGTCCTTAGGTTAGTTTGGTTTAAGTAGTTCTAAGTTCTAGGGGACTGATGACCATAGATGTTAAGTCCCATAGTGCTCAGAACCATTTGAACCATTTTTTTTTTTTTTTTATTTGTCCGCAGGCACCAGAGATGCCGTATTCGACTGAGAAGGCTTCACAGCTACTGGCCGTCCATCTTTGGTGCGTGCGCACTTACTCTGTGACAGCATCAGTCCCGTTGTTTTATACCCATACCTCGTATGACGAGAAGCTAACAAGCCAAACTCCTTCAGAGAGAACCACGAAACTTATAGGGAAGAGACAAATTTTTAGAACATACGAGATGAAGTTGTAGGTTTCCTTTCTGTGGAGATGGTGGTCTGTTCATAGCTATTTCATTCCATTCTGTCGCACATGTTGATAGGTTAACTGCTTTTTTACTACGAACAGTTAATGAGTGCTGTCCACCACTCTGGGATTGTTACCTTCTTGTGTTACAGGTAGATACAGAAAAAGATACAAAGCAGAGGTTCAGGATTCGTAACGCTTTTTTTCAGTGAAACATAAAACAGGCTCTACTGGGAGAGATATGATATCAGAGAGAGAGAGAGAGAGGGGTGGGGAGGGAGGGGGGAGGGGAGGGGGGAAGGGGCCTTCAGCATCTCGGACTCAAAATTCCGAGACCTCTCACGTTTCGAATCGACGAATGCGTTGCTTCCTGGGTCTCTTATAGTGACCAATAAACCAAAAACGATAGAAATTCGGCCTCATACAGACTGACATGAACTCTGACTCTTGCAGCGTGTAACCCATGAATGGAACAAGGAGGCGGTAGAGTGGGAGAGAGACGCATGAAGTACCCGTCGCCACACGACGTACACTGGCTTCCAGGAGACAGCTGTGGATGTGGATGTAGTTTAAGCAAAGACTCGAGAGGGCAGGCATGCTGACACGGTTGTATCTAAGTAAAATACAAGATAAATGCGTCACGGATTGTATTCTAGCAAAGCATGTGGTTAATGGGGCATACAAGCTCCGTGCAAACCTGTCCCTGGTACTTGGGTGGAATTAAGGAAGCGTTTGATGGGAGTCAGCATCGCGTTTCTTACCGGAGCCAAAATCAATTATTATCGAAATTAAGGATGCCATCAGGAATACGCGGTGAGTGACATTACAGAAAGAGGACGGCTGTTGAACCAGAACAAATGGTTCAGATGGCTCTGAGCACTATGGGACTTAACTGCTGAGGTCATCAGTCCACTAGAACTTAGAACTACTTAAACCTAACGAACATAAGGACATCACACACATCCATGCCCGAGGCAGGATTCGAACCTGCGACAGTAGCAGGCGCGCGGTTCCGGACTGAAGCGCCTAGAACCGCTCGGTCACATCGACCGGCGAACCAGCACAGGGCAGTGGGTGAAAATACGGCGTTGACGATGAAAAGATCAAGGATATAAGCTGCTTTCAAATGTTTAGGAAGTAAGGTAACAAGGAAAACAAACGTCAAGGAGTAAATTTCGGAGAGGCTAGGGAATTGCTAAAAATTTTATTATTCTATACGAGTCATAGTTAGCAATTGTAAAACACCTTCCACAGCCAAGATCATTATATACAATCCGTATTATCTACCAGTTCTGACCTATAAATCAGAATGTATGTCCTGATCAAAGGAAGATCTGAGTAGAGAGAGATGGGCTCTCTACGAGGGATACTGGATTACTCCAGAAGGGACAGGAAACGGAATGAAACAACATAAAAACACTTCTGATATCAGTCCCCTAAAAGCAACTACGGATGAGGGGGGGGGGGAGGAATACGCTGAAACGGCATGCGTGAGTGAGATGTGTTCACAGTTGTGGAAGTAGACCACCTTCAGCTGTATAACGGAGTGACGACACTGACAAGACTCGAACCCGGATTTGCTGCCAGTCGGGAGCGGCCGCTTTAACCACTTCAGCTGTCTGGGCGCGCTTCACGGTGAGGTCCAAACTTTGCCCACGATAAAAGAATGGGAAAAGAAAGACCAGTCCTGGAGCGAACAGAATCTGGAAGGAGACCATTGGGAGGCAACAACACACAAGACGCAGAGAGCAGGTGAAGTTTGATGTGAACCGAGGACGGCAACAGTGGGAAGAAGTGCTGAACAACAGACTATGAGAGGAGAGAGATCATTTCGTCCATTGTGAATCGTTTTTTGAAAGACTGCGACTGTGAAAACGATGGGTTTGTTTGTAAATAACTTTTCTGCTACGGGTCACGATTTTCTTTTATTCACAATTCACACGTCGCGTTTCGTGAAACGATTCCCGTTTTCAGGTGTGCTTTCTCTTTGCACTACGCCGTTCTTACGTAAATGTTTTTGATGTGTGAGGTTGACGCGAAGACGCTCAGTGAACGGCCTGGATAAGCAGAGACGTTTCAGGAAGAAGATACGATTCGAAGAAGAAGATTATTTATTTTGTCGCCATTTACAGATGACCTGCCACCGTGTTATTAAAACAGGTCGTACTTTCACAATATGAAATTTTACGTGTACAGAGTGATATTTATTTGTTATTTTTAAAGAGGATTAATAATAGTGCAGCTTTAAATAGTTATAAACTTAGAAGAAATTAAGAAACAAAAATCGTAAACTTAGCGTTTTATGAATGCAAGATAGGAATTTATGAAGACAGAGAAGAATTTATGACATAACTGTCAGACATATTATGGATTTGGAACAATTTTTATGAAGTAAACAAAATTCTTACATTTAAGATGGATAGATAAAATATACTAAACATTTATGAAATTAACAGAATTTTGGAAAATCAAATTGTAAACCATAACCATATTCTTAGTAAGAATAAAAACAGGAGATAAGAAAGATGATAGTGGAAGAATGTCCCTTCACCACGTGTGAAAGACAGCGAGTGTCTTGGAATTGTCCATCAAGGCACCGACCGCCAATCACAGTTCTTCATCTAAATCTAACATCTACTCTAAATCTACTAGTAACTAAACCTTAAGCTAACTTTTTTTAAAGGCTGTTGTGTCGCTTATTTTCCACGTTCTGGATTCCTTCCCGTCTTTTCATATAGGCACGTTGTCTGCCTCGGACATACTCTCTATAGATCGCTTGGGATATATCGTCAGTGAGTGTGTTTAACATGGCCTATTGGTCTTGGTCTCTGAGCATTGCTGTATGGTGCCTTGAATAATGTTGAGTTTAAGTGTATTGTGAAATGCCTGGACTAGCACGACAGAGCGGGTTAGGTTGTAGAAAGGGGCCAAAATAAGTTGCCGTCATTGCACTCAACATACAAACTTTATTTATCAACACACAATATTACAAAAAGTATGCAAAACATTCAAAACTTTAATCGACCTCCTTTGGTTAAGTTTAGATCGGCTGAAGGCCACACTCAAAACCCAAGACATAAAGCAAGAAATTGAAATACAAGGTTCATCTGGAGGTTTCACCCAAGAATATCTTCTAAATATCCAATATAAACAGGCTGAAGGCCTTAGCAATTTAATTTTAAGGAACTTGGCTGGAGGCCGCATATTAAGCAATGAGAATAGTTTCAATCAAAAGGCAAAAGGTCTTACCTTAAAACATTTCAAGCAAAATTCGGCTGAAGATCTCATACAAAAGCATAAAAATCTTATGTCTTAAGGGCAAGACCACAACATTAATTTAAGAGATATTAAAACTCGGCTGAAGGCCGTACATCAGTAAATAATTTAGCGGCTTAAGCCCTAGAAAGAAGAGTTTCAATTTGAAAGGCAGAAGGCCTTATCTTAAAACATCTCATGTAAAATTAGGCTGAAGGCCCGATATAAAAGAATAACAATCTGATGCCTTAAGGGCAAGACAAGAACATTAATTTAAGAGATATTGATACTCGGCTGAAGGCCAGACATCAACCAAGTAACTGAAACCCAAACAGTGAAATTACTATGTAACACACAAGGAACGGCGCTCAGAAGTTCCCAAGTGTCGGTCTGGGATTGTAACACTAACAACCATTTAGGTGTGACAGGCTTCCTGTCCAACGACTTCTTAAACTGAAAGCGACCGAACCGACAGACAGCCTACCGACCAATCAGCAAAATCAGTTCCGCTCCACGCAACCAGGAAAGAGACCACAAGATTTCAATACAAGGACACACAGAATATTAGCGCCCACAACTACCGACAACACGTCAGCTGTTGCACTACGCGCCGCGCTGGACAGCAACAACACGACGAGGAAAATACGCTGCCGATAATTACGTCAACGGCCAGGGCAGGTAACCGGAACGTCAACGGCCACAAGGCAGAATATACCGCTGGTCAACTTCAACAGCAGGGAATAAATTAAGTTAAACTCCGCAGGAAGACGGCTGGAATCTTAGCCGACTTAAATACACCACACGTTGTTGCTCGCGCGAATGTCCCAAAAGCGACAACCAGGATCAAACGAAGAAATGTAAACAGTTGAGGCTCTATAGTAGGTCAAGTGAGGACTCAACCTTCGGTGGGCGACGAACTTCGTAGCACTAGGAAGCAGCACCTCACACTCCAACCCCGCGTGCACACTGCCAGCAGCTCCGGCGAGAGCACGCTGGGGTGGCCGAGCGGTTCTAGGCGCTACAGTCTGGAACCGCGCGACCGCTACGGTCGCGGGTTCGAATCCTGCCTCGGGCACGGGTGTGTGTGATGTCCTTAGGTTAGTTAGGTTTAAGTAGTTCTAAGCTATAGGGGACTTATGACCACAGATGTTAAGTCCCACAGTGCTCAGAGCCACTTCAACCAGAGTACGCGCGACGGAGACTTCCTTGCTGCTCCACACCAACCGACCGACTGGTCCCACACCGCCCAGTCGGAAACTATATCGGCCACACCAAAGATAGTACAGAAGTACTAGTATCAATACAAGCTGCTGCTGCCACTCACGCAGAGGACAGCAGCATTAGCGCGATAACCGCAGGAGATACGAAAGCACAACCGAGGTTTAACCCAAGACATGCATAACTTGAGCCAGCCGCGGCTCATATTGTGTGTCTGATGTTGGTACGTCGTCCGCAGAAAAAGACGATGCGTTCTGGAGAGCTTCCTTCCCCACATGTGCACGTCGGTGTCTGCCTCAGACCCACCCAGTTCAAATGCGTGGGGTAAGGGCCGTGTCCTCTTAAGAAGTGGACACCACCGCGGCTGGGAGACATATGTTTCGATTTTAGTCTCTCTCTTACATCGGGAAACAACTGGTGTAGCCAGCGGCCGGTATGACTTGTGTCCCGCTCACCTTGCCAGGTATCCATCCTCCAGTTTTTTAGTTGGCGCCTCGTGTCAATTGGTACTCCAGTGATCTTTCGAACGTGGTCGCGCCTTCCCACCTTAGGCCAGTGCAGAGCTGCTCTATATCTTATCGTAATGTGTGTATTGGGTAGATTATTAGCGCCACACAGAGTGATACAACTCAGGTGGTGCCGAAAGCTCCTGATAGCCTGCCGGCCGTTGTAGCCGAGCGGTTCTAGGCGCTTCAGTCCGGGTCCGCGCTGCTGCTGCGGTCGCAGGTTCGAATCCTGCCTCGAGCATGGATGTGGGTGATGTCCTTAGGTTAGTTAGGTTTAAGTAGTTGTAAGTCTAGGGAACTGATGACCCAATACACAGATTACGATAAGATATAGAGCGGATCTGTAATGGCTTAAGGTGGGAAGGCACGACCAGGTTCGAAAGATCACTGGAGTACCAATTGACACGAGACGCCAACTAAAAAACTGGAGGATAGATACCTGGCAAGGTGAGCGGGACACAAGTCATACCGGCCGCTGGCTACACCAGTTGTTTCCCGATGTAAGAGAGAGACTAAAATCCAAACATATGGATCCCAGCAGTCCCATAGTGCTTAGAGCAAGCCGCTCCTTTGACGAGGGTCCGATTTGTTGATAGGCTCAATCTGTGAACCCATGCGCTGGCGGCGAAGCTAAATAAACGATGATAATGATGCGTCCGACGAGAGCACAGGTGGAGACATCGCTGTTGTGGAGCAGGTGCGTCCTGCTGTCCTCGAGTCTTCCGACCAGAGCCTGAGCGACTGGCGCGCCACCGCCTGTCGAGTGTACGCTGGGCCTCTGCGCGCAGCTCCCCAGCTGTTTCCCGGGCTACCTGTCGGCCGCGATTGGCCCTTCCTGCCACGTGCGCGAGCGCGTATGTGCGTGGGTGCGGCAGCCGCCGTGGGGGCGGCGTTCCCGCCGCCTGGGGCCCCCATCCGGTGTGCCGGCCGCCCCCAGGAGGCGGCCAATCAGCGCCAATCTTTGTTCCAATCGCCGCCTTCCGGGACGCGCTGGTGGCGGAGGCTGGAGGTGCGGCGGTGGGCGGAAGGCGACGCGGGTGGCGGGTGGCTGCACAGGGGCTGTCCGTCACTGGCGGCAGCGCGCCGCACGCGCTGAAGCTGTCTCGATTCACTGACCACTGTAGCTGGAGTCACGAACGGTGGGGTGGCTGGCGAGTTTACGCTTGTTCTGCGCACCTACGTCGCGCGTTCTGTGGCGGCCAATGAGCGTTCAGTGGTGTTAAGGTGGGATTCCGAGATGTCTGGTAACACCACCGCTGTTATTGCGCTGTTGTTGGAAGACGATGACATTTTATTGTTGCATTCCAGGAAAAGATGAAAGCTGGTAATGCCTTTATATAAAAGTAGAACTGCAGAAGGTAGTTACACAGCACTGATAAAAAGAATTTGTTAGGTGATGAAAATATCTTCAGGAGCTACTGTCGTTTAAATAAAAGACAGTTTAATTTCAGGCTCAGTTTTATTAAAGATGACATAGTGCCACAGTGCCTAAGAAACGCAATAAGTGCAGAAGAAAAATTATATTTGACGCTCAGGTAAGTCCACAAAATGTTTTACATTATGAGATTGTGCTGCACTTCCAAGCCTTCTGAGAGAGTTGTGGAGGTTGAAGGGCTGCTGTTATCGCTTGGCTGATGTGTGTTGCACTGTGCAGCCATTATTTCATAATCAGAAACGATCATACTATTTTTTTTCTTTTGGCTTCTGCCTTATAAACTGGAGGTAAACTATTTACAACTGTGCTGATGTGACGGAAAAATCAGTCAATATCATCATCTTTGTGTTCCAAAAACGTTTTTAGTAAATTTTGCCTAATTTCGTCCCTTTCTTTCCACATTTGTAATATTGTATCATCATTATTACGAACTTTGCTGCGTTTTCTTTTCCGTGCTGGCACATAACGTTCATCGTTTGTTACCACTGATGTTCCACCACTATTTCCTGCTGCGTGTGCTTCTGCCGTATCTTCTTCCTGTGATGCCGAAAGGTCCAGTTGACGAGTTCGATCTCCACTGTCTTCTTGGCTTTCTTATATTGTTGTCTGTGATGATGTCAATGTAATATTCGTTCCTCCAGATCTGTGTTGTGCAACACTGCCAAGGAACGATAGCTGTTCGTGTCTTTTTGTTTTTGAATTTTTCGAGGCAGCAGAGCCCGTTCCTAATTTGCTTTTCTTCTTGAACCTGTGGTAACCCTCCCTTAAAAATTTCCACTTCTTCTTACAGTCATCACCTGTAAATGTAAGTTATATTAGCTGTATGTTTTCGTTTGTTTCAGATTCTTGGCCACAGACGAAAGTTACCGGTCTTTATCATTTGCCTATCGTATATCACCATCTTACATATCAAGAATTGTTAAAAATGTTTTGAAGATATTAAGAACAAGGCTGCTGCCCATGTTGATGCCACCTTCTACAGAATCAGATTTCAGACGTATTGAAGAACAATTTTGACTTATATGCAATGTACCTAATTGTATAGGCGCTAAAGATGGAAAACATGTTCGCATAAGGCCACCAGAGAAAAGTGGATGTCTGCTTTTTAATTACAAAGATTTTTTTTCAATTGTTCTGCTGGCTATTGTGGACGCAAATTGTAAATTCATTAGCGTTGATGTCGGCGCTTACGGAAAAAGTCTCTCATAACGGTATACACTCCTGGAAATTGAAATAAGAACACCGTGAATTCATTGTCCCAGGAAGGGGAAACTTTATTGACACATTCCTGGGGTCAGATACATCACATGATCACACTGACAGAACCACAGGCACATAGACACAGGCAACAGAGCATGCACAATGTCGGCACTAGTACAGTGTATATCCACCTTTCGCAGCAATGCAGGCTGCTATTCTCCCATGGAGACTATCGTAGAGATGCTGGATGTAGTCCTGTGGAACGGCTTGCCATGCCATTTCCACCTGGCGCCTCAGTTGGACCAGCGTTCGTGCTGGACGTGCAGACCGCGTGAGACGACGCTTCATCCAGTCCCAAACATGCTCAATGGGGGACAGATCCGGAGATCTTGCTGGCCAGGGTAGTTGACTTACACCTTCTAGAGCATATTGGGTGGCACGGGATACATGCGGACGTGCATTGTCCTGTTGGAACAGCAAGTTCCCTTGCCGGTCTAGGAATGGTAGAACGATGGGTTCGATGACGGTTTGGATGTACCGTGCACTATTCAGTGTCCCCTCGACGATCACCAGTGGTGTACGGCCAGTGTAGGAGATCGCTCCCCACACCATGATGCCGGGTGTTGGCACTGTGTGCCTCGGTCGTATGCAGTCCTGATTGTGGCGCTCACCTGCCCGGCGCCAAACACGCATACGACCATCATTGTCACCAAGGCAGAAGCGACTCTCATCGCTGAAGACGACACGTCTCCATTCGTCCCTCCATTCACGCCTGTCGCGACACCACTGGAGGCGGGCTGCACGATGTTGGGGCGTGAGCGGAAGACGGCCTAACGGTGTGCGGGACCGTAGCCCAGCTTCATGGAGACGGTTGCGAATGGTCCTCGCCGATACCCCAGGAGCAACAGTGTCCCTAATTTGCTGGGAAGTGGCGGTGCGGTCCCCTACGGCACTGCGTAGGATCCTACGGTCTTAGCGTGCATCCGTGCGTCGCTGCGGTCCGGTCCCAGGTCGATGGGCACGTGCACCTTCCGCCGACCACTGGCGACAACATCGATGTACTGTGGAGACGTCACGCCCCACGTGTTGAGCAATTCGGCGGTACGTCCACCCGGCCACCCGCATGCCCACTATACGCCCTCGCTCAAAGTCCGTCAACTGCACATACGGTTCACGTCCACGCTGTCGCGGCATGCTACCAGTGTTAAAGACTGCGATGGAGCTCCGTATGCCACGGCAAACTGGCTGACACTGACGGCGGCGGTGCACAAATGCTGCGCAGCTAGCGCCATTCGACGGCCAACACCGCGGTTCCTGGTGTGTCCGCTGTGCCGTGCGTGTGATCATTGCTTGTACAGCCCTCTCGCAGTGTCCGGAGCAAGTATGGTGGGTCTGACACACCGGTGTCAATGTGTTCTGTTTTCCATTTCCAGGAGTGTACCTCCACCACAATGTTTGCCAGGCACAAATGTGGGTATGTTCGGCCAGTGAAAGCAGTCCCCGGTCGCTATGCGGTCCGGCGGCAGCGGCAGTACTGGTCCCTGACCGGATGTGCGGGGTGTGTGTGCCGCCGATGCAGGCATACGGCGTCAGGCGACGCTGCCGCCTCGCCCAGCACGCCTCACATTGCAAACAGTGGCCACCAGTGCTGCCGCCTGCAGCCGGTCAGTGCAGTCTGCGGTCTGCTGTCGTGTTCGGAATCGCACCTTTGTGAGCACTCTGCTCTGAATGCCGTAGCTAGTGCGTGCGTTAAACTAGATCGTAGCCAATTGTTTCGTGAATCTGTATTCCATTGGTTGCGAGCTGTCATCGCTGATGGTGGTGGTAAGTGATAAATTCTGCCTAAGCGCGAGAGAGGCATAATTCTCAGGATATACGCTTCCTTCAAGCGGAAGGCACGTACCGCAACTGTCGCTTGGTAACAGCCAACGATGCCATCCAATGCGTCCGTGCCTCTGCATGCGCGAACCGCCGTCGTTCGTGGATCGGACTGTAGCTGTGGAGACGAATCTGCTGAGGTGCTACGAGAAGTGGTTCTCCAGTTGAGGGGTGGCAGCAGCGGAGGCAGGCAAAAACATTTACGCCGCGTATGGGCGTAACTTCACTGAACAGAGCACGACAAGAAAATGGTTTTCTTGTTTTAAGGAGAATCGCTATGACGTTAGTGATTCTCCAGGAAGACCTTCAGGGTTTGACGAAGATCGTTTAAACCTAGTACTCCATAACGATCCACGTCAGTGTATTGGAGAACTGGCAAATGTGATGACCTGTGATCATTCCACCATCGAGCGACGAAAAATAAGGTTCAAAAATCGGATGTATGGGTACCCAATGCTCTAAGCCAAACTCATAGAAATCAGCGAATGACTATACGTGCATCTCTGCTTGCTCGTCATTAATAGGCTCGTGAGCAACACCGACCATTCCTATCCTGTGTAGTTAGTGGTGACGAAGGAAAGGAAGGAATGGTTGAGCCAAACAAATCAACAACTCACCGTGCAAAGACCTGCGCGCATCCACAGAAGATAATGTTAACGCTTGTGGTGGAACATTGTGCGTTTGGTGTGCTACGAATCGCTTTCCCGAGGTGTGACCACCACTGCTGACATGTATTGTCAACAACTGAGACGTACTGCAGAACAATGACTAGGAAGACTGCTATTCCAAGACAACGCCCGCCCGCATTCTGCTAGACTCTAGACTGACAAAAACCACCATACAGCGCTTGAATTAGGAAGTCATTCTTCATCCACCCTACCAACCTGATCTTGCATCATCAGATTTTCACCTTTCTGCTCTCTATCGAGCAAGCTTCAAGGAACTTCCTTTCCGGATGAAAATGTGCTCCGAACATGGCTATACGTGTCCTTCGCCTCAAAACCGTGTGATTTCTACAGTCGCAGACTCGAAAAGTTGCCCCACAGGCTGTTGTAAATAGTGAAGGAGAGTATATTATTGACGGCTAAAGTCTGTTATGTGTGTGTGTGTGTTGTGTTTATTGAACTTAACGGAAAACGCTATGAACTTAGGCACTAGCCCAACAGTAAAAGAGCTTACATAATAACATAAGTCTCTTTGACTCTGCCCCTCGCGTTTTCAGGAAATGAAGGCTTCTTCTGTCATGGTATTAATGCTTGCCCCAGTATGTCTGTCTTTGATGGATGAAAGACTCGGGCGTACATGGTGGTGCCCTCCAACAGTATTGCGCCGTATTTGATGACCCTGAGGAGAAAATACCGTTTCAAAGTATAGCTGAACTGTAGTATAAACTATATCTACATACCGCTTCAATCGTAGAAATCTTCGGGACTGGTATAATAAAAAAAATATATAAACGCTATGATGGTGGTTTTTAAAGCTTCATGTGTTTTGCGTATAGTCGCCCCCGCTTGACTACAACGCAAAGAACGCTCAAACAACCTCATTTGGGATATTTTTCAACTCGCGCGTCACATTTAACCTACATGTCAATTACGACGTCCAGGCATTAGACTCTTCATGTGAATATTTGCATTTTGTCTTTTTGTGGTATGTTCATATCGATCACAATTATTTGCTTCGCTTCGAGAAAAGAGACGTCAGAGTTTTCCATTTCGATCATACCAGGGCAGGCGTCCAGATCTTGGTTTTGCTTCGGGAGTCAAGTTGTGCAGGATACACTTCACACTTTTATCTCCTTCAAAACATTCTGGAGAATGTCTCGAACACCCGATTTAGAGACGTTGCTCCACTGCGATTAGTGACGTAACACTGTTGAGACACTGTGGCCGCTCGTCCACTGCCTGCCCACAACTGACCAATCGAACGCTCGCCTATTATTGTCAGCTGTCAGTTCAAGCTACAACCCTAGTCACTGCGTCGGCGTCGCTTCTACGCCGGGAATGAAATCGGTCACAGAATATTTTGGACGAACAGTGTACATGTTCTGAAAACCACTGTCAAACGCGTGCATGTTACCATATGTTACGACCATCCCCCGTCCCAATCGCGTATTCAGTGCGGGAAGACAACTACTTAAAACTCTGTGGTGCATTCAGTATCCACGAAAGGATAGTGCGTACAGCGTACACAAGGACTCTGCAAATAACTTTCGAAATTGACCTTCGAGCAATCGTTGGTAGGTCCGCGCCAACAGCAGATTCCCGGTGCAAGTAAAATCGGCCCATCGACCTTCGATTGGACAAAGCTAGTTACAGCTACGGAGCTCATTCGCTTGCTGGCGTACGACCGAATAACGCGATGTTTTCGGGAATACTGTGAGAAGAGACAGATGATGTTGTAAAAACTACCGGGTGGACCCAAAATGTCTGACAGCACGAGGGAAAATGCTGATTTCCTTGGAACATCGATGGAGGCATTACTTCGGTTTATTTGCAGTGTAAACAAAATGAAAATTGAAAACTGAAAAAATTTCCGCACAGGCCTCGAACCAACGACCCACGGCTTACCATTCTGTGCGCTTTCAGATCTGCTAACCGATCCCAGAAAACTCTACTGACGCACTCTGAGGTGACAAAAAGTCGTGGGATAGCGATATGCAGATATAAAGATGACGGCAATATAGCGGAGACACGATGTAAAATTCCAATGCATTGGTGAGGCTGTCATTTGTACTCAGATTGTCATATGAAAAGACTTTCGGCCTGATTACGGCCGCTGAACCGGAATTAACAGACTTTCAAAGCGGAATGGTTAGTTGGAGCTGGAAGCGTTGGACATTCCATTTCGGAAACCGTTAGGGAATTCGATATTGCGAAATCCACAGTGTCAAGAGTGGCCTTCCAGTAACGATCGGGAGCAGCGGCGTTTGCGTAGCGTCGTCAGTGCTAACAGACAAGCAACAGCGTATGAAATAACCGCAGAAATCTATGTGGAACGTACGATGAAAGCATCCATAAGAAAAGGGGGGACGAAATTTGGCGTTAATGGAGTGTGGCAGCAGACGACCGACGTACGTGCCTTTGCTAACAGCACGACACCGCCTGCAGTGCCTCTCCCGGGCTTGTGACCGTATCGGTTGGACTCTAGACGACAGAAAATGCGTGTCCTGGTCAGGTGAGACCCGATTTCAGTTGGTGAAAGCTGATGGTAGCGTTCCAAAAAGGCGCAGACCCCACGGACCCGTGGACCCAAGTTGTCAACAAGCGACTGTACAAACTGATGGTGACTCCATAATGGTGTGGGGTGTGTTTACGTGGGACAGACTGGGTCCTCTGGTGCAACTGAACCGATCATTGTCGGCTACTCGGAGACCATTTGCAGATATTCGTGGACCTCGTTACCAAACAACGACTTCATGTCACCGGACCACAATTGTTCGCAATAGGTTTGAACAACATTCTGGACAATTCGAACGGACTGATTCGGCAACCCGGATCGCCCAGCACGAATCCCATGCAATATTTACGGGACGTAGTGGAGAGGTCAGTTCGTGCATACACTTCTGCACCAGCAACACTTTCGCAGTTACGGACAGCTTCAGAGACAACGATGGCTCAGTATTTATTCAGGGAACTTAGGTCCATTACAGGAAGAGTTGGTGCACTGTGCCGGGCAAAAGGAGGCCCGACATGATATTAGGAGACATCCAACATCTTTCATCACCTCACTGCAAGAGTCCGCCCCCCGTAGCTGAGTGGTCAGCGCGACAGAATGTTAATCCCAAGGGCCCGGGTTCGATTCCCGGCTGGGTCGGAGATTTTCTCCGCTCACGGACTGGGTGTTGTGTTGTCATAATCATCATCATTTCATCCCCATCGACGTCCAAGTCGGCGAAGTGGCGTCAAATCGAAAGACTTGCATCCGGCGAACGGTCTACACGACAGGGGGCCCTAGTCACACGACCTCACTGCAAATAGCTCGAGTCGAGTTCGACCAACGCCAAAAATGCTGTGTTATCAGAACTGTTGGACATCTGGAGCTCCCACTTCTGTTACAACCATTTCTGGCCAGACCTTACACAAAAGCATAAATTTCAAGCAAATCGGTAATGACGAGTTGGCGCATTGCCCTTGTAAGTCCACACAAGTTGTGAATTACGAAAAAGAAACAGCTGAGCGTTTTGAACGGTTGCTGCGTGGTGCAATTTTTTCCACTCACGCAGTGAAGATCGCAGCTATCGACGCCTGGCGCATTCCGCCACAAATGTGGAGATTCCTCAAGAAGAACGAGCCCACCAACCCCGCGTAGAAAACAGGCGCTACAGGCAGGCGGAGTTCTGTGTGTGTTAATACTACACAGTGTAGTGCAGGTTTTTATGTATACCGGGTGATCAAAAAGTCAGTATAAATTTGAAAACTGAATAAATCACGGAATAATGTAGATAGAGAGGTACAAACTGACACACATTCTTGTAATGACATGGGGTTTTAATAGCACCAGAAAAATACAAACGTTCAAAAAATATCCGACAATGGCGCTTCATCTGATCGGAATAGCAATAACAAAGTAAGACAAAGCAAAGATGATGATCTTTATAGGAAATGCTCAACATGTCCACCATCATTCCTCAACAATAGCTGTAGTCGAGGAATAATGTTGTGAACAGCACAGTAAAGCATGTCCGAAGTTATGGTGAGGCATTGGCGTCAGATGTTGTCTTTCAGCGTCCCTAGAGATGTCGGTCGATCACGATACAGTTGCGACTTCAGGTAACCCCAAAGCCAATAATCGCACGGACTGAGGTCTGGCGACCTGGGAGGCCAAGCGTGACGAAAGTGGCGGCTGAGCACACGATCATCACCAAACGACGCGCGCAGGAGATCTTTCAAGCGCCTAGCAATATGGGGTGTTTCTAGCGCGAACGCAATCCCGACTTCCAAAAATTATGCGCCAGAGGAACGCAGATTTTTTTTAAATTTATTTGTGAACATAACATCGCTACAATAATACATGAAGAGAAAAATGATATTGTGAATAGCTGGTCAATATTTCACGTAACCGAAAATCTTTAAAAACAGGACTAAATTAAAAACAACTGAAATGTGTGACAAGTTATTCACAGAGCTCTTTGGTAACAATACTAAAAAAAAATCAGAATGGAGAGAAACAAAGGGGACACTTCTAGCGAAATTATTCACTGTACGTTGAGCGTCCTCTGATATCCGTATAATAACGCGACCGATAAAGTGTTGGTAAAATGTTCACTGTACTGCGGTGAACTTTGCAATCTTTGGTGACATTCCCACAGGTAGGCCATGTACTGCACAGGGTCACTGAGTTGCAACTCAAAAATGACGTAGGAAGTGTGTCCCAGTAGCCAGGTCACGGCGTCGCCCTTCGTTTTTGGGTGCAGTTTATGGTCAGGAAGGATAATCCACATTGGTGTTACACTGGAAGGTGCAGTCTGTCGCGTCGCACCGGGCACTCAGTGTGTCTCCCCGGCTGTTTCCCCGTCCACTGTGCGGCGCAGCTTCCGGACTCAGCCGCTAGAGGCGCGGCGGTGCCGATGCGTGCCGGTCCCCAGAGACCAGGATTTATCGGCCCCGGGCGGCGCTCGCCGGATTCCCTGAATTGTTTCGCGCCGCCCGCCGGAGCATCCATTGCCGGCGCCTTCGACAGCTCACTGGCGCTACTGTGTGTGAGCTGCCCCCCTCCTCCCCCCCCCTCCTCCCCCACCTTCTGACTCGGCTACCGCTAGGCCGTCCGTACGAGTGCAAGTCTTCCGACAAAAGAAACCACAAACCCAGACGAGGTGCACGCCGATCTTATTGCGTTACGGGCGGTCCCAAAAACGAGAACGTTCACTTCCTACGTCCAGAGAGACGATTTTCGAAAGGGACAGACTCTTTCCAGATGTGAGGCGTCTTTCTTCGGGTGCCTGCCGGCCGAAATTTTCCATGTTTCCTTCGCACTCTCTCGACGGTCCAAACAACCTGCAGTGATTCGCTCGCTCTCCGTTGGTCCAACCTGATAGCGGTCCCGCACATCTACATGGATACTCCGCAAATCACATTTAACTGCCTGGCAGAGGTTTCATCGAACCACCTTCACAATTTTCTATTACTACAATCTCGTATAGCGGGCGGGAAGAATGAACACACATATCTTTCCGTACGAGCTCTGATTTCCCTTATTTTATCGTGCTGATCGTTTCTCCCTATGTAGGTCAGTGTCAACAAAATATTTTCGCATTCGGAGGAGAAAGTTGGTGATTGGAATTTCGTGAGAAGATTCTGTCGCAACGAAAATCGCCTTTCTTTTAATGATGTCCATCCCAAATCCTGAATCATTTCCGTGTCATATTTCGCGATAACACAAAACGTGTTGCCTTTCTTTGAACTTTTTCGATGTACTCCGTCAGTCCTGTCTGATAAGGATGCCACACACCGCGCAACACTATTCTAAAAGAGGACGGACAAGCGTAGTGTAGGCAGTCTCCTTAGGTCTCTTACATTTTCTAAGTGTCCTGCCAATAAAACGCAGTGTTTAGTTAGCCTTCCCCACAACATTTTATGTGTGTTCCTTCCAATTTAAGTTGTTCGTAATTGTAATTCCTAGGTATTTAGTTAAATTTACGGCTTTTAGATTAGACTGATTTATCGTGTAACCGAAGTTTGTAGGATTCATTTTAGCACTCTCGTGGATGACCTCACACTTTTCGTTATTCAGAATCAAACGCCAATTTTTGCACAATTCAGATATCTTTTCTAAATCATTTTACAGTTTGTTTTGATCTTCCGATGACTTATTAGTCAATAAACGACAGCGTCATGTGCAAACAACCGAAGACGGCTGCTCAGATTGTCTCCCAAATCGTTTATATAGATAAGGAACAGCAAAGGGCCTGTAACACTACCATGGGGAACGCCAGAAGTCAAAAGCGATCTGAAATCCGTTGTCAGTAGCACTCAGCACTTCATGAGAATAATGAGCTAGTTGTGTTTCACAGGAACGATGTTTTCTAAATCCATGTTGACCGTGTGTCAATAGACCGTTTTCTTCGAGGTAATTCATTACGTTCGAACACAATATACGAGGGCTGTCCAGAAAGTAAGTTACGATTGATCGCGAAATGAAAATCACAGTGAAAATCATAAATGTTTCATTTGTAACAGTTAGCTACACCTTTCAGCTACTTCTCTACGTAGTCGCCGTTCTGACTCAGACATTCGTCGTAGCGTTGTACCAACTTTCCAATACCCTCATCATAGAAGGCAGCCGCCAGTGCTTTCCGCCAGTTCTCTACGCTGGCCTAAAGCTCGTTGTCTGTGCCAAAATGTTGCCTACATAGCCAGCGTTCCGTTTGAGCACAGATGAAACTCAGCGGGAGACAATTACGGGCTGTATTGTGGGTAACCGAACATTTCCAATGGAAACGATGCAGGAACATCTTCATTGCCCCTGCAGAATGAGGCTGAGAATTGTCTTGAAGAAGAAACCGCACGACAGTTATGTAATGTTGGTTGCATAGCTTCAGGGGACAATTCTCACCAGGCCCTCGTACTTGGCGGGAGACACTATTTTCTATAACATCTTTACGCGCTCACTAAAAGCTCAGGAATGAAAAGAGCGACATAATTCTACCTAGAGTCATACTAGAGACACTGTCCAACAAATCTTTGCAAAGCTTTATCGGATTTTCATAGTCGTTTCCATTTCGCGACCGATCGTAACTTACTTTCTAGACAGCTCTCGTATGTTCTAAAATCCTGCTGCATATCGACGTTAACGACATGGGCCTGCAATTTAATGGATTACTCCTACTGTAATCGGTTTTCCAAGTATCTGCCCAAAAAGTAAATGGCATTGACCTACAGATTTTAATCAAGTTTCGCTCTTCTAACACCACAATGCGAAATAGTAAACAACATCGAAACGATTTAACGTCCGCACGATTAAACTGCCAATCGAGAAACATTTATCAAACACACAGTCTGCTTTAAGCAAATAGGTTGACTCTTACAGAGAAGACAACAGCAACTAGCCACTTTTTGCAATGCCATTTATTTATGTAACTAACTCCGTTACCGGTTGCGAACCGAAAGGGTCATCTTCGGACGGCTAGTTCACGTTGAGATACATTTTACATTAGCTTCCACTCTTTTTTTTTCTAAATGATGAAATTGCTCTGAGTAGTGGTGTCGTACAACCAAAACAAGATGAGAGGCAATGTCTTTTTAACTTTGTGTCTCGCAACTATTTTAAATGATGTAAACAAATTATTCTAGTAAAGATATTTTGGTTACTTATATTCAAAAATGGGTGCCATTGCGTTCCAGTGCTGACTGCTTGCTGTAATGGCCACCGAATGAGCCACATTTCCTACGTCTACGGTACAGAGGATATTATGCCTGAAGACGCGCGAGTTGAGTTTCGCATGACATGTTTTTGGAAAATATGCTGATTTCTGTGGATCTGAAATTTATGCGCCAGCTAGATCATAATGCAGTCTTGTTCTTAGACCACTCATTGTCCAACATTCGTAGTATTAATGTACACACCAAGTGTTCACACGTTAGCTCCTAATTGAATCACTCTTAGCTTATTTATCTGCTCTGTATGATGCTGGCGGCGGTTACAACTAGTCATAATAACATTGCCCCATGATGATCATCATCAGCAGCAACAGCATCATCTATTTATCGTGCACTTTTGGATAAAGAACTCTTGCAGATTCCCAAGTTGGTGTTTGTGTCTCGTCAGACTATCTTCCATTAGCTCACTATATCGAGTAATGCAAACAGTCTCTCCTCCTTTCATCTCCTTATATTTTGTTTATCCGTCTTTCCATTCCATCTTCAGTTTCTTATCGTTCATTATCACATTGTTCCCAAATGAACTCCAAGCCATGTTTGCCCTCTTGTTCATTTTTTTAAGTATACATCCGATTGTTTTCAGTTGTCCTAAGTATACTAATTCGTCAACTGTGAAACGTTCCCTTAGAAAAATTTGTGAATTACTCTGCTGGAAAACCTCTTATATTATTTGATCTTCAAACAGCTGAGCAAAGCTGAACGTACTCAGACATTACTCTCTTTACCTACACTCCTGGAAATTGAAATAAGAACACCGTGAATTCATTGTCCCGGGAAGGGGAAACTTTATTGACACATTCCTGGGGTCAGATACATCACATGATCACACTGACAGAACCACAGGCACATAGACACAGGCAACAGAGCATGCACAATGTCGGCACTAGTACAGTGTATATCCACATTTCGCAGCAATGCAGGCTGCTATTCTCCCATGGAGACGATCGTAGAGATGCTGGATGTAGTCCTGTGGAACGGCTTGCCATGCCATTTCCACCTGGCGCCTCAGTTGGACCAGCGTTCGTGCTGGACGTGCAGACCGCGTGAGACGACGCTTCATCCAGTCCCAAACATGCTCAATGGGGGACAGATCCGGAGATCTTGCTGGCCAGGGTAGTTGACTTACACCTTCTAGAGCACGTTGGGTGGCACGGGATACATGCGGACGTACATTGTCCTGTTGGAACAGCAAGTTCCCTTGCCGGTCTAGGAATGGTAGAACGATGGGTTCGATGACGGTTTGGATGTACCGTGCACTATTCAGTGTCCCCTCGACGATCACCAGTGGTGTACGGCCAGTGTAGGAGATCGCTCCCCACACCATGATGCCGGGTGTTGGCCCTGTGTGCCTCGGTCGTATGCAGTCCTGATTGTGGCGCTCACCTGCACGGCGCCAAACACGCATACGACCATCATTGGCACCAAGGCAGAAGCGACTCTCATCGCTGAAGACGACACGTCTCCATTCGTCCCTCCATTCACGCCTGTCGCGACACCACTGGAGGCGGGCTGCACGATGTTGGGGCGTGAGCGGAAGACGGCCTAACGGTGTGCGGGACCGTAGCCCAGCTTCATGGAGACGGTTGCGAATGGTCCTCGCCGATACCCCAGGAGCAACAGTGTCCCTAATTTGCTGGGAAGTGGCGGTGCGGTCCCCTACGGCACTGCGTAGGATCCTACGGTCTTGGCGTGCATCCGTGCGTCGCTGCGGTCCGGTCCCAGGTCGACGTGCACGTGCACCTTCCGCCGACCACTGGTGACAACATCGATGTACTGTGGAGACCTCACGCCCCACGTGTTGAGCAATTCGGCGGTACGTCCACCCGGCCTCTCGCATGCCCACTATACGCCCTCGCTCAAAGTCCGTCAACTGCACATACGGTTCACGTCCACGCTGTCGCGGCATGCTACCAGTGTTATAGACTGCGATGGAGCTCCGTATGCCACGGCAAACTGGCTGACACTGACGGCGGCGGTGCACAAATGCTGCGCAGCTAGCGCCATTCGACGGCCAACACCGCGGTTCCTGGTGTGTCCGCTGTGCCGTGCGTGTGATCATTGCTTGTACAGCCCTCTCGCAGTGTCCGGAGCAAGTATGGTGGGTCTGACACACCGGTGTCAATGTGTTCTTTTTTCCATTTCCAGGAGTGTATTTTGATCAACACTAAACTGACACACAATATTTTTAGCGCAACGCAGTCTGATTTTCAATAATCCCTACAAAATAATGGCCCTGACTAACATTAACCTATACCTTTCACGAATCACTTACCTCACAAAAATCTTTGTTACTCAAACTACTGCAATACAGTGTGCGCCAATACTGCCAGCTGAATAAAAGATTCTAACTACTGAAGGCACTAACTGCTGAGAACTGTTTCTACAACTTTCCTCATTAGTCTCCATTATTCTATCGGAATACTAACCGTACATTATTTTTGTTGTACAATAATCAGCCTTCAGGCCTACTGTCACACTTGCTCACGTCTACACGCGTCACTATTCTGCAGTTATCACTTACGTGCCTCACATAGGCGTCATCGAACCGCCATTATACAATTTTCTGCACCGCTTCACTCCAGAATAGCACGTGGGGAAAACGAACACTGGAATCATTTCGTGTGAGCTATGATTTCTCTTATTTTATTACTATTACCGTTGATCTCTATGTTGGCAGGGGCCAACAGAACATTTTTACATTCGGAGGAGAAACTTGCCGATAGAAATTTCGTGAAAAAATCTTGCAACAACGGATAACGCTTTATAGTTCAAAAATGTTCAAATGTGTGTGATATCTTATGGGACTTAACTGCTAAGGTCATCAGTCCCTAAGCTTACACACTACTTAACCTAAATTATCCTAAGGACAAACACACACACCCATGCCCGAGGGAGGACTCCAACCTCCCCCGGGACCAGCCGCACAGTCCATGACTACAGCCCCTGAGACCGCTCGGCTAATCCCGCGCTGCGCTTTTATAGTAATGCCTGCCTACCCAACACGGTTATCATATACGGGATACGCTTTTTCGTATTTCGCGATAATTCGAAACGGACTGCTCTCCTTTTAGTTTATGATGTTCTCCGCCTTCATATATGGTAAGGATCCCACGCCGCACTGCAGCACTCTACCTGAGAATGAAAAATCGTACTGTAGGCATTCTCCTTAGCAGATCTGTTGCATGTTCTAAACGTTCTGACAATAAAACGCAATCTCTGGTTCGCCTTCTTCCACAGTTTCATTGTGATGGATACAGTTTAAGTTGTTTGTCCTTGTAACTAAACTGACAGCCTTTAGATTTGTGATGTAACCGAAATCTGACGGATTCCTTTAAGTAGGCGTGTGGTTGGCCTCACACTTCTCGTTATTTGCAGTCGATTGCCGCTTTTCGCATCGTACTGATATCTTGTCTAAATCATTATGCAGTATGTTTTGATCTTCTGATGTCTTTACTAGACGGTAAACGATCATTTGCAAACCATCTGAAACAGCCTTCTCCCACATCGTTTATATAATTCAGTTGATCCATCGTTTTATGACGTTCTTCTGAATCCTATCCCACTTCTGAACTTCCCAACTCTTGATGCAATGCAATGCAACGCTGCAGATGTTCTTTAGCAAACTGGTGTAGGTACATTCCATTTCCCCATACCAGCACGAACATACTTTTGTCACTCCTCTGTTAAGTGGTAACGCCCCAGTACGAACAAAGTGTAGTCACTAACGCATGAGCACACAGCAGCTGAGTGCGGGTAACTCACGCCGTGACTGGTGTAATTGCGCGGACAATCTTCAACACTTAAAAAAGAGGGCACTTACCCCAGTAAAAGGAATATATAGTGCGGCAATCATTTTCGCCGTTTGAGGATGACGCGAAGCATTTAACACAGTTACGGCTGCCATCCCGCGGCGGGCTGTGGATTGTGAACGCTTATTGCGAGATTTATCTCGTCCAGCGCTGCGCTCCGTAGACTATCCCCGTTTATGGAACTATAACGGCATTAACGTCCGGCAACAAAACACTCTTAAAGCGCCTCTCCGACCTTATTAATGTCTCTGTTTAATAGCCGCAGTTAGCGGCGAGGCAAATTTTATCACTCGCAGTGTCGTACGTACTTCGTAGAAACTTCTCATCGCTTCTCATTTCGTTCGCTAGGCCTTTTTATCCACCCTTCCCCCCCCCCCGCTCCCCCCCCCCTCGTTACCCCTGTCCTAATTATTACTGCTGACTCATTCAGTGCTCACAAGGCGTAAAGTACATCGCCATTTAATGGGCGTTTGGTGTCCCAGGCAAAGAGGCGACAATGTACACGGTGTTTGAAAGTTTCTGCATTGGATGTTTGCGGGTGATAGACAGCGACGTGGATAGCAACTCTTGTTACAGACAAAGTGTTAGCGGGCGATTTTCGGTGGCTCCAGACGTCCTTTTGTAGCAGTTACCCTGTAAATCCTCTATTCCTTCAGGGATCGAACTCCCGTGTATAAAAGAACTTGAGACGTTTGATTACAAATGATTAACATTTGACATTAAGCATGTAAGCGAGAAGGTTTGAGAGTATGCTTAACGTTCATCGGAAGTCACTATGTGCTTTCATGTCGAAATACTGGACGAATATGGTCTGGGTAATATTCGCGCGGCGAGATGCAATGTCTCAAGACAATCCACACAGTTCCTAATACAATGCTCGCCTTGCTCTGTCAAACTTTTACCACAAGATTATAACTCTCAATGAGTAGATTATGAAAGCATCTTAAAATTTTTAAATTCGGGCATTAATTACGCGAAATGCAATTGAAACGTTATCACAGCTCCAGAATATCGGATCATCATCAGATACTCTGTTGCTGGTATCAACATACCAGATACTAAGCTATGGACACAACTCTATGACGTCAAGTTGCGACGCAATATCTCACGGGCGCCATAATAGCAGATCGGGTCTAGGTGTCAGATCACTCTACTAAACAGGGGAAATGAAATTACTGTTCGTTGATAGCACGTGACGCTATGTTTAGCTGGTAGCCCAATGAAAGAACCGCTAGCAAGTCGCTAGCGTAATCAGTATGTCCTAACAACCCCGGATACCCCTCGCCAATATGGCGTACGCGCCAACACCGACACAACACCAAAACATCAGATGTGCGAGGGCCATGTTGCAATACAGGAACAGAGACCCACAGCAGCACTCCGAGTGGACTGGCGGTGAACTTCAAATTTCAGAAAATTTGGCGCGATAATTCGAATTCTTGCTTTGCGAAATACTAGTACCAGATGATATTTTTCATTTTTACTTTATGGGTGGGTCTAGCAGTCTGTTGGTAAAGTCTATTTATTTTTGAAACCCAATTTTGCGATTTCCACCATGTGGCTGTGGAAATTACATGCCTGATTACGACCTCCCTCTGTTCACAGCACTCTTTGAGTTGCACCGTAAATATGTTGCACGTATTCTGCTTAAGTTTTGGTCTCATCCATAATATTGGGTAGGGTAATTGATTCCTTATTTTTGTTTCACATGAAACAGAAGCTGGTTTCGTCGCATGTAATTTTCTGGACTCATGTCTATTTGTTACTGCTTACGAGTAAGTTTGTGAACTGCTCGATTTAATTCCACGTATTCTGCGTTATTTTTGTTCCCGTCCGCCTTTCGTACTCTCGTATTTAATGGAGGTTAACGAAATTTTCAGTGACTTTGCTAAAATGTACTGTTCGTACTACCTGTAAATAACGCGTGAAATCATTTGCGTAACTACTGTCGCATTGTTAGCTATTGCAAGGAAGAATCCACTAGCCACCAAGTCTACGAAGCATACTCATCTACATCTACATCCACACTCTTGCAAGTCACTGCGAAATATACGTGGCACCCAGCGCAAGAAACAACACAATTCAAAGCAGAATTACATAGACTACTGATGCCGCGACAGGGCGAAATGAAGTTGAATAACAACGCTGTTAAAACCTGCTAACATACAATTCTCCATTAAATGCGGCGAGAAAGAACGGAAAACGGATGCAAACAAAAATAAAGCAGAAGAAAAGCAATACGCTTACAACGCATTTAAATCGAGCAGTTCACACACAGATTCGTAAGCAATAAGAAATACACACGGTTCCACAGAATACCATGCAACGAAAGCAGCTTCTGATTTATATGAAATAAAAACGAATACGAATTCATTTACGCCACCCAATATTGCGGATTCGAGCAGAAAGTAATCAAAATACCAGCAACATATTTACAACGCAATTCAGAGAGTGCAGTACACACGCGGGGTGGTAATCAGAAGCATGGTCTGATGAAACTAGCTTCTGTCACAACTGCGTAGCGAAAACGAACATGAAACACTAAGTATCAGTCAATAAGAAAGCGAGGTAATGCACTGGTAAACTTGCAGTGCTCCAAGGGGCCTGGCGGCGAACCAAGGTCGTGTTGCCGTAGTCCTTATATCAGTTACACTGCCTCCCCCCCACCCCCCCTATGCCAACACCGTCACTGTTTTCTATCCGAAGAGTAATCTCTCCAGTTTAGTACAGAGCTCGCTGCAAGATACATTTTTCCATGAACAGTTTACATGGAGTAAACGGGAACAGCGCCTGAACGAACGTAACTGATGAGCGATGATAGCCTTCGGCACACGCCAGCTAGCTACCAGCCCCTCTCTCCCCACGTTCACGTTTCACGTAGGAAGAGACAAAATACGATTTTTTCAGTTATGTAACAGACACGTACTTCAGCACTCGCATATATATATATATATATATATATATATATATATATATATATATATATATATACACTCCTGGAAATGGAAAAAAGAACACATTGACACCGGCGTGTCAGACCCACCATACTTGCTCCGGACACTGCGAGAGGGCTGTACAAGCAATGATCACACGCACGGCACAGCGGACACACCAGCAACCGCGGTGTTGGCCGTCGAATGGCGCTAGCTGCGCAGCATTTGTGCACCGCCGCCGTCAGTGTCAGCCAGTTTGCCGTGGCATACGGAGCTCCATCGCAGTCTTTAACACTGGTAGCATGCCGCGACAGCGTGGACGTGAACCGTATGTGCAATTGACGGACTTTGAGCGAGGGCGTATAGTGGGCATCCGGGAGGCCGGGTGGACGTACCGCCGAATTGCTCAACACGTGGGGCGTGAGGTCTCCACAGTACATCGATGTTGTCGCCAGTGGTCGGCGGAAGGTGCACGTGCCCGTCGACCTGGGACCGGACCGCAGCGACGCACGGATGCACGCCAAGACCGTAGGATCCTACGTAGTGCCGTAGGGGACCGCACCGCCACTTCCCAGCAAATTAGGGACACTGTTGCTCCTGGGGTATCGGCGAGGACCATTCGCAACCGTCTCCATGAAGCTGGGCTACGGCCCCGCACACCGTTAGGCCGTCTTCCGCTCACGCCCCAACATCGTGCAGCCCGCCTCCAGTGGTGTCGCGACAGGCGTGAATGGAGGGACGAATGGAGACGTGTCGTCTTCAGCGATGAGAGTCGCTTCTGCCTTGGTGCCAATGATGGTCGTATGCGTGTTTGGCGCCGTGCAGGTGAGCGCCACAATCAGGACTGCATACGACCGAGGCACACAGGGCCAACACCCGGCATCATGGTGTGGGGAGCGATCTCCTACACTGGCCGTACACCACTGGTGATCGTCGAGGGGACACTGAATAGTGCACGGTACATCCAAACCGTCATCGAACCCATCGTTCTACCATTCCTAGACCGGCAAGGGAACTTGCTGTTCCAACAGGACAATGCACGTCCGCATGTATCCCGTGCCACCCAACGTGCTCTAGAAGGTGTAAGTCAACTACCCTGGCCAGCAAGATCTCCGGATCTGTCCCCCATTGAGCATGTTTGGGACTGGATGAAGCATCGTCTCACGCGGTCTGCACGTCCAGCACGAACGCTGGTCCAACTGAGGCGCCAGGTGGAAATGGCATGGCAAGCCGTTCCACAGGACTACATCCAGCATCTCTACGATCGTCTCCATGGGAGAATAGCAGCCTGCATTGCTGCGAAATGTGGATATACACTGTACTAGTGCCGACATTGTGCATGCTCTGTTGCCTGTGTCTATGTGCCTGTGGTTCTGTCAGTGTGATCATGTGATGTATCTGACCCCAGGAATGTGTCAATAAAGTTTCCCCTTCCTGGGACAATGAATTCACGGTGTTCTTATTTCAATTTCCAGGAGTATATATATATATATAGTGAAAGTTGTTAACAAATAGCAAAGTTATGTTGACGAGTCTTTGGTTATGATTAGAATACCACTACAGAATCTGAATGTGCAATAACAATAAACAGGGCTCTAGGTCGGAGGGAGGGGTGAAGAGGAGAGAGAGATGTGGGAGGAAATGACCCCCCATATATATATATATATATATATATATATATATTCGAGCAGAAAGTAATCAAAATACCAGCAACATATTTACAACGCAATTCAGAGAGTGCAGTACACACTTTTCAAACTCATGTGTCTTCGGAAGTTCTTGACCGATCGCTTTGAAACTTTGCCACACACACAAGTTTCAAAGCGATCGCTCAAGAACTTTCGAAGACACATGAGTTTGAAAAAACCAACATTTAAGTTTTTATATAACAATACCAGAGAAGGAAAGTTGCTACTCGACGTATAGCTGGGACAGGCACAACAACAAGATTCACACAATTAGAGCTTTCGGCCATTAAGGTCTTTGTCAGAATATTGAATTGTGTCAATCTTTTGGTGTGCCTATCGCGACTCAGCATCTCCGCTATACGGTAACTAGCAACTTTCCTTCTCTGGTATTGTTACATTCCATCCTGGATTTTCCATTGTTTGATTTAAGCATATATATATATATATATATATATATATATATATATATAGACACTAGTGAAAAGTTGTTAACAAATAGGGAAGTTGTGATTAGACTACCAGTACAGAATCTGAATTTGCAATAACAATAAACAAGGCTCTAGGTCGGAGAGAGGGGTGAAGACGATAGAGACGGAGGTGTGGGAGGAAATGACGTACGGAACGTGAAGGAGGATATGGACAGTGAGAGGAGGGGTGGCAGGAGGAGATGGAAATAGAGGTGAAGAAGGGAGAAAATGGACATAGAAATGGGGGAGAAGGTAATGGACAGAGAGAGAGAGAGAGAGAGGGAAGGGGGGGGGGGGGGGACAAGGAGATGGGCGGAGGCACGGGAGAGGAGGAAATTAGGACGTACATCTAATTCCCATGTGTATTAGAAACGGGTGATTTCCCTTCCCTATCTTTTCCATTTAAGGGCACTGAGCCGGCCGCTGTGATCGAGCGGTTCTAGGCGCTTCAGTACGCAACGGCGCTGCTGCTGCTGCTGTCGCAGGTTCGAATCCTGCCTCGGACATGGATGTGTGTGATGGTAGGTGGTTTAAGTAGTTCTAAGTCTAGGGGACTGATGACCTCAGATGTTAGAGCCATTTGAACCATTGTAAGAGACTGAGCAGCAGCAAATCGGCACCACGTACAGAAAGTAGCACATACTGCTACACCGCCTTCACGCGTGCATTGGCCCAGCGATTACAAGCAAGCTAATAATCTGGAAACACTTGTGTGTGAACGGTATACGAACATAAGGGGCATCTAGCGCTCTGGAGTGTGTGTTCCAGCCCTAGTCGTTGTGAACCGAGGTTGGAATTGTGAAAGGAAAGACAGCAGCGGCAGAGCGGCGTTTATCGGGCTCATTGCTGCGTGGAGGTGGAAGGTCGCCCAGGTCCCACCGCCGGCACTGTGCTCTCGCCGGAGACTCGCGGCAGCAAAGCGCGGGGCGGCGGGACGCAGCCGCTCCTGCGCTGGAAGGCTGACACCCACCGCAGTCCAGCACGGCGGGGGATTCGTCCACGGCCGCCGGCCGCCTGCCTTTGCTGTTGTTCGGCGCGGGCGCGCACATCGTCCGGCAGTAAAAAGCCGAGATGTGGCCGGTCGGAACACAGAGCACGCGGAACTTGTTTCCCCGGTTTAACTGCCGCAGTTCCACTTGTCTGCCCGCGCTCGTAAACCTGCAAGTGCTACTTACTGTGACGTCAGCATTCAGATGACGCCTCTCCCTTCCCATTTCGCATAAACTTCTGCTCTGTTACTGTAAAAATTTGCGGTGGTGTATCGTGAATACTAAAAGGAAGTGAGTGGGGAAGATAATAAAGGGAATGTTAACGTATGGAATATGCCGTTATTGAAGAATGGTGGGAAATGACTGATGGATAATATTCTTCTCGGCTGTGCAGGCGGATCATAACGTCATCTTGACACAATATTTCCGCGGTCCAACTGGCCGACATCTTCAGGTGAGAGAGCTGGTACACGATCTCGCCGGAACTGATTTCTAAGCGCAAGCGGCGCCTCCTATACAGAGTGTTACAAAAAGGTACGGCCAAACTTTCAGGAATCATTCCTCATACACAAATAAAGAAAAGATGTTATGTGGACATGTGTCCGGAAACGCTTAATTTCCGTGTTAGAGCTCATTTTAGTTTCGTCCACCTACGCTCAATGGAGCACGTTATCATGATTTCATACGGGATACTCTACCTGTGCTGCTAGAACATGTGCCTTTACAAGTACGACACAACGTGTGGTTCATGCACGATGGAGCTCCTGCACATTTCAGTCGAAGTGTTCGTACGCTTCTCAACAACAGATTCAGTGACCGATGGATTGGTAGAGGCGGAGCAATTCCATGGCCTCCACGCTCTCCTGACCTCAACCCTCTTGACCCTCATTTATGGGGGCATTTGAAAGCTCTTGCCTACGCAACCCCGGTACCAAATGTAGAGACTCTTGTGCTCGTATTGTGGACGGCTGTGATACAATACGCCATTCTCCAGGGCTGCATCAGCGCATCAGCGATTCCATGCGACGGAGGGTGGATGCATGTATCCTCGCTAACGGAGGACATTTTGAACATTTCCTGTAACAAAGTGTTTGAAGTCACGCAGGTACGTTCTGTTGCTGTGTGTTTCCATTCCATGACTAATGTGATTTGAAGAGAAGTAATAAAATGAGCTCTAACATGGAAAGTAAGCGTTTCCGGACACATGTCCACATAACATATTTTCTTTCTTTGTGTGAGAGGAATGTTCCCTGAAAGTTTGGCCGTACCTTTTTGTAACACCCTGTATAGGCCGCAGAAAGCCCACAACGCGTGCGCGAGAAGGTGCCGTAACTGCCCTCTAGCGGAAGTAAACATACCGCGCCGCCAGTGGTGGAAACAGGCGAAATCGAGATATCGCTATTAAAAATTTATTCCGACGATCGAAATACAGACCGCTGTTTTTTAATGTCTGATAACACCTAGTTCCAAGTCCTACTTAAAAGATAACCCTTGTCTCTATTAATAAGAATATCATATAAACTAATCTCTATGGATTCTTTTAAAACACAGTCCCAGTAGCGAGATGCAGGGGCAACCATTTGTGTCTCATCATACAGCATTGTATGTCCGTCGGGGAGACAGTGCTCCGCCACTGCAGATTTCTCAGGTTGAAGCAGCCGTGTGTGCCGCTGGTGCTCAACACATCGGTCCTGAATGGTCCGGATTGTCTGAACAATACAAGCCTTCCCACAGTGGCAAGAGACCTTGTACACACCGGGCTTCCTGAGACCCAAGTCATCCTTAACAGAGCCAAGAAGCGCTCTAATCTTGGCTGGTGGACGAAAAATACTTTTGATATGATATCTTTTTAGAATTGTTCCTATCTTCGAGGAAATACTCCATGCAAAAGGCAGAAAAGCCACCGAGGCCTATATAGGGGCCGCCGCTTGCGCTGAGAAGTCAGTTCCTGCGAGATCGTGTACCAGCACTCTCACCTGAAGATGGCGGCCAGTTGGACCGCGCAAATATTGTGTCAAGATGACGTTATGATCCGGCTGCACACCCGAGAAGAATATTATCAATTATTACGCCGGGAAAGTCTTCGTAATCACAAGGTGACTGGTGGCAAATGACGAGGACCTCTGCAGAAACGCCAAGGAAACGAGTGACTCCAAAACACTGACTGGAAGAAACAGTTGTAAGGGGGCATACTGGAAGACTCTCATCATTCTGGAGAGAGCTGTGGAGGGTAACAACTGTAGGGGAACATAGAGACCAGAGTACACTGGTGGCAAAGAAATCACAACACCAGGGAGGAGTTGTGCGACATGAATGAGAGTTGGTAGGTGTATTTCTACATCTGGAAGACGATGTCCAGTCATACTTTGCGCCAGTCACATAAGAGTGGCGCCAGTAGCGCCTCCTTGAGGATGTGCAGGTCAGGTTTGCGTTAAATACGCGCTGTAACGGTCGTGAGCATTAATTACCTGTGAGACTGGACATGATGAGCTGATGTTAGTCGCGAATGCGTGTAAGGCAACAAAGACGCCGTTATCAGTACCTCTCTAATAAGGCTACGAGAAGCTGGATGTTCTTTCTCCGATATTGGGGAAAAGCTTGACAGTCATGCTCTGTGCATGACTGCTGGTAGCAATGATCACGAGAATGTACGGTCGGGAGTAGACCGGCCCCCGGACGGCCACGTGCCACTGCCGGTAGAAAAGACCATCGTGTTCGACGTATGTCTCTGGCCTATCGTACTGTATCTGCAGCAGCGATTCGAGCAGCAGTTGGCACTATAGTGACGCACGGAACTGTTACAAATCGGGTACTTCAATAACAGCTCCGAGCTAAACGGCCTGTAGCGTGCGTTCCACTTACCCAAACCACCGCCACTTGCCACTTCAGTGATGTCAAGCGGGAGCTCATAGGACGGCAGGTTGGAGGTCTGTCGTGTTTTCTGACAAAAGCTGGTTGTGGTTCGGTGCCAGTGGTGGCCACGAGTTCGTTAGGAGGCGGCCAGTTGAGCGCCAGCAACGAAAGTGTCTGTGTGCTGTACTTACACCTGGAATCGTGGTGTGGGGTGCGATTTCGTATGATAGCAGACCACGGTGCGGCGAAATTTGGCGTTAATAGGCTATGGCAGTGGCTGTGAATTTTCTTGATCTACATCCACTGAGGTGACAAAAGTCATGGGACACCTCAACGTCGTGTCGGACCTTCTTTTGCCCATCGTAGTGCAGCGACTCGACGTGACTATGCGCTCAACAAGTCGTTGGGAGTCCCCTGCAGAGACTCTTAGCCACGCTGCCTCTATAGCCGCCCATAATTGCGAAAGTGTTGCCGGTGCAGGCTGTTCTGCACCAACTGATGTGTCTGTGCCACCGACTGACGCGAGGGCTGTCCACAAAGTACATTACGTTTTGGAATTAAAAATAAAGTGAGTATTGGAAATTTTTTTATTACACTCCTGGAAATTGAAATAAGAACACCGTGAATTCATTGTCCCAGGAAGGGGAAACTTTATTTACACATTCCTGGGGTCAGATACATCACATGATCACACTGACAGAACCACAGGCACATAGACACAGCCAACAGAGCATGCACAATGTCGGCACTAGTACAGTGTATATCCACCTTTCGCAGCAATGCAAGCTGCTATTCTGCCATGGAGACGATCGTAGAGATGCTGGATGTAGTCCTGTGGAACGGCTTGCCATGCCATTTCCACCTGGCGCCTCAGTTGGACCAGCGTTCGTGCTGGACGTGCAGACCGCGTGAGACGACGCTTCATCCAGTCCCAAACATGCTCAATGGGGGACAGATCCGGAGATCTTGCTGGCCAGGGTAGTTGACTTACACCTTCTAGAGCACGTTGGGTGGCACGGGATACATGCGGACGTGCATTGTCCTGTTGGAACAGCAAGTTCCCTTGCCGGTCTAGGAATGGTAGAACGATGGGTTCGATGACGGTTTGGATGTACCGTGCACTATTCAGTGTCCCCTCGACGATCACCAGTGGTGTACGGCCAGTGTAGGAGATCGCTCCCCACACCATGATGCCGGGTGTTGGCCCTGTGTGCCTCGGTCGTGTGCAGTCCTGATTGTGGCGCTCACCTGCACGGCGCCAAACACGCATACGACCATCATTGGCACCAAGGCAGAAGCGACTCTCATCGCTAAAGACGACACGTCTCCATTCGTCCCTCCATTCACGCCTGTCGCGACACCACTGGAGGCGGGCTGCACGATGTTGGGGCGTGAGCGGAAGACGGCCTAACGGTGTGCGGGACCGTAGCCCAGCTTCATGGAGACGGTTGCGAATGGTCCTCGCCGATACCCCAGGAGCAACAGTGTCCCTAATTTGCTGGGAAGTGGCGGTGCGGTCCCCTACGGCACTGCGTAGGATCCTACGGTCTTGGCGTGCATCCGTGCGTCGCTGCGGTCCGGTCCCAGGTCGACGGGCACGTGCACCTTCCGCCGACCACTGGCGACAACATCGATGTACTGTGGAGACCTCACGCCCCACGTGTTGAGCAATTCGGCGGTACGTCCACCCGGCCTCCCGCATGCCCGCTATACGCCCTCGCTCAAAGTCCGTCACCTGCACATACGGTTCACGTCCACGCTGTCGCCGCATGCTACCGGTGTTAAAGACTGCGATGGAGCTCCGTATGCCACGGCAAACTGGCTGACACTGACGGCGGCGGTGCACAAATGCTGCGCAGCTAGCGCCATTCGACGGCCAACACCGCGGTTCCTGGTGTGTCCGCTGTGCCGTGCGTGTGATCATTGCTTGTACAGCCCTCTCGCGGTGTCCGGAGCAAGTATGGTGGGTGTGACACACCGGTGTCAATGTGTTCTTTTTTCCATTTCCAGGAGTGTATATGCAGATGAAAGCCACATTTAAATATTACTTTTCTACATAGTTGCCATTTAAATTAAGGCACTTATCGTAGCGATGGACGAGCTTAGAAATTCGTTCGTCGTAAAATTCGGCAGCCTGCGCCTTCAACCACTTGGTTACCTCTTTTGGGACAGAAAAGGTGTGATTTTTGTGAATTTCCTGGAAAGAGGCACTACAATAAACTCTCAAAGATATTACCAAACTCTGCACAACCTCAGAAGAGCAATACGAAACAAGCGCAGGGGAAAGTTGGGCTCAAAGATCTTGCTGACTCACGACAACACCCGGGCCCACACGGCAAATGCCACTCGTGAAGTTCTCGAACGTTTTAAGTGGGATTTGTTTCCTCATCCGCCGTACAGTCCCGACCTGTCACCGAGCGACTTCCACTTATTCCCAGCAATGAAGAAGTGGTTGGCTATGCAGCGTTTTGATGACGACGCACAGCTTCAAGAAGAGGTAACCACGTGGTTGAAGGCGCAGGCGGCCGAATTTTACGACGAAGGAATTTGCAAGCTCGTCCACCGCTACGATAAGTGCCTTAATTGAAATGGCAACTATGTAGAAAAGTAGTATTTAAGTGTGTCTTTCATCTGTATACAATAAAAACAATTTCCAATACTTTATTTATTTTTAATTCCAAAACGTAATGAACTTTGTGGATAGCCCTCGTTTGTCTGTGTCGCCGACTGATACGTCTGTGTCCCATAAACATTGGATGTTGGGCGATCTGGCTCGCCAAATCATTTGCTCTAACTGTCCAGAACGTCCTTCGAACCAATCGCAAACAACTTTAGCCCCCTGACATGACATCGTTGTTTGATAAGTCCCACATTGTAACACGAATGTTGAGACCCTGAGGGCCCCACTGTGCTAACGGATACGTTAAACACACGTCCCACATTGATTTCTGCGGTTATTTCACGCAGTGTTGCTTGTCTGTAAGCACCGACAACCCTATGTAAATGCTGCTGCTCTCGATCGTTAAGTGAAGACCGTCGGCCACTGGGTAGCCCGTGGTGAGAGATAATGCCTGAAATGAAGTATTCTCTGCACAGTCTTGACACTGTGGATCGCGGAATATTGATTTCCCTACCGATTTCCGAAATCTAATGTCCCATACGGCTAGCTTTTCAACTACCATTCCGCGTTAAAAATCTGTTAATCCACGTCGTGCTGCTCAGTGGCTTAGTCGACACCCGATTCCCTCGCTAGCTCCTCTCTGCTGTCGCAGCGACAATACTACTGGCAGACAAAGATCACCGTGCTCGTGCCCACAACCTCTGTGGCGTTAGCAGTCGACTATCGACAGCAACTGTTTGAAAAATGTTTAGCGTACAAATATGAAATGTGACACATCCAATGAAAATAGAAAGCTGACATTACTTTGTTTGAATACCACCAATAAACTAGAAACTTCAGAGTGTGTTTGCACGGAAGAGCCAGCACATAAGACAGAAAGAAAGAAATGAGGCTTGTGGAGCAGTCGCATGCTCGGTAAGGTCCATGCCATACAAGAGAAAGAAAAAGATTTCGTTTTACTACATGCGTTCAGAATTTGATACATTTAGAGAGAATTTTTTTTGTTACTAACTCAAGCCTTCACTTCCTCGTAGGTCTTCCCTTAACGTGCAGTAGCTACGCTTGTGTGGTGCATGAATTCGGGGCACTCTAGTTCAGTTTTTCTCTCTAGCTGATGAGAAACAAATTGGGTAACGTGTTCTGCGTGTTCTCCAGCGGGAACTGGAGGCCAGTGAGGCAGGCGGGGAGTGAGTTCCGTGTTTGTGCCAGGAGAACTACGTCTAACAGAGTTACAACTCGCCGCGCCCCTAGACGAGACTGAGAGAGCCGCGTCTGGGAACTGAACTACAGCAGAAGGGTTCCCGCAAGACGCGAGGGCGTCTAGAGTTTGTGTGTGTGTGTGTGTGTGTGTGTGTGTGTGTGTGTGTGTGTATGCGCGCGCGTAGATCATTTATGGAAGCCACTATGAGCAGCAGCCCAAAACTTTACGCCCACTGAGACCTCCAATCTGACGTAATGACACAGTATCAAAGGTGACACAGCACGATCACTAAATATAGAGGTGAACGCACGCTTTCCACACGATCCAACGACCTAAAAGTTTCTATTAGCTTCTTTCTGGAACATGTCGCGTTAAGGGTACAAGAAAAAGTACCGTTTATTTCTTCATTATGCCTGTGCCTAAACGAGACTAGTGACGAACTTACGGAGCTAGGGACAATGAAGCAGACAACTGCAAGAATTCTGTTACCTTGGGAGCAAAATGAAACATGAGGGACGAAGAAAGGAGGAGACGAGCACAGACCAAGAGGGGACTTCCCTCCGATGAAGTCCACTTGCACGTACTTCTACATTCGTGGAGTTAATGCTTATGAGTTAGCAATCAATAGCTCAGTAGGCAGTTCTGTTGAAGAGGAATGGACATCTATAAAAAGGGCAGTCAAAAAAGTTGGAGAGAAAAACATAGCTGCAAGGAAGGTAAACTGCGAGGAAGCCAAGGTTAGCAGAAGAAATATTTCAGTTGATCGATGAAAGAAGGAATTACAAAACTGCTCAGGGAAGTTCAGAAATACAGAAATAAAAGTCGCCGGGGAATAAAATAAACAGGGGGAGCAGGGAAGCTAAGACGCAATGGCTGCATATAAAATGTGAAGAAATCGAAAGAGAAATTAATGTCGGAAGCACTGACCCAGCATATAGAGAAGTCAAAACAACCTTCGGTGCCGGCCGTGGTGGCCGAGCGGTTCTAGGCGATCGAGTCTGGAACCGCGGGACCACTACGGTCGCAGGTTCGAACCCTGCCTCGGGCATGGATGTGTGTGATGTCCTTAGTTTAGTTAGGTTTAAGTAGTTCTAAGTTCTAGGGGACTGATGACCTCAGAAGTTAAGTCCCATAGTGCTCAGAGCCATTTGAACCAACCTTCGGTGAAATTAAAAGCAACGGTGGTAATATTAAGAGGGCAATGGGTATTTCGCTGTTAAACGTGAAGGAGAGAGTCGATAGGTAGAAAGAGTACACTGAAGGCCTGTATAAGGGGAAAGATTTGTCTGATGTATTGAAGAAGAAATAGGAGTCGATAGGGTAGAGACAGGGGATCCAGTAAAAGAGCATTGGAAGACTTAAGATCAAATAAGGAATAAGGGATAGACAACATTTCAGCAGAATTTCTAAAACCGCTGGGGGAAGTGGTAACAAAACGACTATTCACGTTGGTGTGTAGAATATACGAGTCTGGCGATATACAATGTGGCTCTCGTAAAAACACCACCACACGTTTTCGAAGATTTCACGAGGTGACAAGTACGACAACCATCGCACAATCACCTGAACAGTTCATGCGTCCAAGTTACTGGCAAGAATAGTATACAGAAGAATTGATAAGAAAATTAAATTGTGGATCCGTTAGGTGACGATCAGTTTGGAATCAGGAAAGGTACCAGAGAAGCAGTTCTGACGTCTCAGTTGATAACGGAAGCAAGACTGAAGAAAAATCAAGGCACGTCTATAGGATTTGTCGACCTGGAAAATGAGTTCGACAATGTAAAGTGGTGTAAGATGACCGAAATTCCGAGAAAAATAGGGGTAAGGTGCAGGAAAAGACGGGCGATATACGGTGTGTACAAAAGCAAAGAGTGAACAGTAAGAGCAGAAGACCAAGAAAGAAGTACACGGATCAAAATTGGTGTAAGACAGGGACGTATTCTTTTGCCCAAACTGTTTAATCTACACATCGAAGAAGCAATGACGGAAATAAAGAAAAGGTTCAGGAGTGGGCCAAATTTCAAGGTCAAAAGAATATCAGTGATAAGATTCACTGATGACATTGCTATCCGCAGTGAAACTGAAGAAGGAATTATAGAATCTGCTGAACGGAATGAGCAGCCTAATGAATAAGGGATATGGAATGAGAGCAAATCGAAGCAAGACGGAATTCATGAGAAGTAGCAGCAAGGAGAACAGGATTGGTGATCACGACGTAGATGAAGTCAAGGATTTCTGCTACCTTGGCAGCTAAATATCGTATGACGGGCGGGGCAAGGAGGACATCAGAAGCAGACTAACACTGGCTAAAAGGGCATTCCTGGCCAAGAGAGTTCTACTAGTATGAAACATAGAGCTTAATTTCAGTAAGAAATGTTTGAGAATGATCGTTAGCAGCACAGCATTGTATGGTAGTGAAACATGAATTGTAGGAAATCCAGAACAGAAGAGAAGCATTTCAGATGTGATGTTACAGAAGAATGTTGAAAATTAGGTGGATTGGTAAGGTAAGGAATGAGAACTTTCTCCACAAAATCGGCGAGAAAAGGAATATATGATAAACACCGATAAGAAGGGACAAGACGATAGGACATGTGTTAAAACATTGTAGCACAGGTATCTATCTGTAGAAGATAAAAACTGTAGCAGAAGACAAATTTTAATACATCCAGCAAGTAATTGAGAACGTCGGTTGGAAGTACTACTCTGAGATGGAAAGTTTGGGACTATAGAGGAATTCCTGACAGGCCGCATCAAACCGTTCGGAAGCTTGGTGATAAAAAAAATTGTACCGAAGTGTTGTGGCGTAGCTATCTGACCAGTGCCAAATCGCCCCAACACGACGGCGCCAATGTAGTGTACGGAACAGCTACACAAGGAGCAGGTCAGGTTAAGAAACATTTATCAGAACACTCATCCCTTTAATATGTAATACGAAGAACGTTTGACACAGACCTTCACAAGACATCCGGAATATGGTCGACGGTGACGCTTACTGGAAGTCCCGTTGTAGGTTCGCTGAAGACTGCCCCATAGGCCCGTCGGCGTCGGCTCTAATATTACGCGTAGTGTGTGTATCGCTCCGTGGGCTGCGACGACGAGCTGCTCGCTAATTGGTTCACCGGGCAAGATGATGTCATCAGACGTTTGATTGGCTTCTGAAGTGGGAGTGAGTGCAGAGTGGACGCGCCTGAGAGGTAGGCCGTCGGTGACACAGTGGTGTGCGGCGGGCTGCCGCCCAGCAGGCGCCGTCCGCCAAGAGAAGTACTTCAATACAACAAACAAAATGTCCGATACTCTCATATTACCCTACATAAAAAAACTAATAAAAAAAGGGCCGTCTCCATAGTGAATCTGACCACGGTATTCCAGCGGAAGTATCTGCTATCAAAGTGTGCGCGGAGGATAGTCTGCCTAGGTGGTGGTCACTTAGTAATTAAGAGCAATGAACAAGCTGATAAGCTGGTCAGGACAGGCGCGAAGACTTCATTTATTGGACCGGTACCTGCCTAATCATCCCTCAGGCGGTGGCAAAATCAGAGCTGCGTAGCTGGATCAGGAAGCCGCACGTAGAATATTGGACCAAGTTAAAAAAAACATCGCAAGCTAATGACGCCAAAGACTTGTTTCAAGAGATGTTCTGAAATCCTGGGCTCGAACAGGAGGCAGATCAAACTCGCGTTACGACTAATGACTGGTCATGCAAACTTTATGAAACATCTAGACACGACAGGTAGAGTGAAAGAAGCCCCTAAGTGTAGACTGTTTGGCGAGAGGGATGAAACCGCGTCTCATTTAATCTGCCAATGCGAAGTGTTGGAGATCAAAAGACCCAGAATATTCGCATCCTTAATTCCTGAACGAACAGTTTTTAACAAAGAACTAATAAGGGGTCCCCTATAACTTTCTAAGGGTACCGGCTGGCTCTACAAAAATGACAGGGAGAGGAACCGCACAACACACCCAGTAAGTTGTAGCCTAAGACGACTATTGTTCTGGCTTCCTGCACTAATGAATCCATTAGTCAGTTAATGTAAGCGAGTGACGTAAACATGTTACAGAATGGCGGTGTTATTTCGATAGACTCGTATGAAAGGAATGACTGTGGCAACTTCTTGTACGTCGCATGTTGTGTTATTACAGGTTTAGGCACCTGATGCACACAAATGATATATGACAGAAAGAAGAAGCACAAGAAATATGATCTACCATAAATCTTTTGTTGTACTACAACTTTCAATCTTTAGGAAATGCAGGAGCATAACTTTTCAGTAGGTTTACGATCAATGTATTCCATTAATCCTTTGCTGTGACACGTCTCAGTGCAACTAAATTACGTTCCACCAGATGATGGTGGTGATAATAAAATAGTCGCTGACTAAAATGATGATAGCAGGGTTGGAGAAAAATACGGAAACTCCGCGAGGAATCGATGCTTGCCGAAGCTAACCAAGCCTGCACGTTGTACTGTTGTGTTCGACCTCGAATGGCGCCTGCCCAGAGTTCTCAACACGTTATTCGTGTCACTCGTGGTCACAACAGTGTTCTGTGTAGTTGCAGGTGCATCGTGTCGGAGCTAAGCGCATTTGAACGTGACCGAGTTGTTGGTGCTCTTATGGTCGGTGCTTTCCTAACTGAGGTAGCCCAAGTTCGGCGTTTCAAGAATCGCCGATCGAAGATTTTTACCGCAACAGGAAAACGTGCCGCCGAACCCATAAAATCTGGAGTATGGAATAATGGAAGAACGTCATCTGGTCGCATGAGTCTAGTTTCCAACTTCCGACCGAGTTTACGTCCCAAGAGTGAAACATGACGGGGGTTTGGGCAGCCATATAGTGGTACTCCATGGGCTCCGTGTGTACTCTGAAGGATGGCATTACTGCCAGGGATTATGAGACCATTTCAGCTGACGAGACCCATCGCATGGTACAGTGCTTGTTGCCCAGTGGCGATGCTAAGTGTTTCAAGGCGACAGGCCCCTGTTTGCACAGGTAGCGTCGTCGAGGATTCCTTTTGTGAGGACGAGGAGGAGTTGTCGCGTCTTTCTTGGCCACCAGACCCGCCACATCTGAATATTACTGAGACTTTGTGATCTGCTTTGGAGAGGAGGGTGCGAGATCGCTCTCCACCCTACCTTAACTTGTACAGGAAGTTTGCTATAAGATTACTTTAAAAACCACACAGGGCCGTCCGTATTCATCCATTCTGGACTGGCCGAAGCCTGTTTCGTATCGCAACGGGTTTCCTGCGCCGTATTAAGCATGGCAATGTGTTGTCTCTGGTGTGTCCATATTTTTGTCCAATTCGTGTATGTTGAAGTTTCCCGACTGTCATGTGGTCCTTTCTATACAGAAAAAACTCTATTAATATTTATTCAAAATTGTACATTACCTAAAACACTATATTTTCGTAGAGGGAGTGTCAGACGAAGTGCAGCAGTAGGGTAGTGAATGAATGACACAACAATCTTTGCCCTTCTACAGCGACTGTAGATATACTGCATGATGTCAGTCCATCAGGTAACGTCCAACTCCGCATCATCAATTTAGCATTTTCAATTCAGTGTAAAGTTGTTTTCTAGACACGGTTTGAGGGTTTCCTTTCTGTGTTTTCCTGGTAAGAAGTAAAACGCAGTATGGAGCCCAGTAATCTCCCCGTCCTTCCTACTGCCGTCTATCGTCCACATTAAACAATGTCCAGTCCAAATAATTAATAAGCAAAGTCTTTTATCAACATTTGAGAGGAGCGAAGATTACAATAAACCTTCAAGTTTACTTAGCTTGTCATGTTGAGACGACTCCAGTTCTTTTTGTCTAGGGGTCTGACTCTTGATACTGACAATCTCACATCAGGTCCTGATGGTTAGTTTGAACTAAATAAATTTGAAGACTGTTGTTGCAGCATTTTCTACATAAATATATTTTGTCACATTTTGGTACATCATACAGTATTTTGATTTTTGACATTAACAAAGCCGAAACTACATTGTTCGCACAAAAATACCTCCGATCACATCAAACGCAATCTTACGACTCCCACAGTCTGCGGCAATACAATATTCCAAAGGGCTTACAATTTTTGTTAACAAAATGAATTTGTACTAAAACTTCCTAGCAGGTTAAAACTGTGTGGCGGACCGAGACTCGAACTGGCGGAAGTAAAGCTGCGAGGACGGGGCGTGAGTCGTGCTTGGGTAGCTCAGAAATGTCGCCAAGTGGATGACGACCATCACCGCTTAACTTGTATCGCGGTGGAGGACGTATGGCTCCTAGGAAGACAGATGGTGGCTTGCTACCTCCGTGTGACCCCGCAACATATTACACCTGCTTCCTTCTTACATCCGGAGAGTGACTACTTTCCGGCGACTAAATCACACTCGATCATCTGGGTCAAAGGTTGGACGATCGCGTACCTCTATGGGGACGCTGCCAAGTCGCGACTCGACTTCTGGTATTTCTTGCAGCAAGCCCACAATGAGGTTCATAGATGGTCACACTATCGGAAAACCTTTGCCAGCTATCTTCAGGCAGTCTTCCTCGACCCCCCACGCAGTTGGGATGTGCCGGGTGCAGTCGGTGTGCACATTTGACAGCTGATAATGAACCTCACGCTTCTCTCACCGCTCCATATATAATGCTCATACTATACCATGAAATGATCTACATGTTCCTATTAACAGAGTGATCTTTATGGAAAATAAATAAATAAATAAATAAAAACGACATCCCTGTATCCCTGTTCCTTTACATTTGTGATTTGTTTTACAATGATTTTTTTTGTTTTTGCAGAGGATGCATTTCATTTAGTGTTTGTGAACTATCTAATTTAAAAAAAAAAAAAAAAATGGTTAGCGAGAACAGCTACGGAGCAAGAGGTCCTAGGTTCAAATCTTCCCTGGCGAAAAGTTTAATTTTTTATTTTCAGTTTATGTGACAAACTCAAACAAAAAAAAAAAAGTTAGTAGAGCACTTGCCCCCTAAGGCAAAGGTCGCGAGTTCGAGTCTCGGTCCGGCACACAGATTTTAATCTGCCAGGAAGTTTCATTTAAAGCGTGTATTGAAAGTAGACCTGATTTTGATCCTCGATTTCGATTATTATATACTAAATGAGTCCAGAAATAAACACACTAAACAGTATAGAACTGCGTAATTAATAATATGAATTTTAAGTGTGCCAGTACTTCGTTATTTGAAAAGTTTCTAAAAAATACTTTTAACTGTACATTCAGAACTAATACTTATCGATTATAACATAGACTAAAGTGTAATTTCTTTTCATAAATTTTAGCTTGAAATGTAACATACTGTGTATAAAATTATACGAAAGTTTTCAGAAAAGCAACTGAGACAATACTGACCTGTCCAAAATTCGAAAAATAATACTGGTATCGACAACTACTGTTGAGGAGCAGTAATGCTAGAGGAGGACGTCCCGTCACAGCAGGGACGGCCTCCGTGGCAGTGCCAGTCTGCCTTTTAAGTCCTCCTCGCACTGTCGATCACTGAACACACTGTTCTGTTCCAGTTCTTTCGTAAAAGTTACATTAGCATGGAAAGAACACCCAGCTCCGCATCATCAATTGAGGATTTTCAATCCAGTTTAGAGTTATCTTCTAGACACAGTTTGACGTTTACCTTTCTGTGTTTCCGCGCACAGAAGTGAAACGCAGTCCGGACCTAAGTTTTTTTTTTCCGCGCGTGCCGGCAGGTGCGGAACGCGACGGCGGTGTTCATCATCAACCTGTCGGTGTCGGACCTGTCCTTCTGCTGCTTCAACCTGCCGCTGGCCGCGTCGCTGTTCGCGCAGCGCGCCTGGACCCACGGCGACCTGCTGTGCCGGCTCTTCCCGCTCTTCCGCTACGCCCTCATGGCCGTCTCTCTCTTCACCGTGCTCGCCATCACCATCAACCGATACGTCATGATCGGACACCCCAGGCTCTACCCGAGGTGAGTACGCAGAGAGCGCTTCGCTGCGCTGCGCGATCGGCGAACGCCCGAGGCGGGGAGCACTGTTACTCCGTGTCGTAGTCGTTCCGCATCCAGCACCTGTGGAAAACTTGAGTGGTTCCATGTCTCCTCTCATTTTTATCAACTTTATTAATGTTGTATGTGATTGCACGGTAGTAACAGACCGAATAAGGTCATTGTAATGAGAGTATTTGTACTGAGAGCTCAAAAAGTACTTTTCACTTAATTCCTAAACATGTTTTACTTCGGTTGGCAGCCTGGGCGAGGCGAGCATCGTAGGACGCGGCACACTGCGTTTCCGGTTGGGGGCTGCACTTCCCTGAATTCTGAGGGGTTCGTACGGTAGGCTTAAGCGCCTGCCGGAACGACTGGCGTCGGCCGAGTTTCGCTTGTTGTGTGCAGGGCGAAACGACCTGCGAGACGTACGAGTGTCGCCGCAGTTTGCGTGTTTACCGTTCCGTCGCGTCCGGAACGAAGACTGCTGGCGCCGACTGACTGCATTGTCCTCATACACTCCTGGAAATGGAAAACAGAACACATTGACACCGGTGTGTCAGACCCACCATACTTGCTCCGGACACTGCGAGAGGGCTGTACAAGCAATGATCACACGCACGGCACAGCGGACACACCAGGAACCGCGGTGTTGGCCGTCGAATGGCGCTAGCTGCGCAGCATTTGTGCACCGCCGCCGTCAGTGTCAGCCAGTCTGCCGTGGCATACGGAGCTCCATCGCAGTCTTTAACACTGGTAGCATGCCGCGACAGCGTGGACGTGAACCGTATGTGCAGTTGACGGACTTTGAGCGAGGGCGTATAGTGGGCATGCGTGAGGCCGGGTGGACGTACCGCCGAATTGCTCAACACGTGGGGCGTGAGGTCTCCACAGTACATCGATGTTGTCGCCAGTGGTCGGCGGAAGGTGCACGTGCCCGTCGACCTGGGACCGGACCGAACCGACGCACGGATGCACGCCAAGACCGTAGGATCCTACGCAGTGCCGTAGGGGACCGCACCGCCACTTCCCAGCAAATTAGGGACACTGTTACTCCTGGGGTATCGGCGAGGACCATTCGCAACCGTCTCCATGAAGCTGGGCTACGGTCCCGCACACCGTTAGGCCGTCTTTCGCTCACGCCCCAACATCGTGCAGCCCGCCTCCAGTGGTGTCGCGACAGGCGTGAATGGAGGGACGAATGGAGATGTGTCGTCTTCAGCGATGAGAGTCGCTTCTGCCTTGGTGCCAATGATGGTCGTATGCGTGTTTGGCGCCGTGCAGGTGAGCGCCACAATCAGGACTGCATACGACCGAGGCACACAGGGCCAACACCCGGCATCATGGTGTGGGGAGCGATCTCCTACACTGGCCGTACACCACTGGTGATCGTCGAGGGGACACTGAATAGTGCACGTACATCCAAACCGTCATCGAACCCATCGTTCTACCATTCCTAGACCGGCAAGGGAACTTGCTGTTCCAACAGGACAATGCACGTCCGCATGTATCCCGTGCCACCCAACGTGCTCTAGAAGGTGTAAGTCAACTACCCTGGCCAGCAAGATCTCCGGATCTGTCCCCCATTGAGCATGTTTGGGACTGGATGAAGCGTCGTCTCACGCGGTCTGCACGTCCAGCACGAACGCTGGTCCAACTGAGGCGCCAGGTGGAAATGGCATGGAGAGCCGTTCCACAGGACTACATCCAGCATCTCTACGATCGTCTCCATGGGAGAATAGCAGCCTGCATTGCTGCGAAAGGTGGATATACACTGTACTAGTGCCGACATTGTGTATCCTCTGTTGCCTGTGTCTATGTGCCTGTGGTTCTGTCAGTGTGATCATGTGATGTATCTGCCCCCAGGAATGTGTCAATAAAGTTTCCCCTTCCTGGGGCAATGAATTCACGGTGTTCTTATTTCAATTTCCAGGAGTGTAATTCTGAGAATAGTTGTGGACTGTGCCCTGCTGGGTGCGACTGTCTGAAACTGGATGGCCGGTGGTCTAGGCAGGTTGTTTTCGTAGCCGGTCAAACGGCAAGTTCAGTGCCCTCAGCTGAATAGGAGAGGCACGATTGGTCAACTTAAACTGAGGCTAGCTGACGTCATAAAGCCCAGCTCGAAATGTGAGGTAACGGTCGCTATTGGCGCGAATGATATTCTGAGACAGTGTGGGTGAATTTTGGAATCAGAGCTGAATGCTGATTCGCAGTTTTCGAGGAGAGTTGGGGGTAGAGCAATATTGGCTTCGCTCTGGCATCGGGCGGGCAGCGAATTTCGGGGTCTGATCTTCGTCGGGGTCGGACGGTCTTGCGACTTGGTCGCTCTTTTTCGGAAGAGCTTAGAATTCTCGGACACCCTTCGCAGCCAGGGGTTGACCCAGAGCTGCTGCACGGCAGAAGTCGGTGCCTACCGGCGACGTGCTGCAGACTTCAGTAGTGGTGCAGTGTTTGGGGGCTCCGGCACTGTAGGAGCTTTGTCAGTTTTATACTGAATCCCTCAGCAACATGCGAGTTCGCTCTGCTACAAGTCCACCTTGCTTGTTTCTCCATGTGATCCCATTTGAGCTCTCACTACCAATAGTGATACTGCTATATAGTCAGGAGATTAATATTTGATTCATTAGGGCCTCCAGTCATTATCAGCCTACTGTTTCTCATCGTCACGTCAGTTCCATTTATAACGGTTCCTTCCAGACAAAATAATCTCGGGAATGACTTCCTAAGACGTAAATTCGTATTCTATGCTAACTTTTTTGTCCTTGTCAGTAATGCTCTTCTTGCTGTTGACAGTTACCATTTCATATCTTTTCTACTTCCACTACCGTCATTTATTTTGCTATCCAAATTCTAAATGCCGTCTCCTATTCTATCATTTCCTATTGTAATCCCCTCTCCGTTACCTTTGTTTTAGACTGTGTTCACCCAATCTTTCAAGTGTGTAGCCGTCTCTCACAGTATAATGTCACCTGGAAACGAAGCTTTTCAAACTCCTTGGCAGATTAAAACTGTGTGTGTGTGTGTGTGTGTGTGTGTGTGTGTGTGTGTGTGTGTGTGTGAGAGAGAGAGAGAGAGAGAGAGAGAGAGAGAGTGGGGGGCTGTGACTCAAACCTGGGACCTCCACCTTGGCTGTTAAATGCTCGGCGGACTGAGCTACACAAGCTCTCCCGCACACCTTGCGGGCCTAACACTCTTGCAAGATGGGATATCTCGCAGAAATAGCTTAGCCACAGCCTAGAGGACTGTTTCCAGAATGAACTTTCGCTCTGCAACTGAGCGTGCGCGGCTTTAAAAGTTCCTTGTGCCATACTAAGTTCCTGTGTGCCATACTAGGACTCGAACTTCAGACTTTCGTGTGCAAATCCTCTAGCAGGGGCCCGCCAAAAAACGCAGTTTTAGTCTGTATGAATGTTTCAAATGAGTGCACACTCCGCTACAGAGTGAAAATTCATTTTGGAAATAGTTTGCATGCCTTCTCTGTGATCATATATTCGTTTCGCAGATTTCCCATGGATTTAGTATTCTACGTCTTCTGTACGGAAAATGACTAACACTGGGATGGACCTCAATCCTATGGTACTAATTTCACAACTGTGGACTTCCTTTTATGTGCAACTGCTGCCTGGTTTCTGCTCGAGTTCTATGTAACCTTTCACATCCTCTATTTAACCCCTGTTAACATAACAAAATCAAACTGTACATTCAGATTAAAATTGTCACAAATCTTTACTACGTCTAAAAATACTAAAATGTTGTTTTGTATTTCTTCAACCAGTCTTGTAACAATTAGAGTGTTCCTTGCAAATTGATACTTGCCAGGTTGACTGCTACCAGTTGCTCCACTCTTCTACAGGTAATTCGTTTCACTATTTTGCCACAATGACTCATTGAATAGATGCTTCGGTTATATTCATATCTATCGGTGCATTTCTTCTTCAGTACCGGGATGATTACGATTCTCGTTTAGTCTGATAGTTTTGTGGTCATGCCACCTGCTTGGACGTTGAGGAGTGACGCAGCGAACTCTGCTAGCAGAGTCCTCGCCACTTGAAGTAGCGCCCTCTAGCAGAGAACTCCTGTACTACAGATAGGGACCAGTAGAGACCTCTACCAGCGGAGTGGTGAACAGCAACAGGGCTGCCAAAATTCAGCGACTTAACGTTGGTTTATACGATTATTACAAAACCAACTGCATCATCGTTTCGCTGTTTATCAGTTATCAAATTTTTGTGTATTTCGCATGTTATACACACAAGAGTTAATGCAAATTTTATCCCTAGTGACCTTAATGCACAAGGGGTGTTATATTCAACATTCTTTCCACGTAAATTAATATTAGTTAACACAATTCGATACACAGCTTTGAGCATTTAAAATGGATGTGTGACACTGTGTTTGATAACAACTGTTTATTTTTTATTTCATTCCAAGTACATTGTTAATTTTAATTGGCGCAGTAGTTTGAAGGCGTATCTTTTACATTAATTACTATCAAAATAACTGCACTGCATCTTGCGATCAAGAATTTTAAAGACAACAGTACTTAACTTTTTGCCTTACAATATCTGTGGTAGAACGTTAATAGACTTCAATTATTTCTTTCCGTTTCACTTACTGTAGATTAGCAAACGCCTCGCAGAGATACTCGAACCATTTTTCATATTTGGTTAAGGTTGCGACAGACTTTTTCACTAAGCCCAATGTAATGTATGCGCGTGAGATTTATATATATATATATATATATATATATATATATATATATATATATATATATATATATATATAATATCGATGACAGAAAAGCCAAAGAACTTGTCATAGTAGTTCCGATATGCGTATACTAAACAGGTAAACTATTGCCAACGAAATAGTAGCTATATGAAGTACATGGGTCAGTCACTAAAGCTGCTTAGAAATTCGAATATTTATAAATACTGAGTGATAATCGTAAAACGAATCGATGAAACGGTATTTTTGTCTTATTAGCTAGCACTGAACACACTGAAGACAACAAGAATAACCTAATTTACTTCTCATGGAAACTTGGTTTCTTTGTTCGCCTGTGTGATATCACGCATTTCTTTTTGCAATATATTTTAAGAAAACTTATCTCTATTTGTTTTTGGAAAATGTATGTAGTGCAGTATTAGTAAATTGGAAGAAAAATAAAGTTTTCTAATATATTCAATATTAACTGTACAAAATATCTAATTTTTTGTTGTTACACTGAGCATGAAAAAGACCATATGAATAAGCCACTTTCATTTTTTGGAAGTTCTTACATTATTGTAATCCTTGAGATTCTATATACTACGATTGATTGTGAGTCATTTCAAGGGAAAAGTATGATGAAAATATAGGTTGTGTGTTGTAGGTAGTTATATAAATTGCAGAAGTAAAGTACATAAAAACCAAAAGAAAAAAGGATGTATAAAAATGATCGCTGTTAGCAGCAGCATAATCTGGCTGTGTTTTGTAGTTTGCTGGTGTGTTCCACGTGGGATCCGAAGCCCGGACCCCACGGAGGTTCCCTGCATGCTCCACATGCCAGGGGAGAGGTGGAGGCCAGGGGCCAGGGAGTCTGAAAATTCCAGCGCCGGCCGGGGATTGAACCCCGGCCCGGCTGGGGCGAATAGCCCCAGCCGAGGCGCTGGAACGTTCCAGACTGTAACCGCTAGACCCCCGAGGACCCCGGCCGTGTGTGGCTCCGGCAGTCCTCCCCTTCCTGCTGTGTCTGTGTCTGTGTTTACACCGGGCACAGGCCGAGGTATGGCCGGACGTGTTGGTTGTGTTTACCTCCGTGTGTCGGCCGAGTAGTCGCCAGGTCCACAACTCACTAGCCTGACTCTAGTTTCGTTTGATCGAATTCGTCATTTGTGTGGCAGTAACCGCTCTTTAATAATTAAGGGTTCTGGATTGCTCTTACTCAGTTTTCAGTAGCTTCTGATTCGGCTGTCTTTGAAAGTATTTCGGTAAGATTTTAGGATTCTAAAAAAATAGGTATCGAACTTATGGTATAAAATTAGGTTTATTTTCAGCAAATCATGTACATATGCGAGTCCTTCCGATAAAACTGTTACCAAATGAGAGCGAATACCGTTCTTTTCTTTTTCGTTTTTCGTCTTTTGTCGATGACAAATGATAGTGACACGGCAGCAGAGATCTATTTGCTCAGTTGAGCGCTTAAGTCCGCAGCTCGTGGTCGTGCGGTAGCGTTCTCGCTTCCCACGCCCGGGTTCCCGGGTTCGATTCCCGGCGGGGTCAGGCATTTTCTCTGCCTCGTGATGACTGGGTGTTGTGTGCTGTCCTTAGGTTAGTTAGGTTTAAGTAGTTCTAAGTTCTAGGGGACTGATGACCATAGATGTTACGTCCCATAGTGCCCAGAGCCATTTGAGCGCTTAATGGTTTATTTTATAGCAGGTGTGCAAAAATGTTCTTTATTTGTTCGCTAGCCGGCGTTTGACTTAAACTGAATGTCGCAGGCGCATATAAAACGTCGTGAGACTTACAGTTGATGCTGAGATGTAGAATGTTTACAGCGGGTATCTTGATATTTAATTAAAAACAGAAGTTGTAAGTGCGTTTCGTTACCTCACGTATGTACAACTGAGTCTGAAATTAACAGAGAGGGAAAAAGGACATTCTTAAATAAGTGTTCAGTTATCTACGTTGTTGAATTCTGTTTCATTTTCGTCAGTAATGAATTACAACGACGTGCAAATCAAAGCTAGCCCTTTTTTTTAAAAAAAAAAAAAGAAGTAGGATGTAATGATTTCCGTGTGACAAGAATATGACGATCTGTGGATCTTGCCGAGATGGGGTGGTTTGTGTGTGTCGATCACGCGGATAGTCGTACGGAAGATGCAGTCACACCAGATAGCTGGGTGTCTGTGGAGAGTGCAGACTGACTTATGATCCCTGAAGAGGGACAGCAGCCTTTACAGTATTTGCAGGCGCAGCGTTACGGATGAATGCCTGATCTGGCCTTTTAACATCAGCCAACATCGCCTTGCTGTGCTACTACCGCGAACGGCTGAAAGCACAGACATTAATGTCCCCCCCCCCCCCCCCCAAAGGTCGTGCAGCTTTCCTGTATGGCTAAATGACGGTGGCAGCCTCTTTATTCGTTTTAACTGGTCATTGTTACGGTCGCTTCTGTGCCTGGACTCTTGGTGGGGTTCTATCCTACCTTGCCACGAAACATTTGTCCTCAGTCTCCTTGTCCAGTGTACAACATTCACGTTCTTCTAACTGTCTTCACATACACTCACACAATAGTCTTCGTTGTCATTACCGTTCGCCGGGCAACATACAAATTACCGAGACGCACCACGTGTTTTAACTCACTTACATTAAATGAAAAATGCAGAGTAGCGGCCAGTTACGTGAGCTGCAAATATTGTGTGATACTTATATACGGCTTCCCGAAAGAGAAACGTGTTTGTGCCATGAAACGAGTGCAGTACAGGCATCAAATCTTGTCGTGTCAGTAACTTGATCCGTAGACATGCGGGGAAACTTATAATACAGCTGCGGCTGTTACGCGATACGATTGAAACTGTTGACATGTTAACAGTTTTCCTTAACATCTACATCTACATCCATACTCCGCAAGCCACCTGACGGTGTGTGGCGGAGGGTACCTTCAGTACCTCTATTGGTTCTCCCTTCTATTCCAGTCTCGTATTGTTCGTGGAAAGAAGGATTGTCGGTGTGCCTCTGTGTGGGCTCTAATCTCTCTGATTTTATCCTCATGGTCTCTTCGCGAGATATACGTAGGAGGGAGCAATATACTGCTTGACTCTTCGGTGAAGGTATGTTCTCGAAACTTTGACAAAAGCCCGTACCGAGCTACTGAGCTTCTCTCCTGCAGAGTCTTCCACTGGAGTTTATCTATCATCTCCGTAACGCTTTCGCGATTACTAAAAGATTCTGTAACGAAGCGCGCTGCTCTCCGTTGGATCTTCTCTCTCTCTTCTATCAACCCTATCTGGTACGGATCCCACACTGATGAGCAGCACTCAAGCAGCGGGCGAACAAGCGTACTGTAACCTACTTCCTTTGTTTTCGGATTGCATTTCCTTAGGATTCTTCCAATGAATCTCAGTCTCGCATCTGCTTTACCGACAATCAACATTATATGATCATTCCATTTTCCACACCTGCACCCGCCCATGTTAGGCAATAAATTCTGCCTGACTCATGTAGTACTATCACCGTCAGAGGGTGGTACGGGACTACAAGTCCCACCGCCACACCTCCAAAGTGAATTGCAGTGACGCAGTCACTGCACAGTGGAAATTTACTGGCTCACCAACACAGTTAGACCGCAACAGACCGGTGATGCTGTATTGTAACCTATCACCTCGGACTATAAGTCCTAAAAAAATCACTCCTAATGCGTACTCCCAGATAATGTATGGTATTAACTGCTTCCAGTTGCTGACCTGCTATTTTGTAGCTAAATGATAAAGGATCTATCTTTCTGTGTATTCGCAGCACATTACACTTGTCTACATTGAGATTCAGTTGCCATTCCCTGCACCATGCGTCAATTCGCTGCAGATCCTCCTGCATTTCAGTACAATTTTCCATTGTTACAACCTCTCGATACACCACAGCATCATCTGCAAAAAGCCTCAGTGAACTTCCGATGTCATCCACCAGGTCATTCATGTATATCGTGAACAGCAACGGTCCTATGACACTCCCCTGCGGCACACCTGAAATTACTCTTACTTCGGAAGACTTCTCTCCATTGAGAATAACATGCTGCGTCCTGTTATCTAGGAACTCCTCAATCCAATCACACAATTGGTCTGATAGTCCATATGCTCTTACTTTGTTCAATAAACGACTGTGGGGAACTGTATCGAACGCCTTGCGGAAGTCAAGAAACACGGCATCTACCTGTGAACCCGTGTCTATGGCCCTCTGAGTCTCGTGGACGAATAGTGCGAGCTGGGTTTCACACGACCGTCTTTTTCGAAACCCATGCTGATTCCTACAGAGTAGATTTCTAGTCTCCAGAAAAGTCATTATACTCGAACACTTAACGATGGAAGCGCGCAGTTGCAGACCATTGTCGACGGAAACAACTCCATTACTCCAGCGGCCACGTACATTAGTATCTTCTGTGTGCAGTAATCCTACGTCCTCCAAATTTTCGGAGGACCTTCCGATTTATTATAGAAAATACGAAAACTTGAGTAAATTTGCCGAACTCCCTGAAATTTTGAGTTAATCTACCATCGTCGATAGTGTACGCTGCTACATAACACGTACCTGTAAATTATATCAAAACGAACCATTATGTTACCAATTACTGTATCTGTGCAACTACGGAATTGTTTGAACGCAAGAGCCAGAAAAGCAAACGCTGCCCAGCTGATGTATAACAAAAAGCGTGCAAGGGACTGGGCAGTTCCTGACTTTCACCAGGTGACATCATAAGCTTGTGTAAAGTAGTGGAGATACGATTTCGATTCGGATTCTGAATCTGTAATGACAGTGCCCAAAAATGTAAAACACGCTAAAAAACGGTGTTTAGCGGTTTGCCCACATGCAGCAAGAAATGTCCTTATAATGCCTACTGCTGTGCATGTGGTTGTGACCTAAAAATTACGTCCGGGAAAAGTGATTTTGCAAAGCACGCGAGTGGTCAGAAGCATGTAATTAATTGATTTTGAAAAGGCAACCTAACCTTATCAGTATGTAATCAGTCTGTGTAAACTCAAGATTACATGACACAGTTAAAGCCAGTGAAATTCGCGTTGCCGAGCATAATTTACCGCTTCGGGTTATTGAACGTTTATCGAAACACACGCAGGCAATGCGTCATCTTTCACAAGTTGCAAAACACATTCATTGTGGCTGAACAAAAGTAGTTGGAATCATAAATAATGTTACAGGCAAGGCAATTTTCGTGAAACTAATTGACAGACTTCCATTTATTTCTCTTAACCTGAATCAACAGGTATGGTGTGCATAAGACATTTGTGTTGGCAGTACGCGTTTTCAGGGAAGGGGACGAAGAAACTGATGCCTTTGTAAGACTGATTCCACTTACTGATGCTACTAGCGGTACATTACATCAGGAGATTATCAAGATCATCTGTGACAATAATATTCCTTACAAAGAGAATGATTGGTTTCGCAGCGAATGGGGCGCTATTTTAGGGGCCCCTCATTCCTTATCCGCTTTGTTTAAGCAAGATATTCCGGAACTGCTCATGATGAAATGCATTTGCGCCTCCACGGTTATGTAACCCTTCCTAGAGGCATAGAGGACCAAGCGAGGGACGTGTGTAATTATTTCGAATGGTTCAAAGCAGTATGGGACTTAACATCTGAGGTCATCAGTCCCCTACAACTTATAACTACTTAAACCTAACTAACCTAAGCACATCACACACATCCATGCCCGAGGCAGGATTCGAACCTGTGATCGTAGTGGTCGCGCTGTTACAGACTGAAGCGCCTAGAGCCGCTCGGCCGGCAATTATTTCGAGTGCAGCTACAAACGTATTGATAAACGGAAAGAGTTTCAGAACGGAACAGAACACAAGCGGCGGATAATCCGCGTTACACCTGCAGCTGTGGAGAAAGTTGGCTCAAGAAGCCGCCGCCAATTCCAGGGCTGTCAAACTTTCGTCTCCGCGGTGATGAGATTAGCGCACCTCTGATAAAGTGACGGGGGACTGCCCCCTCCAACTCTTGCTACAGCTCGCTCGCCGTCTGCCCGATGCCCTTAATCTGCTTCCTCCCGTTCACGTTCCACTACAACGAGACGAAGAACAAGCAGTTTAGTCTCTCACAACCTCGGAATTTTTCGCAATAGTATCCGTGAACAATATTTTCCCAGAGCTCAGGAGCCTCACTTTTGAGTTAAAACTCGAGCTTTCACAGATGTTGCGCATCAGCTTCATGATGAGGTGACTGAACCGTGGGAATCGACGTCTGTCTCGTGTGCGAACACCTCAACAGTTGGTCGTGGTGGTCCTCGTCCAGTGGTAAAGTGCGGGCCTGGAAACAGAAAGGTTATGGAATGGAATCTCAGTGAGACAGTGGGATATTTCAGCGTACCTTTAACTTAGACTTCATCCTTCAACAGTGTGAGGATTCGGCATGGTAGTTCGGTTTCCAAGATGAACTGTAGGTGCCATATCACTGTAGGACTGTTGGGATAAGTTAGACACACGCGAGCCACGAAGTGGCCTCCTACTTACGAAATTGCTCGAGGCCATTGATACACAAGTAAGTTCTTTTCTTCTCGAGTCTAATGCGTGTAAGTTAAAACAGCCAACGCTATAACGTGAACTGCACCCATTTTGAATTCCCCGGTTACGGTTAACAGCATGCGACTGGTTGATTATTACGGTCTAATATTTGCTTGTTTCTTCATGTCAGGGCAGAGATGGTGGTCAGTTGGGGCTACGTCTGGGCTGTAGGCTGGGTGTTTGACAATAGCCCTCGAAATTTTGCGGTGAGCTTGTTGGTGGCTTTAGCGGTGTCCGGTCAAGCGTTATCCTGATGCAAACGCACCCCCTCCTCTTGTTTTTTAACTGCACGGCCCAATTTTTGTCTCGCAGTACCCGGCAGCGTTGATTGTTGTAGCGGTGGGCAAGAACTCGTAGAACAATACCCCCCTTCGGGTCCCAAAACACTGTTCCCATCACTTTGCGTTTGCTCGAATTTTCACGACATCGGCGACTCTGAGTGCTTCCATTGTTTGGACTGTTCTTTGGTTTCGGGTGTGCGGTAGTGCACCCAAGCCTCGTCTCCAGTGACGATGGAGTAGAGGGATTCCTCACCACGAGTTCCGCGATCTCGAAGAAGTTCTTGGGCGCTCCAACGCGTTGACGTTTGTGGTCAGCGGTCAACATTCTTGGCACCCACCTCGCGCAAACCTAGGAATACGCTAGATGCTCTGTCAAAATCTTGTCAACAGTGGTTTTGCTGACATCAGGGATCATTTCGGAAAGCTCACGAGCCGTCACTCTTCGACCTGAAAACACCGCTGCCTCCACTTTTGCGATTGTTTCGTCAGAAACAGACGGCCGTCCGGAACGCTCCTCATCATGGACGTCAGTATGTAACGCCGGAAATGCCTATCTTCCTATTTCCATCTATTGTACTATAAATTTGTTTTCCTTATTTTTCTTACCTGAGTATATGACATTTCTGTGTCTTTACATATTGTAATTGTATATATATATATATATATATATATATGCATTTATGTCGATGTATAATAGATTTGTTTCGTAAATATTATTTTTATTTTTACGCTGGGTCTTGCCTAGGGAAAACTGCTATCGAACGATTACATCGATAGGTCGTGTGAAGAATCAAAGTGTGTAGGATCTTTGGTAGTGTTAACTCTGCCTCGTGGAGCGCGGGCTGAGCAGAGAGGGTCTGGCTGGAGTAGCGAGTGGAGCAGGTGTGTTGTGTGACGCTCCCGCGAGTTGCCGCGCTTTCGGGGTTTGGCAGCATGTAATTGCGCTCGACTTGCGATGATAGTTTCTGACATGGTGTCGCGGACGGGAAGCATTAGCTGGCGCACATCAAGAGCCCGTTTCGCCTGGTGACCGTGTCGAGAAGAAGGCGCGCCAACATCCAGCTTCTGCAACAGCGACGGCCGACAATGAGTGACTGTCGCCACATCCTCGATCGACGGCTTCAAACCTTCAATCAACCAACAAGGAAGACTGGAAGCACGTAAAGTTTTAGAGCTGTATGGCAGACCTCAGCTTTTCAAACTTTTAAAATTGTTGCATCACAAAATTACAGCTACTTAGCATGAACCTTTGTTGCTCATTGTCCCAATTGCATTACCAAGCAGGGTCCCTTGCTTTTCCGGAATGAACCCGAGTGTCGTTCAAATTCAGACGCCAGCATTAAAATACAATCATTCCATTTCACTACTTTAATTTCAAAGTTCAGTTAAAGTATTCATGGCTGGCTACAATACTTAGATTACACAAGCACAAATTAAGAGTGCTAGTTTTGTTACCATATTTTAGCTTACCTGTGACTGCAGCTCAGCTTGGTACTTACTAAATTTTACTATTGTTAATTGTTCAGAATCATTTAATTCAAGTTCAAAGTTAAATCTCTTGTTTCTAAATTGCGTAGATTCAAGTAGCTTTTGAAATGATTGTTGAGGTAGTCCAAGACTAACCGTATTTTACTGAATTTCGATGTGCTTCAGAAAGAAAGCTCACTATTACCTTCACTCACTAAATTAACTTTCGATTTTCCGGTTTTATTAATTCTTTTGCGAAATTAAGTCAGAGTGTAGCGAAATTTATTACTTCTGACAAACTTTCAGTTTTCACACTACACTTGTCAACCTTCAGTTGCCACGCTTCTAGTGCTAATTATATGTGTAATAATCTTTCTTTTTCAGTTACTATAGTAATTGTCCTTAGGACTGGCGACCGTAATTTCCCCCAAATCTCAAATATCTAATTACCGCTAGTTGATTGCTAACGTAACGGCCGCACATTTACTTTCTTTATTAACTTTACCCCTTTTCAAAATTAATTTCCACCAGTTTCATTAGCATTTTTCCTTTCATTTAGATGTAACCCTTTCCTCCCTCTTTACCGACAAATTAACTTCGGTGACGATTGCTTTTCCCAAATTTCCATTAGGTACACGCGGTTTAATTTTTCACTGTCATTAAGGTCGATAAGTGAGGGGGAGGTTACAAGTACGCCCGTTCTTGAACTCTCTGCACCATTTGCGCACGTGTTGTACGCTCATACACTTGCCTCCATAGCAAGGGAATGGATTTCTGCCGGCGCAATGTTTTGCAGATCACCGAGCGCAGCTCACACATAGAGGGCGAGATCCGTCACGTACGGCTGCCAAGCCAAGACTGAGCCCCGCACGCAGCTCGCTAGGGAGGGGATTTGGAGTGGGGGTACCAAGGTACACTACAGAATCGCGGGATCCACCGTAGCAGCGCTTTTCAGGACTGTAGCGCCATGGGAACCTTATTTTACGGACAACCCTCGTATGTTCGTGGAGGACATATTGAATAGCATTCCTTGCCCGACGGCTACGGTGTTTTCACTGCCTAGATGGTGGCTATATCCTTTGCTCTCGAACACATCCGTTCATGCCCCGGCGAGTCGTTTCTTCTGTGTACTGACTCATTGAGCAGCCTACAAACTATCGACCAGTGCTACATCTACATCTACATTCATACTCCGCAAGCCACCCAACGGTGTGTGGCGGAGGGCACTTTACGTGCCACTGTCATTACCTCCCTTTCCTGTTCCAGACGCGTATGGTTCGCGGGAAGAACGACTGTCTGAAAGCCTCTGTGCGCGCTCTAATCTCTCTAATTTTACATTCGTGATCTCCTCGGGAGGTATAAGTAGGGGGAAGCAATATATTCGATACCTCATCCAGAAACTCACCCTCTCGAAACCTGGCGAGCAAGCTACACAGCGATGAAGACCGCCTCTCTTGCAGAGTCTGCCACTTGAGTTTGTTAAACATCTCGGTAACGCTATCACGGTTACCAAATAACCCTGTGACGAAGCGCGCCGCTCTTCTTTGGATCTTCTCTCTCTCCTCCGTCAACCCGATCTGGTACGGATCCCACACTGATGAGCAATACTCAAGAATACGTCGAACGAGTGTTTTGTAAGCCACCTCCTTTGTTGATGGACTACATTTTCTAAGGACTCTCCCAATGAATTTCAACCTGGTACCCGCCTTACCAACAATTAATTTTATATGATCATTCCACTTCAAATCGTTCCGCACGCATACTCCCAGATATTTTACAGAAGTAACTGCTACCAGTGTTTGTTCCGCTATCATATAATCATACAATAAAGGATCCTTCTTTCTATGTATTCGCAATACATTACATTTGTCTATGTTAACGGTCAGTTGCCACTCCCTGCACCAAGTGCCTATCCGCTGCAGATCTTCCTGCATTTCGCTACAATTTTCTAATGCTGCAACTTCTCTGTATACTACAGCATCATCCGCGAAAAGCCGCATGGAACTTCCGACACTATCTACTAGGTCATTTATATATATTGTGAAAAGCAATGGTCCCATAACACTCCCTTGTGGCACGCCAGAGGTTACTTTAACGTCTGTAGACGTCTCTCCGTCGATAACAGCATGCTGTGTTCTGTTTGCTAAAAACTCTTCAATCCAGCCACACAGCTGGTCTGATATTCCGTAGGCTCTTACTTTGTTTATCAGGCGACAGTGCGGAACTGTATCGAACGCCTTCCGGAAGTCAAGAAAAATAGCATCTACCTGGGAGCCTGTATCTAATATTTTCTGGGTCTCATGAACAAATAAAGCGAGTTGGGTCTCACACGATCGCTGTTTCCGGAATCCATGTTGATTCCTACATAGTAGATTCTGAGTTTCCAAAAACGACATGATACTCGAGCAAGAAACATGTTCTAAAATTCTACAACAGATCGACGTCAGAGATATAGGTCTATAGTTTTGCGCATCTGCTCGACGACCCTTCTTGAAGACTGGGACTACCTGTGCTCTTTTCCGATCATTTGGAACCTTCCGTTCCTCTAGAGACTTGCGGTACACGGCTGTCAGGAAGGGGGGCAAGTTCTTTCGCGTACTCTGTGTAGAATCGAACTGGTATCCCGTCAGGTCCAGTGGACTTTCCTCTGTTGAGTGATTCCAGTTGCTTTTCTATTCCTTGGACACTCGCCACCCTCTGGTAGCGTCCATTCAGGAGTCCATCTGTGTCCTGGATCAGTCCCGCCGTTCCGTGGTGTTCGTGTGGACTCCACGACACGTCGGAATCGCAGGCAACGAACTTGCCGACAGGCTGACCAAACAGGCTACGCGGAAACTGCTTCTGGTGATGGGCATCTCCGAAACTGACGTTCATTCTGTATTACGCCGTAGGGTTTTTCGATTTCGGGAGGTGGAATGGCATAACAGTACACACAACAAACTGCATCTCATTAAGGAGGGAAGTCTTCCATGCGGTCCTCTCACAGGGTATCAGTTGTCTTCTGACGGCTCCACATTGGCCACACGTGGCTGACGCGTGGTTACCTCCGCCATCGCGAGGACCCACCTCGGTGTCGGTGTGGCTCACAAATGACGGTCGTCCACCTCTTGCTAGACTGCCCACTTTTAGCCGTTCTGCGGCGGACTGTTCACTTTCCCAGCATCCTACCTTTGGTGTTGGGCGATAATGCCTCAACAGCAGCCGGCCTGGGTGGCCGAGCGGTTCTAGGCGCTACAGTCGCAGGTTCGAATCGTGCCTCGGGCATGGTTGTGCGTGATGTCCTTAGGTTTAAGTAGTTCTAAGTTCTAGGGGACTGATGACCTCAAAAGTTAAGTCCCACAGTGCTCAGAGCCATTTGAACCACTTTGAACCTCAGCAGCAGCTTTAGTTTTACGTTTTATTCGTGAGGGTGGGTTTTAATCATTTGGTCTAAGTTTTAGAGCACGTCCTTTGTCCCTCTGTGTCCGTCACCCTAGTGCTTTCAGGGAAGAGATTTTAATGTGTTGCAGAGTCACTGGCTTCTCCTTTTGGTCAGCCAACCATGGTAATCTACTCTCTTGTTTTGATCTCTTCTATATGTGTGTTTTTTTTTTTTTTGCGTCTGTCTGTGGTTTTCTTGTCCGATTTTGTCCATTTTAATGTTTGCCGCCCTTCTGTTATTCTTGTGGTTTTCTCCTTTCTTCCAGCTGTGTTTTGTGTGTCTCGATTATTTTACTCCCACCCTTGTGGAATTATTTTAATCGGAACGAGAGACTGATGACCTAGCAGTTTGGTCTCTCCCCCTGTTTTAAACCAACGAACCAATTATACCATATGGCCTTTTAATTTTATGCACTCCTGGAAATGGAAAAAAGAACACATTGACACCGGTGTGTCAGACCCACCATACTTGCTCCGGACACTGCGAGAGGGCTGTACAAGCAATGATCACACGCACGGCACAGCGGACACACCAGGAACCGCGGTGTTGGCCGTCGAATGGCGCTAGCTGCGCAGCATTTGTGCACCGCCGCCGTCAGTGTAAGCCAGTTCGCCGTGGCATACGGAGCTCCATCGCAGTCTTTAACACTGGTAGCATGCCGCGACAGCGTGGACGTGAACGGTATGTGCAGTTGACGGACTTTGAGCGAGGGCGTATACTGGGCACGCGGGAGGCCGGGTGGACGTACCGCCGAATTGCTCAACACGTGGGGCGTGAGGTCTCCACAGTACATCGATGTTGTCGCCAGTGGTCGGTGGAAGGTGCACGTGCCCGTCGACCTGGGACCGGACCGCAGCGACGCACGGATGCACGCCAAGACCGTAGGATCCTACGCAGTGCCGTAGGGGACCGCACCGCCACTTCCCAGCAAATTAGGGACACTGTTGCTCCTGGGGTATCGGCGAGGACCATTCGCAACCGTCTCCATGAAGCTGGGCTACGGTCCCGCACACCGTTAGGCCGTCTTCCGCTCACGCCCCAACATCGTGCAGCCCGCCTCCAGTGGTGTCGCGACAGGCGTGAATGGAGGGACGAATGGAGACGTGTCGTCTTCAGCGATGAGAGTCGCTTCTGCCTTGGTGCCAATGATGGTCGTATGCGTGTTTGGCGCCGTGCAGGTGAGCGCCACAATCAGGACTGCATACGACCGAGGCACACACGGCCAACACGCGGCATCATGGTGTGGGGAGCGATCTCCTACACTGGCCGTACACCACTGGTGATCGTCGAGGGGACACTGAATAGTGCACGGTACATCCAAACCGTCATCGAACCCATCGTTCTACCATTCCTAGACCGGCAAGGGAACTTGCTGTTCCAATAGGACAATGCACGTCCGCATGTATCCCGTGCCACCCAACGTGCTCTAGAAGGTGTAAGTCAACTACCCTAGCCAGCAAGATCTCCGGATCTGTCCCCCATTGAGCATGTTTGGTACTGGATGAAGCGTCGTCTCACGCGGTCTGCACGTCCAGCACGAACGCTGGTCCAACGGAGGCGCCAGGTGGAAATGGCATGGCAAGCCGTTCCACAGGACTACATCCAGCATCTCTACGATCGTCTCCATGGGAGAATAGCAGCCTGCATTGCTGCGAAAGGTGGATATACAATGTACTAGTGCCGACATTGTGCATGCTCTGTTGCCTGTGTCTATGTGCCTGTGGTTCTGTCAGTGTGATCATGTGATGTATCTGACCCCAGGAATGTGTCAATAAAGTTTCCCCTTTCTGGGACAATGAATTCACGGTGTTCTTATTTCAATTTCCAGGAGTGTATATCCTTCCCTGTACGACAGCTCCTTCCAAACCATTTACTTGGATTATTTTCCCAAGATATTTAGATTTTAATGTTTCCCATTTGGCTAATTGCTCTTTTCAGAAATGTCGGTGCATTTTTAAAAGTTCTTTGCAGAAATTCATAAGCCGGTCCCATCATCTATTTCTTCTAAAGGATTAATTTGTGTTATTATGGATGTCGCATTTTCAGAAACTATACTCAATTGCAAATGTGTGCCAGTTTCTTTCCCTCTTCGCAATATAATTGTTTAAATATTACATTCACTGAGTTCTTTCATGCCAAAATCCCCCGGTTTTCGTTGTAGCTCCTTAAACACGATTTTACACCTAGATAGCCAGCAATGAGAGAATATATCCCATGAAAGTGCAAAATGAAAACAAAACAATAACTAAAATAAAGCAGTCCGTTCGTAAGTGCAAATCTGTGATACTAGAACGCCACTGTATGGCCTATAACCTGTTTGGCTCGTCAATCAGTGTATGAGTAGGATTTCTGCAAGCTTCAGCTGGTCTCAATGTAGGTGTCCAGCACACACCGCAGGCAATTCCATTCCTGCAGCCTGGAGAAACCTGTTGACCAGCTGGGCGGTGTGTGCTGGTGCATTGTCATCATGGAAAAGGGAACTACCGCAGGAATGTCGAATGCAGAGCTGGTCAAGTGATCGTAGGCGCCTGTTCCTATTCCGTCGGCAGCGACGAGACGTGTCCCACAACCGTACACGACACCAGTTGGCCCAAAATGTGTCTGACCCACTTTGCTGCCAGACCGGTGCGACTGCTTAAAGCCGAGACGTTTATCACTGCCGGGCTTGTCACCACACTTTTCTGTGACAATCACCAGATGCCGCACAAAGCCTGTACTCTTCAGTGAAGGAAACCTGACGCTGTCGATACAGGTACCAGTTCAGGTGTTCACATAGCAAACTTCTCGTACACGACGGTGCTGGAGGGTTTCTACTGTTCTTCACAACGATCGCCTGAAGGTCAGGTCGATTGTGTTGGGACGGTTGCATAATGTCTTTCTTGACACAGCACTCGCAGTTGCCTCCAAGAAAGGCGGTGCACAGTTGTATTCTCACTGACGAATTTATGGGCCGTAATCTGCAGCCAGGAAATGATGTTGTTGGACGCAGGCTACTGCAGTGCTTTATGTCTCGTTTGTAACGTTGTTTCTGGGATGGGTGTGGATGGCTATTCTCTGCCAAAGATGGATGTGGATGCAGGATTAGAAGGTGATTCGTGGATACAAGAACTTATTTTTTTGCTGTTTATTAATAATCATTGGACTTCGGAGCTGCTAAGTATCTGAGCACAGGTGGGAATTACTAGATCCCACCCGTGTTGTAGTCCCAAGGATATATGGTTGCCCAAGCGTCTGAATGCTCGAGATTATAAGCAGAGATACGACGCATGGTGACAGTGGAGATGTACGTCATTAGTGCAACACTGACCACCACAGACTGGACATTACATTGCTGGCCGGCGGGTCAACGATGACTTCAGGCCTGGAAGGGTTTGAATACAGCTGCCCGCGGCTGAGTTTGCGGCAGTGCCTGCTTTTGCGTGTCACGCAGAGACGTTCTGCAACAGAAGCAATAACCACAGTGACTGTCGTCATGTAGCAGTTGGTCAAACCATAGTGGCTCCCCAAAGGCTGACCCCAGGGCATTAACAAGTGCAACAGTGTCGCAGAAGCGTCTTGCTGTTGCTGAGGGAACATGTCAATGGTTCGTTCCTAGTGCTCCAAGCCCTGCTACAGTTCATCCCGTCACACACGCCAGTGGATAAAAGTCAGAATCGCACTGTTGTGCCATACACGAATGTGGTGGACAACCGTTCTAGCGTCAAGTAAACTGCCAATGCGAGCACCTTGCGACCAAACCGCTGAATCTTTCCATCAGTAAATGGGGTATGTTCTCCCCTGACTCGGTTGTTTTAACCCCCTCCACTGACGGAATGACCCACTTCCCAATTCCGTATGTATAAAACCAATACGGACTTGTAGCTGTCACGCCTTTGCGCTTACTGCTACGTATTTTAACTGTAAATAGCTCAGTCCCAATGGTAAGAGGCAGTAGTTAATATTTGAATCCAGCACAGCTGCCACAAGCTCAGCTCACTTTTACTCCACTCCTACCCTCGCCATTGCACCACATTAACTAGGTGCTACGTGGACCTTGCTAAATTCACTTGCGTATACATTTTTTGACCGTTACTCGCCAGTATTTACCTAATGATTAGTACACTCCTACCCGGACTATTTCCCTAAGAGCTGTGATGATTGAACGGGTTCGATCCACGGCCTACAGTGCCCTACAGTTCACACGGTAACACTGCCTACCTGACCCACTTAACTTGGTAGTGAGCTTATGTATCTAATCACCACTGCTAGCAGCAGTGGATAATCCTATCAGCACGACGAGAGCAGCAGACTTACCGTTGAATCCTCCTGAAAATACTTATAACTACGGTCGCCAGCTCTGAAGGAGCAAAAGAATAAATCAATTTTTGGCTCGTTTCAAAGTGAAATGGCTTGAGTTGAATTTAAACTTAATTCTGAATATTACTATTTCTGATCATTCTAGATGATTCTACAAAGCAAATACTCTCTCAATTTCTGTGAGTTGGCTTGGTAATTACTACCAAGACAGGTTATGCAACTTCGGTTAACAAAATTCTATCTTTCAACTTATTTAATGATTTTGGATATTACTCTTTGGACCATTGATACAGAATTAGTTAAGTGACTTTACTTGAAAGGTTGCTCAGAAAAATTTAAGTAACTATAAATAGGCGACTCATTCTGGTGTGACCATTGCTCTTTTCAACATTCTTATACGCTAAAGTATTCTACAACCAAAAGAATTGTAAATGAAAGAGGCGATGGTGGCCTCAGTCTGATTTCACTATACTATGTTTGAGGTTACTACACTTTACAATGAACAACATGCGTCGTCATTTTACTCATTACTATATTCTGTCCTCTGCACTTGCATAAAAGAAAACTGGTATTCTCCTTTTACATGTATACAAAGTTCGACTTAACAATTGCGAGCAGTCTTGCCTTGGGTAGACGTGTCGGTGCTGGTGGTGAGATGCATGTGGCTAACGCAGCTCTTCACGCCTCATGCCCTTAATGGCGGCCGGAACTATGAGCTGTAGCACTCGTATAAGCTACTGCACGTCCGCCATAAAATCTGGGCACAGGAACTCTTACAATCAGCCCCAGTGGCATAGAGGCGGCTTCAACAACCATTCGTCGCGTTTTACTCCAAAAACGGCGACGATATTCGCCTCTTCGCTGTTGCGCAATCACTTTTGCGTGAGCACAGTTACGCACGTCCGATCACGTCAACACTCCCCAGGCCATTCCATTGTTCAGTCCCTGTGTCTCCAGCTACCCCTAGCTACGCTCGTATCACCAAGAGTGGGGGCGTTCCCCTACCACCTTTTTACCGAAATCATTTAGTATTTAAGAATGTTTATATTTACTACCCTGGAGTCCATACCAGTCATAATAATTTACTACTAGCGCTTTACAACATTAAATTATACAGTAATAACTTATAATTACCAAGAAAAAGAATACATTTGACTCTGAGAGCTTAGTGCATTGTCTGACAGGCAGCGCTAATTCCCAGTTTCGCCAATAGATGGCATCAGGGTGCACTCCCTGGCAGTCTCACACAAGCGCGCCCGTTTCCGACGCGCGGGCTCCAAATTACTGTCAGCCCACCATCATTTCAGTTCCGTTACAACCTTCTTAGCCTGAAATTACCATTCGGTCACATTGACACTCTGAACAGTGTACACAATATGTGTTGTGCACAAGTAGGCAGAAATACCCATTATTGTACGATTACATGATTGCAGAATAATCGTTGGAAACAGTTGAATCTATAAAGTACATGGTGATCAAAAAGTCAGTATAAATTTGAAAACTTAATAAACCACGTAACAATGTAGATAGAGAGGTAAAAATTGACACACATGCTTCGAATGACATGGGGTTTTATTAGAACAAAAAAAAGTATTGCTAGATGAGTGAAAGATCTCTTGCTCGCGTCGTTTAGTGATGATCGTGTGATCAGCCGCCACTTTCGTCATGCTTGGCCTCCCAGGTCCAGGTCCCCAGACCTCAGTCCGTGCGATTATTGGCTTTGGGGTTACCTGAAGTTGCAAGTGTATCGTGATCGACCGATATCTCTAGGGATGCTGAAAGACAACATCCGACGCTAATGCCTCACCATAACTCCAGACATGCTTTACAGTGCTGTTCACAACATTATTCCTCGACTACAGCTATTGTTGAGGAATGATGGTGGACATATTGAGCATTTCCTGTAAAGAACATCATCTTTGCTTTGTCTTACTTTGTTATGCTAATTATTGCTATTCTGATCAGATGAAGTGCCATCTGTCAGATATTTTTTGAACTTGTGTATTTTTTTGGTTCTAGTAAAACCCCATGTCATTCCAAGCATATTTGTCAATTTGTACCTCTCTATCTACGTTATTCAGTGATTTATTCAGTTTTCAAATTTATACTGACTTTTTGATCACCCGGTATCTGCGAGTAGGCATATGGAGCGGCTTAACATAGAACGACCACATAAAACTAACCACAGTTCAGGCAGATGCCAAACCGAGATTCATTGGAAGAATTCTCAGGTAATGTAGTCCATCAACAAAGGAAGTAGCTACAAAGAACTCATTTGACCTTTTATGAAAGCAAACTGGTCATCATGTAACGCGTCTTTAACTTTGTTTTTCATTCTTCTGTATATTATTCTTGTCAGTAGCATGGATGCATGAGCCGATTGTGTCATAATTCTCGCACTTCTCGTCTCTTCAATCTTTAGAATTATATGGATGATGTCTTTCCGAAAGTCAGATGATATGTCGCCAGAATCACACCAAAGTGAATAGTAGTTTTGTTGCCACTTCTCCCAGTGACTTTAGATATTCCGACGGAATGCTGTCTATCGTTTCTGCCTTATTTGGTCTTAAGTCCTCCGAAGATATTTTAAAATCTGGTTCTAATGCTAGATCCTCTATCTCGTCCCAGCCGACTTCTGATTCTTAACTGCGGCTATTTTTGTGTAGTGATAGCGGTGGTTCACATGTTTGTTACCGAATGTTGGGTTTCCGCTTCCCCGTCTAATGTGTAATGGACGGGCCCCTCCGTGCTAACATACGCTTACTCCGATTGGCAGCTACGAGTTTAGAAAGTGCTCAGAAAATACCCGCACACAAACTTTTCTTATTGCTTCGCATTTTCTGAATCTGTCACTTCCTTCATTCTTTCGCGGATTTCCCTCGCAAGATAACCAATATTTCCCAAACGCAGAGATTACTTACACCGAAGAAAAATGGGGGAGGTGTATTCTCGTCTATTTCTGCCTCCCCCTTCCCTTCCCAATCTCGACCGCGTGCCTTTTGCGGTGCTGCTGGTACCGTTTTGCGAGATTCGGCTGGGGGCTTCTTTCCTTCGCAGCGGACGCGGCACTAAAAGGCCGATAAAAATAAATTCGCCGCTGTCGCGCCGAGGGATAAATCCCCTCAGAGCGCGCGCGCGCCCGCCCTGATTTATGTGTTTTGATGTACTTTTCTGCCCTCACACCGCCGAAACACTTACTTCCGCCGCAAGCGACGCCCATCAGTCGGGCTGCGTATACGCTCGCCGGAAACCTATTTCAGCTTACGTAGATCTCCTTACCAATAAAACACGCCACGCTTCTAAATACACATGGCCTGACACAAAAAGTAAAGCGATCTATTTGAAAATTACTGCAGGACAGAAAAGTCAGTTCGGTAGTGGAAGGAAACAGGCGCGCACACCGCCAGACATACATGTGCTGTCTTTTACAAAATTTTATCACATCTAATTACAGTAGCCAACTTGAAAAAAACTGAAAACAACAATAAAGGCCACCAAGGGAAACAATTATTTTCCTTTATGACATATTCAGTATAAACATTGAACGAGATACAATTCTTTTGTGAAATCCAACTGCTCATAACAGTTCTATCAGGCCTCCCAAAATGCAGTGGGCTGTCTCAGATTGGTTAATTATGATACACAGGGAATCACTCTCTTCAGTAATCTAAACCACATGTAAGAAAAAATTACAAAACGTCTCGAAATGAAACAAGCCACTATGAGCTTTACATTCTAAAGGAAGGAGTAATGTAATTTGAGAACCAAGTAACGCGGCACCACTGGGTAAAATGCTACCATAAATAACCAGACTCTACCAATGCTTGGACAAATATCAGGCATTAAATACATTCATCACAAAATCTCTCTCTCTCTCTCTAAGGGCAACAGAACACTAACCTGGAGCAGAATTATGAAGTATATTTACCTTTGAAACAATTGAAAGGAGAAGCACTTTAAAAGGCAAGGGGCCTGCTGATATACATATATTTCTCTAAGAAAGATTAGACAAATAAGCATAAACCGTGCACGAAACTCAACCGAAACCAAAATTCAGGGAACCGTTTGACCACACAGTGTACCTACTCCCAGTGCAGACTTGAACAGAATGCTCTCAAACATCGTGAGACTCTTAAACAAGATCAGTCGGTTGCCTACTTCAATCCAAAACAAAAGAAACGTCATCGTCGGTCGCAATATAATTTGACTTTTTTTCTTGTAGCTCTAGATTTCAGCTAACAATGCACCTATCATGAGTACGTTATAGGTAGTCATCTACACTCAACGTAACTATAACTTTAAGTGTTTTATCCATCTTCAGCAACTGTAGTTGAGTGTAATGAAGTAATAAGCAACCAGCTGCGTAAAAGACATTTGTCCGGTCACTTAGCGCCATTCTTCACAAGCCTGTACAGGAAAATACACCACAAATAAGAAGTCAGATAAGAATAGTAAAACTGGGGATAAAAAGTTTTTAAAAGGTACATATTAATGCCTGTCGCATTATTTGCGAGTGTCTGTAGTAAAGTGCATACAGCAAAATGCCATGGTCCTAAAAAATATATGCAGGAGAAGTAAGTAATATAATACTGAATCCGTTAACGCCATAAGAACTCTTAGATGCGTACATGTAAATCATGGTGTTCGCATAAAACTGGTACAAAGAAGCGAAACAAAAAGTGCAGACATCACGAGCCAATGACATCCATATCTTGAAGTTGGTCTCAGAGCGGGGGTGAGAGTACGATAAAATAACAAAACAAAGTAACTATAGTTGCCATAAGGCGTAAACAAAATTGTAACTGGATATAAGCAGCGTAGTAAATAACAAAGAAAAATCTAATGATAAGTCAAGTAAGTTAATATCGACGACAAGTGGCGCTGTAGGTGGGAAATTCGGGAACTAATATCCATACCAGCGAGGGCAGTATCATGCTTCTAGGTAACCTGTCAACAACAACAACAACCACAACAACAAAGTGCGAAGCACGTCATGGGGCTGGAGCACGTGACAGGGGTAAGTTGAGAGACTGTTCTGATTCATCAGCTAATATCAAGTATCGGAAAGTGACTGTACAGGGAAAGAAGTGTGGGCACAATTACATAATAATGGAACAAGTAGCACTGGAATGTATGCAAGTCGCAAATACGTTTCGTGAAAGAATTGCCTCAGCAGCTTTAATATCAGTTGTACGGCACTGTAACTTTCATAACACGTCGGCGTAGGGATTTCAGTACGCCGGCCTAGCGGTTCTAGGCGCTTCAGTCCGGAACCGCGCGACTGCTACGGTCGTAGGTTCGAATCCTGCCTCGGACTTGGATGTGTGTGATGTCCTTAGGTTAGTTAGGTTTAAGTAGTTCTAAGTTCTAGGGGACTGATGACCTCAGATGTTAAGTCCCATAGTGCTCAGAGCCATTTGGATTTGAGTAGCGTGGCGGCAGGAAATACGCCCGCAAGAACAGCGCGAAATGCTGAAAGGGGCGAGTCGGGCCCAACATGCCGAATGGACCGCTCGGGACTGGCATCACGTTCTCTTCGCCGATGAGTGTGCCCATATGCCTTCAACCAGACAGTCGTCGGAGACGTGTTTGGAGGCAACCCGGTCAGGGAGTGCAGCAAGGTGGAGGTTCCCTGATGTTTTGGGGTGGCATTATGTGGGGCCGACGTACGCCGCTGGTGGTCATGGAAGGTGCCGTAATGTAATGGCTGTACCATACGTGGATGCCATCCTCCGACCGATAGTGCAATCATATCGGCATCATATTGGCGAGGCATTCGTCTTCATGGTCGACAATTCGCGCACCCATCGTGCACGTCTTGTGAATGACTTTCTTCAGGAGAACGACATCGCTCGACTAGAGCGGCCAGCATGTTCCTCAGAGATAAACGCTATTGAACATGCCTGGGGCTCGTGGTCGTGCTGTAGCGTTCTCGATTCCCACGCGCGGGTTCCCGGGTTCAATTCCCGGCGGGGTCAGGGATTTTCTCTGCCTTGTGATGAATGGGTGTTGTGTGATGTCCTTAGATTAGTTAGGTATAAGTAGTTCTACATGACTGATGACCATAGGTGTTAAGTCCCATAGTGCTCAGAGCCATTTTTTTGAACATGCCTGGGAAGGATTGAAAAGGGCTGTTTATGGACGATGTGACGCACCAACCACTCTGAGGGATCTAAGCCGAATCGCCGTTGAGGAATGGGACAATCTGGATTAACAGTGCCTCGACGAACACTGGCATGCATCAGTGCAAGGGTACGTGCAACTGGGCATTAGAGGTACCCGGTGTGCAGTCTCGACCACCACCCCTGAAAGTCTCGCTGTATGGTGGAGCAATAAAAATGGCGAAAATGATGTCTATGTTGATCTCTATTCCAATTTTCTTACAGATTCTGGAACTCTCGGAACCTAGGTGATGCAAAACGTTTTTTGATGTGTCTATAATTGGGAAAAAAATGGCCGAGGAAGCAAGTGCAATCATTGAAACGCAGAGACAGTAAAAATATTCATACTACTGGCGTAACTTTCAGACCTTTGTTGGTCGGTTCTGTCACATTCAACGAAACACGTAAACGGAAAGAGTTGGGGAAACAACCATTTAATTGTTTTGGCCGCAGAGACTTTCGTTCGACTGAAAAAACTGACGGAACGCAAAAACAATCGACTGTCCCATCTCTACATTAACTTCTCCAGTCGCTATTGACTGTCCGTATGTTGAGTATTTGGATGTGCTACAGCGTCTGTGTGCCTTAGTTACGCCTGCAGGGCCAGAAAGCGGAGACACACACTGGGGTCAGTGACCCCGTGGGCGACGCCCCTGACCGCAGAGCTGCGGTTCGCCATATTTCAGATCCCCCATTGTCTGGCCAGGCCACGACCGCAGGCAGCCCAGAAGGGCCAAGGGCTGCGTTACTGACCTGCCTACCCGCCTGCCGCGATGTCGCAGCATCACCGCCGTCTCGCCAACTTCGCTCTAAGCGTTAATTGAGGTTTTTCATTTGCCCCCTGGCAATACGATACTGTCTCGCCTGTAACGAGGTATTTGTCATATTATGCATTGTTTAATTACGCCACATACGCTATAATACGTTTTGTACTTGATATACAACCCAACATTTATAAACAGTTACGACACGAATAGTATTAACTCAATTTTTCCGTCGGTGCCTGGCAGAAAATGATAGTATTTTTAATGAGGAAACACTTCCGAACGTTGTGCAAAATTATATTTATGAAGTAACGAACCGTCTTTCGTTTTCCTAGGCCATCTTAAGGAGACAACTGAATATTGCAAACACAGATAAAATGGAGTGCGACTTATGCAGATATTATTTACACAGAAGATAAGAAAATGATGACATACAGAATGTTTACAAAGGAAAGCATTACATTTTTTTCTCACGTAGAAATACTTTTTAGCTAATATAAGTATTTCTAAATGACAAAGTGTAATGCTTTCCTTTGTAAACACTCTTTACGTCATCAGTTTCGAATCTTCTGCATAAATAATGTCTGTGTAAGTCGCACGTCATTTTATCTGTGGTTGCAACATGCAATTGTCATAAGAAGGTGACCTACGAATCCGAAAGCTGGTTCGTTACTACGTAAATACAATTTCGCAGAACGTTAGGAAGCGTTTACGATTTGATAACGTAAATAGAAAACAAATATAAATAATTATAGGTACGCTGTTTCAGTCATTTGTTGTTTACATTTTAACGCCACTTCGCACTTACCCGGTCGTGCCATCATCTTCAGATGGATTATGCTGCTTCATTTGCTCCTGACATAACGCATGTCCTGGCTGTTGGAGACACCGCGCTGTGGCAGGCAGATATGTATCGTCTTGCACTGGCGCAGAAACGTTAGCGTTATTTAAAGCACTGTTCTGTACTTATGTGGGGTATCTGTACTTTCTGGATGTCTAGGTGAATACATTTGCTGTATGCTGCCTTAACGAACTCCACTAGCTTGTCACTAGACGCTGTACATTGTTACAATATTTGCAAGTCTTACATTTCAAAGGGTCTGGTGACATGGCAAGATTTGCTTCAAAGCTGTGGAGACATGTTAATATTATGGAATCTTGGGTCCACCTGTTAGTACAGTACTGTGAAATTAATTAATTAATTTTTTAAAAAAATCAACTGAATAACTTGGGGGATCTGCTGACTTTGACAGGTATAGATCATTGCTTAGACTAAGTACATGGGCCGGCCGCAGTGGTCTAGCGGTTCTAGGCGCTCAGTCCGGAACCGAGCGACTGCTACGGTCGCAGGTTCGAATCCTGCCTCGGGCATGAATGTGTGTGATGTCCTTAGGTTGGTTAGGGGACTGATGACCACAGATGTTAAGTCCCATAGTGCTCAGAGCCATTTGAACCATTTAAACTAAGTACATGACACTGGATGATGGATTAGTTCAAGGGCTAGACGGCAGCGGTGTCAGAAGTACCCTCCGCCATATACCGCAAGGTACCCACCTTGCCATATGACTGTTATGGTCCAATGAAGCAGAAGATTTAACCATCACACTGTGGACAATGACGACCCTACTTGATGCGCTATGGAAGGGCATGTCTTTGTCCATACCGGAACGCTGTCAGACGTTACAGCCGCTATTTCTCACTCCAGTTGGCATCACGAAGCTCAGCTTTCCCCGTTGCAGTCCTCCCAACAAGCAAAAAATGCCTGTCAGTTCGGGGAAATGAAGCTGGCAAGTTCGTGTGGGGAAATTACAGCTTGAACATACGCGATGAGTGTCACTGGACAGATAAATTTGGAAAACCAGCGTCTGTAAAAACATATACTGACATCGCGTGAAAACATACACACAGTAACAAAAGTTATGCATGTATCTCTGTTTCCAACCAATAGCTCAATACATAGTATCATTAAAAATCTACATAAAGACCTAAAATCATTTACATTGGACTAATATTCAGGAACACACGTTCTCAATCAATTGCCAGCTACATTAAAAAGTTGATTTCAGATACGGCACGGTTTAAACAGAGTTTGAAAGACTTTTTAATAGGCAATTCCTTCTACTCTATAGATGAATATTCTAACAGGGACTGTTACAGCAGCTTAAGTAAAAATGTCTTTTAGATTTCAGTTTTGACACCACTTGGTCACAACAGGCAAGATTAGGTATTTTGTGTATGATGGATTTATAAAAAGTTCATAACTACGTTTCATTCTGACAGTGTATTAATAATGTAAATATTAGCAATTCCCATTTACTGTAATGTATTCACCTATTTTGATAATCTCCTGACAAATGATCAGGGTAGTGAATATTATATTCAAATGTTTTTGTGTTAAACTTTCTGACATGTTCCACACCCACGAGCTCATTTTTGGATATATGGAGCGAAAACTGAATATAATCTCTAATCCCGATACGTCGTACACGTGTGTTGCTATTGAGACTGTTCCTGTACCGATCGGAAGGTAATCCCTGACGTTGCTTGTAAATATACTCACACAGTTCCAATGAGCGCTACCTACAGGTGGAACACGCTCCAGTGGATTGCAGAGTTTCACTTGCGAATAAAGCAGTAGGGGCGCAACAGAGACGTCCGTGGAAGGATCAGAGCCAACGTCCGTCGTGCCATGCAGGACACCGGCGGCCGATGACGGGGTGCGCATCATCACGTCACGCACAGAAGGCTAATCGACGAGGGAAGTTGCTCGATGTGTGCATCGGAGTCAAAGTGACGCGGTGCGGACACGGAATCGGTTCCAGTTGACAGGTAGTGTTCAAGACTGTAACCGCACAGGCCGTCCCTGTGGGATACGTGCAGAGGACCGTCGATATGAACGACTTTTCAGTCAAACGAACCGTGGACTGAATTCGGCGTTGGACGTCACGTATCGCATCAAAGTGTTGGGGAGACGATTGCACGATGCGCGTCTACATTCCCGGCTACCACAGCGAGAACCGAGCCGTACACCGCAAGTCCACGGACTCGGTTACAGATGGAAAAGAAATCGTGCAGGATTGGCGTCGAGTGTTTCTCACCGACGAAACTTGGATCCGTCTGGACCCAAATTATCTGAGACAGCCCAGTAATATACACTCCTGGAAATTGAAATAAGAACACCGTGAATTCATTGTCCCAGGAAGGGGAAACTTTATTGACACATTCCTGGGGTCAGATACATCACATGATCACACTGACAGAACCACAGGCACATAGACACAGGCAACAGAGCATGCACAATGTCGGCACTAGTACAGTGTATATCCACCTTTCGCAGCAATGCAGGCTGCTATTCTCCCATGGAGACGATCGTAGATATGCTGGATGTAGTCCTGTGGAACGGCTTGCCATGCCATTTCCACCTGGCGCCTCAGTTGGACCAGCGTTCGTGCTGGACGTGCAGACCGCGTGAGACGACGCTTCATCCAGTCCCAAACATGCTCAATGGGGGACAGATCCGGAGATCTTGCTGGCCAGGGTAGTTGACTTACACCTTCTAGAGCACGTTGGGTGGCACGGGATACATGCGAACGTGATTTGTCCAGTTGGAACAGCAAGTTCCCTTGCCGGTCTAGGAATGGTAGAACGATGGGTTCGATGACGGTTTGGATGTACCGTGCACGACGATCACCAGTGGTGTACGGCCAGTGTAGGAGATCGCTCCCCACACCATGATTCCGGATGTTGGCCCTGTGTGCCTCGGTCGTATGCAGTCCTCATTGTGGCGCTCACCTGCACGGCGCCAAACACGGCATACGACCATCATTGGCACCAAGGCAGAAGCGACTCTCATCGCTGAAGACGACACGTCTCCATTCGTCCCTCCATTCACGCCTGTCGCGACACCACTGGAGGCGGGCTGCACGATGTTGGGGCGTGAGCGGAAGACGGCCTAACGGTGTGCGGGACCGTAGCCCAGCTTCATGGAGACGGTTGCGAATGGTCCTCGCCGATACCCCAGGAGCAACAGTGTCCCTAATTTGCTGGGAAGTGGCGGTGCGGTCCCCTACGGCACTGCGTAGGATCCTACGGTCTTGGCGTGCATCCGTGCGTCGCTGCGGTCCGGTCCCAGGTCGACGGGCACGTGCACCTTCCGCCGACCACTGGCGACAACATCGATGTACTGTGGAGACCTCACGCCCCACGTGTTGAGCAATTCGGCGGTACGTCCACCCGGCCTCCCGCATGCCCACTATACGCCCTTGCTGCACATACGGTTCACGTCCACGCTGTCGCTGCATGCTACCAGTGTTAAAGACTGCGATGGAGCTCCGTATGCCACGGCAAACTGGCTGACACTGACGCCATTCGACGGCCAACACCGCGGTTCCTGGTGTGTCCGCTGTGCCGTGCGTGTGATCATTGCTTGTACAGCCCTCTCGCAGTGTCCGGAGCAAGTATGGTGGGTCTGACACACCGGTGTCAATGTGTTTTTTTTTTACATTTCCAGGAGTGTAGAACGGCTCCAACTCTGTGTTTCACACGTGCAACGAGGTGGCGGCGCAGTGATGCTCTGTGGCGCACCACATGGGGCCACCGTACACTTCTCGTTGTTGTCGAGGGGCGTCTCACTGCTTTCCGTATAGGGCCGAGGTTCTCTGCTCGTCGTACTTTTATTGTCAACACGGTCCTCCAGCATGCTAGGATCTCATCAGGATGCATTGCCCCACCTGTTCTCCGGGCAGAAGGCCAACTGAACATAACGAGCTGTTTCTGGACGTTGACAACGCGGCTTATACAGAATCGCCATTGAAGAAGAGTGGGACAATCTGGAGCAGGTCTGGCCTGGTGATCTCGTCGATGGTATGCCACGACTAATTCAAGCTTATTTCCGACCGGAGGAGTATTCCATCACGTATTGACGTTGCTCACAACTACCGTCTCGTAGGAGACAGACGATTTTTTCGTCACACAAGTTCTTCGAACTAATTTTATTCTGACACGCTACTTGTAAATTATACACTACTGGCCTTTAAAATTGCTACACAAAGAATAAATGCAGATAATAAACGGGTATTCATTGGACAAATATATTATACTAGAACTGACATGTGATTACGTTTTCACGCAATTTGGGTGCATAGATCCTGAGAAATCAGTACCCAGAACAACCACCTCTGGCCGTAATAATGGCTTTCATATGCCTGGGCATCGAGTCAAACAGAGTTTGGATGGCGTGGACAGGTACAGCTGTCCATGCAGCTTCAACACGATACCACAGTTTATCAAGAGTAGTGACTGGCGTATTGTGACGAGCCAGTTGCTTGGCCACCATTGACCAGATGTTTTCAGTTGGTGAGAGATCTGGAGAATGTGCTGGCCAGGGCAGCAGTCGAACATTTTCTGTATCCAGAAAGGCCCGTACAGGACCTGCAACGTGCGGTCGTGCATTATCCTGCTGAAATGCAGGGTTTCGCAGGGATCGAATGAAGGGTAGAGCCACGGGTCGTAACACATCGGAAATGTAACGTCCACTGTTCAAAGTGCCGTCAATGCGAACAAGAGGTGACCGAGACGTGTAACCGATGGCACCCCATACCATCACGCCATGTGATACGCCAGTATGGCGATGACGATTACACGCTTCCAATGTGCACCGCGATGTCGCTAAACACGGATGCGACCATCACCATGCTGTAAACAGAACCTGGATTCATCCGAAAAAATGACGTTTTGCCATTCGTGCACCCAGGTTCCTCGTTCAGTACACCATCGCAGGCGCTCCTGTCTGTGATCCAGCGTCAAGGGTAAACGCAGCCACGGTTTCCGAACTGATAGTCTGAGCTGCTGCAAACGTCGTCGAACTGTTCGCGCAGATGGTTGTTGTCTTGCAAACGTCCAATTCTGTTGACTCAGGGATCGAGACGTGGCTGCACGATCCGTTACAGTCATGCGGATAAGATGCCTGTCATCTCGACTGCTAGTGGTACGAGGCCGTTGGAATCCAGCACGGCGTTCCGTATTACCCTCCTGAACCCACCGATTCCATATTCTGCCAACAGTCATTGGATCTCGACCAACGCGAGCAGCAATGTCGCGATACGATAAACCGCAATCGCTATAGGCTACAATCCAACCTTTACCAAAGTCGGAAACGTGATGGTACGCATTTCTCACAACAACGTTTCACCAGGCAACGCCGGTCAACTGCTGTTTGTGTAAGAGAAATCTGTTCGAAACTTTCCTCATGTCAGCACGTTGTAGGTGTCGCCACCGGCGCCATCCTTGTGTGAATGCTCTGAAAAGCTAAACATTTGCATATCACAGCATCTTCTTCCTGTCGGTCAAATTTCGCGTCTGTAGCACGTCATCTTCGTGGTGTAGCAATTTTAATGGCCAGTAGTGTACACATACCTGAGAGCAAATTTTTGGCTTTCTGTGCTATGAATTTAGAAATAACGGGTTGATGCAAAACTTTTATTGATGCAAAACTTTTATTGATGTGTGTAAAATTATGACCACTGTGGCACTCATCATTCGGTTTGAAAGAAAGACCATCCAAACGACGACACATCTTGCTATTGGACAGTTTCTGACTTTTGAAGAAGAAGAAGAAGAACAAGAAGGAAAAGGTGATTACAGTTTGACCATGAGAACTTTGGTAGGGAAGGCGAATGGCCGACTACGGTCTGCTCGGAGAATTTTAGGAAAATGTGGTTCACCTGTAAAGGAGACCGCATATAGGACGCTGGTGCTATGTATTCTTGAGTACTGTTCAAGTGTTTGGGATCCGTACCAGGTCGGATTAAAGGAGGACATTGAAGCAATTCAGAGGGGGGCTTGAAGGTTTGTTACTGGTAGGTTGGAACAACACGCAATTGTCCCGGTAACTCTAATGGGAATGACTGAGGGAAGGTGACGATCTTTTCGAGGAACACTATTTAGAAAATTCAGAGAACCTGCGTTTGAAGCTGACTGCACAACGATGCGACTGCCGCAAACATACATTCCGCCTAAGGACCAGGGACATGAGATACGAGAAATTAGAGCTCATACAGAGGCATATAAACTAATCGTTTTTCCCTCGCTGTATTTGCGAGTTATGTGAGTCATGTCTTTAATTTTGCTCGTATATGACATTTCAAATATATAAATTATTTCAGAATTATATTTGATCTCACATATTTCTAAGGTCGAGAGAAACTGGCTGTTACCGAAATCGCGATACATACTTTCGCCGAGGTGGTGTTTTGTGGCCTGGTAATGATCTTGAGATTTACTTAGCAGTCGTCAGAATGTTTCCCAACATGCAAGGCTTTTTTAAGGCGAGATACAATTGGAGGGCCGCCACAAGCGAGTTCCTAAGAATTGTCATTAATCTGTGATCATGAATTGATTGACTTCCTTTCATACCACATGTAATGACAGCAAACAACAACCAGCCGCCATAGAGAAAGCAGACCTCTGAAGATGTTCGGGCGGAGCTCCAGGCGAAAGGTCAGAGATGAGATGCTGACCTGTCCATCGCTCCGGTAAGGCCGGTATTACACTACCACATTTGTTTGAGAAAAATTTATGATCAAATATTAGTGAAATATTTTTGACAAAGATCTTTGACGTCTCGTAAAAAGGGGTATTACAATGTCGTCATATGTTTCGTAAAATTTCAAGATGGCTGACAACAACTCGTTATTACGCGCTGCAATTGCCACTACCACAACTGCACTGTGTGTGTATTTGGAAGAAACGCGGCGGGAAAAAAGGAAACATACTTGGAGGAAGTCATAGGTATTACGAGGTGCTTTCAAGTTCTAAGGCCTCCGATTTTTTTTCTCCGGACTGGAAAGAGATAGAAACATGCGCATTGTTTTAAAATGAGGCTGCGTTCATTGTCAATACGTCCCAGAGATGGCAGCACCGTACGGCAGATGGAATTTTACCGCCAGCGGCGAGAATGAGAACTGTTTTAAATACTTAAAATGGCCACGTTTTCCTTACTTGAACAGCGTGCAATCATTCGTTTTCTGAATTTGCGTGGTATGAAACCAATTGAAATTCATCGACAGTTGAAGGAGACATGTGGTGATGGAGTTATGGATGTGTCGAAAGTGCGTTCGAGGGTGCGACAGTTTAATGAAGGCAGAACATGGTGTGACAACAAACCGAAACAACCTAGGGCTCGCACAAGCCGGTCTGACGACATGATCGAGAAAGTGGAGAGAATTGTTTTGGGGAATCGCCGAATGACTGTTGAACAGATCGCCTCCAGAGTTGGCATTTCTGTGGGTTCTGTGCACACTATCCTGCATGAGGACCTGAAAATGCGAAAAGTGTCATCCAGGTGGGTGCCACGAATGCTGACGGACGACCACATGGCCGCCCGTGTGGCATGTTGCCAAGCAATGTTGACGCGCAACGACAGCATGAATGGGACTTTCTTTTCGACGGTTGTGACAATGGATGAGACGTGGATGCCATTTTTCAATCCAGAAACAAAGAGCTCAATGAAAGCACACAGATTCACCGCCACCAAAAAAATTTCGGGTAACCGCCAGTGCTGAAAAAATGACGGTGTCCATGTTCTGGGACAGCGAGGGCGTAATCCTTACCCATTGCGCTCCAAAGGGCACTACGGTAACAGGTGCATCCTACGAAAATGTTTTGAAGAACAAATTCCTTCCTGCACTGCAACAAAAACGTCCGGGAAGGGCTGCGCGTGTGCTGTTTCACCGAGATAACGCACCCGCACATCGAGCTAACGTTACGCAACAGTTTCTTCGTGATAACAACTTTGAAGTGATTCCTCATGCTCCCTACAAACCTGACCTGGCTCCTAGTGAGTTTTGGCTTTTTCCAACAATGAAAGACACTCTCCGTGGCCGCACATTCACCAGCCGTGCTGCTATTGCCTCAGCGATTTTCCAGTGCTCAAAACAGACTCCTAAAGAAGCCTTCGCCGCTGCCATGGAATCATGGCGTCAGCGTTGTGAAAAATGTGTACGTCTGCAGGGCGGATACGTCGAGAAGTAACGCCAGTTTCATCGATTTCGGGTGCGTAGTTAATTAGAAAAGAAATCGGAGGCCTTAGAACTTGAATGCACCTCGTACTTCGAGATAGTAGAAGCATTCAGCAAAATTTGTTACGAGAGCTGCAAATGGAGGACGTCAAGTCTTATATAAATTACTTACAAATGATGAGAGTGTATTTCAGAATTTGCTCAGCCAAGTGGCTTCTCATATTACAAAACAGAATACTTTCTTGAGAAATGCTATGTGTGCAGAAGACAGGCCAACTGTGACTCTGCAATTTTTTGATACGGGAGAGAGCTACTCTAGAACATAGCGCCGGAATAGCACATTGCACGTTAACCAAAGTAATTCCGGAAACGTGACGCGGGAATGTGTGACGATGGGCAATAAGAACTATTTTTATTTTTGAATAGTTTAATTAATGGAATTAGTGTTCCAACAACTACAAAATTCATAAAAAGTACGAAACAGATGCTCTTTATAACTTGTGGCATGCAGAGTTAAAAAATTCTTTCTTAGCTTTCCATTCGACCTTTTTTTTATTTTTGAGTGTGACCGCATCCTTTATTCCGGCTTGCTGAAAAGCTGCCTGGATGTTTCTACATGTAGAAGTGGATGGTTGCAGTTGTGATTGTGGATATGAAGTCGCCTGCGGCATATTCCACTCTCCATCAACACACAGTTAATAGCATGCACTGTGCCCCTTGCTTAACCCCCAACCTAGTCGAAGCAGGTTTATTTAAAAAAATGATTCGAAGGAACACACCAACTTTGAAGCCATGTTTGCAGACACACTAGACACACATCATATAGCTGTAGCGACGCCAGCGTTCCAAGCGGTTACATTTCACACTGCAGTGAACAGAAGACGAACGACTTTTATGATCAGATCTACGGCGAGGCCCTATATTTTCTTTGACACATCAACTTTGGCCTAACAAGGGAACCTCCCCATCGCACCCCCCTCAGATTTAGTTATAAGTTAGCACGGCGGATAGGCCTTGAAAAACTGAACACAGATCAATCGAGAAAACAGGAAGAAGTTGTGTGGAACTATGAAAAAAATAAGCAAAACAGACAATCTGAATAGTCCATGCGCAAGACAGACAACATCAAGGATAATGTGAACGGAGGAGCGCCGTGGTCCCGTGTTTAGCGTAAGCAGCTGTGGAACGAGTGGTCCTTGGTTCAAGTCTTCCCTCGAGTGAAAAGTTTAATTTTTTATTTTCAGACAATTATTATCTGTCCCTCCGATGCAAGATAACTGCGCCGTAGTATGGGGACGCTACACCTAAACAAACCTCGAAACACACGACGTCAGTCGACTACAGCGCACGGAAGAGAGAGTATTCCTGCTAACGAGGCTCCCTGTTGACTGTTCGCTACTTTGGACGAGAGTGCATTAAATACGTGAGATGTTCCCATCGGGGAGGCACGTCCTTTCGTCTACTAATCGCACGGTTTTGAAGTGCGGTCGCAAAACACAGACATTTAACTTATTACAGTGAACAGAGACGTCAATGAACGAACAGACAGATCATAACTTTGCGAAAATAAAGAAAGCAAACTTTTCACTCGAGGGAAGACTTGAACCAAGGACGTCTCGTTCCGCAGTTTCTCACGCTAACCACGGGACCACGGCGCTCCTGAACTTACACTATCCTTGATGTTGCCTATCTTGCACATGGACTACTCAGTTTGTAAAATTTGCTGATTTTTTTTCATAGTTCCACACAACTTCTTCCTGTTTTCTCGATTGATCTGTGTTCAGTTTTTCAAGTCCTGTCCGCTGTGCCAACTGATAACTAAATCTGAGAGGGGTGCGATTGGGGAGGTTCCCCTGTAGGCAGAGAGCGTTCCCCCAACGCTAGCGGTGTCCGTGTGTGCAGGCTGTACCGGCGGCGGTGGCTGGCGCTGATGGTGGCGTCCACGTGGCTGCTGGGCTTCGGCGCGCTGGTGCCCACGTGGCTCGGCGTCTGGGGCCGCTTCGGGCTCGACGACAAGGTGGGGTCGTGCACCATCCTGCACGACCACAACGGGCGCACGCCCAAGGAGTTCCTCTTCATCGTCGCCTTCGTCATACCCTGCATCGTCATCGTGGTAAGTACGCCAACTCATTCTTGGCTACTGCCTGGTGTGAGCCCACAGGATAAGATGGTCTTTACTCTGTAAAGGAATTTCAGTGAATACGAACTACGTAATTAACTTTTTGTCCTCTCCCTCCAACAGTTCTTAACCTCCCATCACCATCTCTCTTATCCTCTTCCTCTCTCATATTTCTCCCCTAACTCTTTCCTCCCCCTTTTCCCTTTTCTTCCCCATTTTCCTCTTCAGTCTCACCTTTTCTACTTTTTTCCTACTTTCTACACCTAATCTTCTTCGTCCTTCTCCCCTTTCTCCGCAGTACTTCCGAACACGCCACAGCTGCAACATTGGACTATCCCTCTTCTTCTTTCTGCATATATTAGGCATCTGCCTTTTACACCTCCTCGGTTTAAACTATATCTTTCCACCTTTTCCTCAGTCTTCTTAAATATCGTCTGCCCACTGGGAAATAATTCGTCATTAATTTTGGTATTCTGTCGTCTTCCATTCTTTTGACATGGCCCCTCCAGTAGATTGTATATTCCCTAATCTGCTTACTGAGGCTTTTCTGTCCGAGTTCCTCTCTGATGTCAGCATTCCACCTTTCCTAAAGCCCGTTTTCCTCTCTAGCAAAATATTTTCAACAATTCCTGGTTGTCTCTGTGTCCTCGTTTATGAATAAACTTTATACCCCATGTTTGGCAGAAAGATGCCCCTACAATTTTCGCAGTTACTTCACGCTCCTTTCCTGTAAATGGGAAATATTGTAGCTAACTTCCAGCCTTCTGAAATTTTCTTATTTGTTCAGCTTCTGTTAATATAGTTGCGAAGTCTGTATTTCATTGTTGGAGATGCATATTCAATCAGGTCCGTGCTAGTTCCATCACTGTCCAATGTGTTTCTATTTTTTGTCGTACAATTCGCGTCTTTGGAGTCCATTTCTATTCCATCTACTGCTATCCCTCTTCGACTCCTCCTCGCACATCATCTGGAGCTTTATTTGTATCGTCTCCTGTTGCGAAAGTTTGTGATAGTAGTCTAGCCATTGTGACCCATTTATCACTTCTATTCAAGATCATTAATTTACAGGTAAATTCCTGGAGATCATTTTATACTACCTAAATGATATACCGGCTTTCTTGATTAATTTACCAACATACTTCTTGAGATAATTTTTACATTCTTCTCTATTTTCAGTTATCCTGTTGCTTATCAGTTTCAAAATATGCCTCTTTTTCTCCTCTTGATCAAACTATTTACGTCGCCATTCCAATCTTTGTTTTTAACTTGGATGTCCTAGACCATCTGCAGCTGCCTGCTCTGTAACAGTTTTAATGTTTTCCCAGTCCTCCAAATCTCGACTTTCTTGTGTTTTATCACACAGTGTATTGAGTCTGTTCCCATAATCATCCTTTCTGGGATTTTATTTTAGTGCATATGTTTTCCATTTCCTGAACTCATGGTTTTTAGAAGCATTGTTCTTCGTCCATCTTGTTTTAACATGTGTCACTGCCATTAACAAATAATGATCTGCATTAAGTTCGGCGCCCCCCCCCCCCCGGTCTACTGTCACATCTGTGCATGTTATGTGCAGCTGTTTTCTGATTGCCAAAAAAGTAAGTCATCTTATCGACTGTTGTTCTCTTTCAGCCCAGGTCATTCAGTGTATCATATATCGGAAAAATTTATTTATTATAAATGAGAAGTCTCGTGGTAATATGCATTTTCTATTTCTATTTTCCTTTCCACTGTTTCCTATATCATACAGGTTCTTAGGGGTATAAGTGCAGATATTGTGATCATTGGTTTCTTAATAGTTTTGTACCCCCTTCAGTGCGTTAGTTTTTATTCGCGTCCAACACTCACATTATTTACTACCTGGTCGTAACAGCACTGTTAAGTGGACCACGCCTTTCAGAACAGACAATTGTTCCCATACTTCAGTACCTAACGTGTTGCCCAGGGAAAATAAATGTCAACGTCTTGCTCTTGCCAAACCTAAAAGCTACTACTCCTGATGGTCTGCGAATGAAGTAAATACTGATGTAATGCTGTTCAGTCGCCAACAAAGGTATCTCCAGTTACATCCTGTACATTTTCAGCTGGAACGTTTCTAACTCTGGCGCCCATGGTCTCCTACACTTCTGACAAAGTCATTTTTATTTGGAGTGTTGACTGTCTCTTGCAACAGATCGTAGTAGTTGGAATCGGCATCGCACCTTAAACTGCTTAAGACAAATGCCAGGGTGGATACAACCGTTTCCTTCCTCATCCTGTCCTGCAGCGTCGCAGTGGTCTGTAACGAAGTCGCATCTCATTCTTCCTCGCTCGACTGTGCCCGCAGGTGTGCTACGCGCGCATCTTCTACATCGTGCGCAAGACGGCGCTCAAGTCGCGCGGACCCCGCGGGGGCGGCTCCAGCGTGGCGGCCGCCTCCGCCAACAGCGGGGGCGGCACCGCCGCCTCCAGGAAGGCCGACGCCGCCCTCTCCTCCTCCGGTAAGTCGCCCCCACAGCCTCGCATCTACACGTTTCGAGCCTCAGCTCGTCTTCAGGTTAACGCTACGAATGTTCCGGATAACAGTGCTCAGTTCTTATTTCTCGCAGACCGAGTTCTATTCCAAATGCATATTACACTGAACTGCTGACGCCACTTTTCACATGGTCACCGTTGCCGGTGATGCTCTCCTGTCTTACAGTAACAAAGATATTTCCTCCAGTCAGTAATGTATTTTACTTATTTAAATTACCTCAGTCGTCACTGCTGTGCTTCACGTAAAGCTGCCTTTTGGCGTAATATAGGGTAAAGTACAATGATGTGCAGAACTTGAGGTCAACGGCAACTTCCGTATGATCTGTCACCCCCAAGTTACGCAGCTCGATAAAACTTGGGCCACACACAGAAAGAACAGCTACGGCATAGAAGGAAAGATAACAAGGAAATACGCAATAAGACTATCAGAAACCACACTTTTATTCTAAGACAATGATCACACTTACAGCAAGTTTAAAAATGGAGGCAGAGAAAGTGAAGTGATATATACGTGCGTATAAAAAACCCCTTCCCTCAAAATTCTCTCCCCTTCACTCCTCCTCTGTGTTACCACAGATGTGACAATGATCTCACTTGTACTAAGGCAGCAGGACACCCGAAGCGCGTATTTACTACCACTGCCATAAGTTCTAACCAATTTTCGCCAACCGGCAGTCTTCTACAGTTGTCCCCTGCGCAGAAAACAACACAAGTTCATGAATCAGTTATCTTGAAGCTGTACGAAATTCTTAGTGAGCAACTGGTACGGTGTGAACAATTACGTGTCCGACTAGTTTGTTTATATCAGACGCCACTCGTTTTTTGTGGGCCGAACCCGAGAAACTGCACAATTACATTCCACTGTAGAGTCACAAGTTATTTTCATTCTTGAGCAAAATAATGAGCTGCGTATTTGATCTATATCTACGTGCTTACTCTGCTATTCACAATAAAGTGCCTGGCAGAGGTCGTGATGATCATTTCTCGCTATGTAGGTGGGTGCCAACAGAATGTTTTCGCAGTCGGAGGAGAAAACTGGTGATAGAAATTTCATGAGGAGATCCCGTCGCAACAAAAAACGCCTTTGTTTTAATGATTGCCACTCCAATTCCTGTATCATGTCTGTGGCACTATCTCCTCTATTTCGCCATAATACAAAACGAGCTTGCCCTTCTTTGTACTTTTTCGATGTCATTCGTCAGTCCCACCTGATGCGGATCCCACACCGCACAGCAGTACTCCAGAACAGGGCGGACAAGCGTGGTGTGAGCAGTCTCCTTAGTAGGCCTGTTGCACCTTTTAAGTGTTCTGCCAATAAATCGCAGTCTTGGTTTGCTCTACCCACAATATTATCTATGTGATATGTTATTTGTAACTGTAATCCCTAAGTATGTAGTTGAATTTACAGCCTTCAGATTTGTGCGACTTATCGCGTAATCGAAATTTAGCGGATTTCTTTTAGTACTAAACGTGAATAACCACACACTTTTCCTTATTCAGGGTCAGTTGCCACTTTTCGCACCATACAGATATCTTATCTAAATCATTTTGTAAGTCGTTTTGATCATCTGATGACTTAACAAGACGGTAAATGACAGCGTCATCTGCAAACAATCCAAGACGGCTACTCAGATTGTGTCCTATGTCGTTAATATAGATCAGGAACAACAGAGAGCCTATAACACTTCCTTGGGGAACGCTGGATATTACTTCTGTTTTACTCGATGACTTCTCGTCTATTACTACGAACTGTGACCTTTCTGACAGGAAATCACGAATCCAGTCGTACAACTGAGGCGATACTCCGTAGGCACGCAGTATGATTAGAAGACACTTGTGAGGAACGGTGTCGAAAGCCTTCTGGAAATCTAAAAATATGTGATCAATCGACGTTAGTGATATATCGACGTCAGTGATATAGGCCTGTAATTCAGCGGATTACTCCTACTTCCCTGTTTGCGTATTAATGTGACTTGAGCAATTTTCCAGTTTTTAGGTACGGATCTTTCTGTGAGCGAGTGGTTGTATACAATTGCTAAATATGGAGCTATTTTATCAGCATACTCTGAGAGGAACCTGACTGGTATAGAATGTGGACCGGAGGCCTTGCCTTTATTAAGTGATTTAAGCTGCTTCGTTACTCCGAGGATATCTACTTCTATGTTTCTCACCTTGGCAGTAGTTGTCGACTGGAATATTTACTTCGTCTTCTTTGGTGAAGCAGTTTCGGAAAACCGTGTTCAATAACTCTTCACCGTTGTTATTATTGATTGCGTCTTGCCACTGGTGTGCTTTATGTATGACCGGAAAGTCTTTGGATTTTCTGCCAGATTTCGAGACAGAATTTCCGTAATTCCTATCACACTGTCCTCAACTACATGTCCAAATAACCATACATTGATAATAAAATCTTAACCCGATGCCGGCCGCGGCAGAAAACATGGCTGTCCTCCGACTGCCGAAACAGCTCTGATCTTACAGCCGAACCACTTTGCCCGCCATATTGTTAGCCGCGAACAGAAGACCACCGAAGTGCTTCGTCTGCCTTTTCGTTTAGGTGTTGTTTGTTATTCTGCTGATTATCAATACTTGAGAAATAATAGAATGATAGCGAGAGTTGCTTTAAATTGAAATGTAAGTAAATACGCTGTTTAGTTTGTCTAATATTAATAACAGAAGATTACCATTTTGGAGCGCAACTACCGAACGCACCAGCCAATAGCGGAGAAGGACCACAATTTCGGCGGTCTTTCTCACGATACCCGTGCCGAACAAGCCATCCGTCATCGGTACCTCACACGACATTACGTCACCTTGCCACTGCTGTATTCTCAGCTGCTCTAAGAAGAGCTTTTATGTAATCGAATATGGTGGCTGTAAGCCCAGAAGTATTACGCACTGAAGGCGCCGCGATTTATGGTGGCCTCCTGGATATTCCAGAAGGCAGGATGTGGTCCTTAATAGGGTTTGTGATCACCGAGGACGCCAGCGCAGGCTCTGCAACGTATTCCCATACTGAGCACGAGGTTGGTAAGAGTTGCGTTCCTCCAACAGTGCTGTTGGTACACGTAGACGTGTTTCAACACGCATCGCACACGTGGTCAATGACATTTAAGTCGAGGTAATGGCTAGGCCAGTCCATTCGCTCGACGAAAGATCCGTAGCCGAAGACTGGAAAGTTACACAGAAAGGTAATAGGAATAATCCACTAAATTACAGACCTATATCATTAACGTCGATCTGCAGCTGGATTTTGGATGTTGTGTTCGAACATTATGAATTACCTCGAGGAGAACGGTCTATTGGCACACGGTCAACACGGATTTAGAAAACAGCGCTCTTGTGAAACAAAACTAGCTGTTTATTCACATGAAGTGTTAAGTGCTATTGACGAGGGATTTCCAATTGATTCCGTTGATTTCTAGATTTCCAGAAGGCTTTCGACACTGTACCACACAAGCGGCTCGTAGTGAAATAGCGTGCTTATGGAATATCGTCTCATTTATGTGACTGGATTCGTGGTTTCCTGTCAGATAGGTCACAGTTCGTAGTAATTGACGGAAAGTCGTCGAGTAAAACAGAAGTGATTTCTGGTGTTCCCCAAGGTAGTGTTATAGGCCCTTTGCTGTTCCTCATCCGTATAAACGATATGTGAGACAATCTGAGCCTCCGTCTTAGGTTGTTTGCAGATGACGCTGTTGTTTACCGACTAGTAAAGTCATCAGAAGATCAAGACAAATTGCAAAACGATTTAGGAAAGACATCTCTATGGTGCAAAAATTGGCAGTTGATCCTAAATAATGAAAAGTGTGAGGTCATCCACATGAGTGCTAAAGGAAGTGCATTAATCTTCTGTTACACCATAAGTCGGTCAAATCTAAAGGCCGCAAATTCAACTAAATACCTATGAATTACAATTACGAACAACTTAAACTGGAAGGAACACACGGGAAACGTTGTGGGGAAGGCTAGCAATACTGTAGCAGATGTACTGGACAGCCAACAGTACGCTCAGCCGCCCTCTTTTGGAGTACTGCTGCGCGGTGTGGGATCCTTACCAGACACGACTGACGGAGTACATCGAGGAAGTTCAGAGAAGTTGTTTTGGGGAAGGAGACCAGACAGCGTGGTCATCGGTCTCATCGGATTAGGGAAGGATGTCGGCCGTGCCCTTTCAGAGGAACCATCCCGGAATTTGCCTGGAGTGATTTAGGGAAATCACGGAAAACCTAAATCAAGATGGCCGGACGCGGGATTGAACCGTCGTCCTCCCGAATGCGAGTCCAGTGTCTAACCACTGCGCCACCCCGCTCGGTGAAGTTCAGAGAAGGGCAGCACGTTTTGTACTACCGCGAGACAGAGGAGAGAGTGTCACTGAAATGATGCAGGATTTGGAGTGAACATCACTAAAACAAAGGCGTTTTTCGTTGCGGCAGAGTCCTCTTACGAAATTTCAATCACCAATTTTCTCCTCCGAATGCGAAAATGTTTTGCTGGCGCCGACCTACATAGCGAGAAACGATCATCATAATGACATAAGAAAAATCAGAGCTCGCACGGAACGGGATAGGTGTTTCTTTCTCCCGCACATTGTACAAGATTCGAATAAGAGAGAATTACTTTGAGGGTGGTTCGATGAACCCTCTGCCAGGCATTTAAATGTAATTTGCAGAGTATCCATGTAGGTGCAGAAATATCCTCTCGTTCCAAGAACTCAATCTCCTTAGTGGCTCATTCCCATCCATAAAAATGAAGTCACGGCCGAATGCAACCCTGGAATGACGCACATGCGGAAATACGGTGTCACAATAACATTGAGCTGTCAGTGTTCCGTGTTCAGACTACGCACACGCACTTTGTGACTCCCCATCCCATAATACCGGGATCTCCGGTACGGTCATGTTCGATAATGCTGGGCTATCTCACTGGCGGTAGGAGGAAACACAAAACCGAACACTATAGTTTTGGCGGCCTTGCTGTTACGGTGTGGGGAAGCATAATATTGCGTGGGCGTACTGACACGGTACACTCAGCGGTCAGTGTTACTCTGTTGGAGGAATGAAACCCCCATACCTGTCTTCTATCGCGTTGCAAGGCATGTTTGCCTGTGGCGATCTGACACGCTACTGAGAAGCATGTCCTGGAGGCCATCATAAATCACGGTAACTAGGCTGTAATTATTGACTTTCAATCAAAGTGTCGTTCCTGTTCGTCCCATTGCGTATTTCCTTCTGTTGCCTTCCGTACTATACTGTAGCAGTTCTGCCTCCGTATGGTCCAAGTTTCATCGAGCTATGCGAAAGTTACTATCGTCCTAAAGTTTTGCACGCCAATGTATTTGTGTGATGTAGCGTTATGTTGTCGACGATAAACAAGACAGACCAAAGAAGTGTCTGTGAACTCTTGATATGTGGCGTTAGAAATAATGTTGAAGATTAGGTAAGAGGTAGAGCGGATAATTAATGAAGAGGTACCGAATTTAGTGTGGAGAGGAGACATTTGTTGCTCAGTTTGACTAAGGATGGAGCAACTTGGAGAGCCGTAGCAAAGAAATCGCGCCAGAAGACCACAACAATATGCACTGAAGCGCCAAAGAAACTGGTATAGGCAAGTGTAATCGAATACAGTGATATGTAAACAGGCAGAATATGGCATTGCGGTCGGAAACGCCTGTGTAAGACAACAAGTGACTGGTGTGTAGTTGTTAGATCGGTTAGCGCTGCTACAACGGCAGGTTACTAAGATTTGAGGCATTTTGGTGTTGCAGTCGGCGCACGAGCGATGGGACACAGCATCTCCGAGGTAGCGATGACGTGGGGACTTTCCCGTACGACCATTTCACGAGTGTACCGTGAATATCAGGAATCCAGTAAACATCATATCTCCAACATCACTGTGGCCGGAAAAAGATCCTGCAACGGGACCGACGACGAGAAGACAATCGTCCAACGTGACAAAAGTGCAACCCTCCCGCAAATGGCTGCAAAATTCAGTGCTGAGCCATCAACAAGAGTCAGCGTGCGAACTATTCAACGAAACATCATCGATAGCCGATCGGAGCCGAAGACCCACTCGTGTACCCTTGATGACTGCACGACACAAAGCTTTACACCCCGCCTGGGCCCGTCAGCACCGCCATTGGACTGTTGATGACTGGAGGAAACATGTTGCCTGGTCGGACGAGTCTCGTTGCAAATTGTATCGAGCGCCGGTATGGAGACAACGTCATGAATCCATGGGCCCTGCGTGTCAGCAGCGGACTGTTCAAGCTGGTGGAGGCTCTGTAATGGAGTGGGACGTGTGCAGTTGGACACTTGATACGACTTTGACAGGTGACAAGTACGTAAGCATAAACTGCACCCATTCGTGTCCGTTGTGCATTCCGACGGACTTGAGCAATTCCAGCAGGGCAATGCGACACCCCACACCTCCAGAATTGCTACACAGTGGCTCCAGGAACACTCTTCTCAGTTTAAACACTTCCGCTGGCCACCAGACTCCGCAAACATGAATATATCTGGAATGCCTTGCAACATGCTGTTCAGAATGGATCTGTACTTCCTCGTGCTCTTACGGATTTATGACAGCCCTGCAGGATTCATGGCGTCAGTGTTCTCTCAAGCACTACTTCAGACATGTCGTGTTGCGGCACTTCTGCGTGCTCGCGGGGGCCCTACACGATACTAGGCGGGTGTGCCAGTTTCTTTGGTCTTCAGTGTCCGTAATGTACACTCCTGGAAATTGAAATAAGAACACCGTGAATTCATTGTCCCAGGAAGGGGAAACTTTATTGACACATTCCTGGGGTCAGACACATCACATGATCACACTGACAGAACCACAGGCACATAGACACAGGCAACAGAGCATGCACAATGTCGGCACTAGTACAGTGTATATCCACCTTTCGCAGCAATGCAGGCTGCTATTCTCCCATGGAGACGATCGTAGAGGTGCTGGATGTAGTCCTGTGGAACGGCTTGCCATGCCATTTCCACCTGGCGCCTCAGTTGGACCAGCGTTCGTGCTGGACGTGCAGACCGCGTGAGACGACGCTTCATCCAGTCCCAAACATGCTCAATGGGGGACAGATCCGGAGATCTTGCTGGCCAGGGTAGTTGACTTACACCTTCTAGAGCACGTTGGGTGGCACGGGGTACATGCGGACGTGCATTGTCCTGTTGGAACAGCAAGTTCCCTTGCCGGTCTAGGAATGGTAGAACGATGGGTTCGATGACGGTTTGGATGTACCGTGCACTATTCAGTATCCCCTCGACGATGACCAGTGGTGTACAGCCAGTGTAGAAGATCGCTCCCCACACCATGATGCCGGGTGTTGGCTCTGTGTGCCTCGGTCGTATGCAGTCCTGATTGTGGCGCTCACCTGCACGGCGCCAAACACGCATACGACCATCATTGGCACCAAGGCAGAAGCGACTCTCATCGCTGAAGACGACACGTCTCCATTCGTCCCTCCATTCACGCATGTCGCGACACCACTGGAGGCGGGCTGCACGATGTTGGGGCGTGAGCGGAAGACGGCCTAACGGTGTGCGGGACCGTAGCCCAGCTTCACGGAGACGGTTGCGAATGGTCCTCGCCGATACCCCAGGAGCAACAGTGTCCCTAATTTGCTGGGAAGTGGCGGTGCGGTCCCCTACGGCACTGCGTAGGATCCTACGGTCTTGGCGTGCATCCGTGCGTCGCTGCGGTCCGGTCCCAGGTTGACGGGCACGTGCACCTTCCGCCGACCACTGGCGACAACATCGATGTACTGTGGAGACCTCACGCCCCACGTGTTGAGCAATTCGGCGGTACGTCCACCCGGCCTCCCGCATGCCCACTATACGCCCTCGCTCAAAGTCCGTCAACTGCACATACGGTTCACGTCCACGCTGTCGCGGCATGCTACCAGTGTTAAAGACTGCGATGGAGCTCCGTATGCCACGGCAAACTGGCTGACACTGACGGCGGCGGTGCACAAATGCTGCGCAGCTAGCGCCATTCGACGGGCAACACCGCGGTTCCTGGTGTATCCGCTGTGCCGTGCGTGTGATCATTGCTTGTACAGCCCTCTCGCAGTGTCCGGAGCAAGTATGGTGGGTCTGACACACCGGTGTCAATGTGTTCTTTTTTCCATTTCCAGGAGTGTATTATTGATAACTTCCAGTCGAACCTATCCTGGTCGATCGTTACAAACGTTTCTGCAAGCGTTCTTTAATTCATAATTCTCTAGTTTTCAAAAGGCGTAAGATATTTAGTTGTAAAACGAATAAATCGTTGTCTCGGTCATGTAATACCAAAAATAAGAGGGCGAAGAGTTCATTAAGATACCAAATTTGGTATGTAGGATATCCACACAACTGAGAGGCACGATTAAGTAATTTAAAAAGATCCGCTTCAGTTGTACTAATGATTATTCAAACCATACTTGGTTTAAATAAACTTTAGTACAATTGAGGCGGATCTCCTTAAATTAATCAGCCAGTTCTCTAAGGACTGCCTTCAACTAGCTGAGTCAATTTGAAGTTATTTCTGCGCATGCGACCACTTGATGGCGCCATATTTAGCCACAGCAGCAGGTTACCGTGACGTGAGTGTTTGATACTGAACGATAGATAGTGCCACACTGATCAACACCATCTGCAGTAGTAACTGAAACGTGGCAGTATTTTACGCTACTGATGCAGAAGAACTTAGTTCCATTTGAAATCGTAGTGGAAAGCTGCTAATACGACGGGAAACTACTAACGTGAGTTCCAATGTAGCCATAAAAATATCGATTCCTGTGCCACAGAAACTGTAGTAGTTTGCAATTACTGGCTTCTAAATAGGAAGAGTTGGCACAGTCTTGCAAATATATCGCACCAAAAAAATTCGATTGTGTAACAAGCAGGCTATCGAAATAGTTTATCAAAATTACTGTCTACTGCCTACAGATTGAAGTTTGTTCACAAGACGTCTTGGTACATTCCCCTATGAATCACTTTTACAGTTCAGATATTTCGAAATAATGGGAACTGGAATGTAAATTCACATAGATTTAGTGTCCGCCGCTCGTGGTCTCGCGGTAGCGTTCTCGCTTCCCGAGCACGGGGTCCCGGGTTCGATTCCCGGCGGGGTCAGGGATTTTCACCTGCCTCGAGATGACTGGGTGTTTGTGTTGTCATCATTTCATCATCATCCAGGAAAGTGGCGAAATTGGACTGAGCAAAGACTGGGTAATTGTACGGGCGCTGATGACCACGCAGTTGAGCGCCCCACAAACCAAACATCATCATCATCACATAGATTTAGTAGTGTGTATTTTGGTTCCTACAATATCCAGTGACATGGGTTTTACATATGCCAAGTCGGCCTACATTTGACGCAAAAAAAAGGGCTCACAATAGAAGTACAGCTGAATTCAGTTGAAAATGGGGGGCCAGAGAGATAACAGAGACAGTTTACCTAACTACTGATGCTGTTCGCACCAAACTGCAGATGTAAAAGCTTGCTTGCACTAAACAGCACGCGTGGATACCACTCTCAAATATATGCAGAAGAGTATGTTAATGTGCAAACGAATTTCCTCAAAAGTGCACCCGTGCAGACAGATTTCTACAAAAGTGCACACGTGCAAACGAATCCGCACAAGAGAGCACACGTGCAGCACTCAGCTCCAACATGCGCCTGAGAAGAACGGTCCGCCACCAGGTTTCGACGAAACGACGACGACAACAGGTGGCGGCGGATGCGGCAGCAGCAGCAGCGGGGGCGGCAGGCCTTCGGTGCGGGGGCGGGCCGCCTCCCGCGACGACTCTGGCGTTGCTGCTGTTCCCGGTACGTCTGTAGAAGACCCCCCACCCCAAACCCAGCAGAACTCTGCACGTTCCTACTGCGAGAGTGAATTCTGCAGCATGAGGCGGCAGTTAGAAAAGAAACTAGCGAAGCTCGATGATACATGTAGCGAAATATTAGAAAACCTTGCACGCTCTCACCAGCTTTGCATCCTGTAGCATTCATCACTATAGTTTAGGGAGACCAGATTTTCCACGTGAAAAAAGGGACGTTTGCGAAAAAAAAGCGACAATAGAGGAAAAGAAAATATTCTGCATCACCTTAGTAAAATAAGTAAAAACTTAACCTCATACACATAAAAAGTATGTATTTTAACAAGACACTTTAAAACATGCTTGTAACGGCACTGCATCAAGTAATAATTCATCGTTTTTCCAAGAACTGATTATAGTTCAAAATACTGAGAAACTGATAGAATGATTTCTAAAAATGAACACTAATGTAGACGCCAAAAATCCGTCGACGGTTTAGCTATTGTATCAGGAACACTGCTACTAACTTTGTACTTATCAGACCACCTAATATCTTACAGAAACTTTGAATTGGCTAATAGCAGGTGGTAAAATGGTTTTTCTCGTCAATCCAAAGAGAATTGAAATTCAGAATACCCTTTGCACAGCAGTTTTTGTGCCTGGTACAGCAAGAGAAAAAGTCGCCAGCGTCTCTATATTTTTACAAGAAGTACCTGTGCTTTTAAGTGTATGGAATGAATCAACCATCTCTTATCTGTCTCAAAATTAATTTTATCCCATTCGTCAAGTTTCTTGGAACCAATGTTGTTCACGCATACTATCCCATCGAACAATACACCTTCATCTATCTGAAATTTGAGACCAGGAAACAGAATTTTCATTTTTTGAAATGGAGAAGTCACAACAGTGTCATGAAATAAATTGGTAACCGTTCTGTATTTTCACTGAGTGAAAATGCCTACCTTTTCCTAGTTAATTAAGTAAATTTCTGTTACGGATTTTTTTTTCTTTGAGTATCTGTAACTCCTCGGCTGATTCTGTAGCTGAAATCGTGGTTCGTTCCAACTTTTGGATTGAATTTGAAGACATTTTCAATTGGGTTTGTGTGAAATGAAGTCAAAGAAGTGACTGCGGGTTCTCAAAAAACTGTTTCAGTAATGTAGGACACTTATCCTGACATAGAAAATAAAAATTCAAAGCTTCATACATATCAATAACTCTTGTAATTCCTGGGAACAGTGACAGTCACCTAGTTCTAATATTACCTAGAACTTACACGCACAGTGTAAATGTAAGAATATTGAAATATTTTATTCACTGCTTTTTTTCTATGTCACTAGTTTGAACTCCACTGTGTACCACATGGGTGGCGCAACCGACTCCTTCAATGTTCAGTTTGGAATAAATATTGTTTATTCCTGCACTCTTGTAGCCACCAAAGTTAGTATTACAGTGACTGCATGAAATGCCGACAATCTTGTCAAATATACACTCCTGGAAATTGAAATAAGAACACCGTGAATTCATTGTCCCAGGAAGGGGAAACTTTATTGACAAATTCCTGGGGTCAGATACATCACATGATCACACTGACAGAACCACAGGCACATAGACACAGGCAACAGAGCATGCACAATGTCGGCACTAGTACAGTGTATATCCACCTTTCGCAGCAATGCAGGCTGCTATTCTCCCATGGAGACGATCGTAGAGGTGCTGGATGTAGTCCTGTGGAACGGCTTGCCATGCCATTTCCACCTGGCGCCTCAGTTGGACCAGCGTTCGTGCTGGACGTGCAGACCGCGTGAGACGACGCTTCATCCAGTCCCAAACATGCTCAATGGGGGACAGATCCGGAGATCTTGCTGGCCAGGGTAGTTGACTTACACCTTCTAGAGCACGTTGGGTGGCACGGGATACATGCGGACGTACATTGTCCTGTTGGAACAGCAAGTTCCCTTGCCGGTCTAGGAATGGTAGAACGATGGGTTCGATGACGGTTTGGATGTACCGTGCACTATTCAGTGTCCCCTCGACGATCACCAGTGGTGTACGGCCAGTGTAGGAGATCGCTCCCCACACCATGATGCCGGGTGTTGGCCCTGTGTGCCTCGGTCGTATGCAGTCCTGATTGTGGCGCTCACCTGCACGGCGCCAAACACGCATACGACCATCATTGGCACCAAGGCAGAAGCGACTCTCATCGCTGAAGACGACACGTCTCCATTCGTCCCTCCATTCACGCCTGTCGCGACACCACTGGAGGCGGGCTGCACGATGTTGGGGCGTGAGCGGAAGACGGCCTAACGGTGTGCGGGACCGTAGCCCAGCTTCATGGAGACGGTTGCGAATGGTCCTCGCCGATACCCCAGGAACAACAGTGTCCCTAATTTGCTGGGAAGTGGCGGTGCGGTCCCCTACGGCACTGCGTAGGATCCTTCCGCCGACCACTGGCGACAACATCGATGTACTGTGGAGACCTCACGCCCCACGTGTTGAGCAATTCGGCGGTACGTCCACCCGGCCTCCCGCATGCCCACTATACGCCCTCGCTCAAAGTCCGTCAACTGCACATACGGTTCACGTCCACGCTGTCGCGGCATGCTATCAGTGTTAAAGACTGCGATGGAGCTCCGTATGCCACGGCAAACTGGCTGACACTGACGGCGGCGGTGCACAAATGCTGCGCAGCTAGCGCCATTCGACGGCCAACACCGCGGTTCCTGGTGTGTCCGCTGTGCCGTGCGTGTGATCATTGCTTGTACAGCCCTCTCGCAGTGTCCGGAGCAAGTATGGTGGGTCTGACACACCGGTGTCAATGTGTTCTTTTTTCCATTTCCAGGAGTGTATTTTGTATTTTCAAAATATCCAGAATATAGCTTGCTTTTCTCCACCAATGTTCTGAAGACAGATTATTTTGCACTGAACACCTTTGGTAGCAATGAAATTCCTAGCCAGAGACAGCATTAGCTTTAAGCCTTCATGATTTGGTGGTTCAACAATCACACACTTATTTAGCATCTTTAAATTCCGACAACTTCATGCACTGCGTGTGGCGACAAAACGTTCACTTTCTGTCCTATAACGTGTGAATTTCTTCTCAGATAGGTCTCTGATGAGCCGACCCCACAGTCCATTGAATGGAAAGAATGACTGTGTTTTGCAAACCGCCCTCCTCCTGCGGCGATACGTTTTTCTTCCTCTGTTTGTAGTTTATTCGTGTTTACAAAGGCAGTGATGCTGTTACAAGTTCTCGCAGAAACTACGAACAGGTGCATCTTTTTCTCTATGTGCTGCGATATATCGACACATCCTGTTCAATGGAAAAAAAAACTGAACGACACAATGTACCTTCTACCTTCGTTCTCGTGGTTTCCTTAAAGAAAGGGAGCTTTTGTTTCATGGTTTTCGAAAAAGAATACTCTCTCTCCCGATATTAATGGACACGATTCAGTTTCACACAAAGCAAAGAACAGTCAGTGGAAGCGCTACAGCAAGCTTGCCAAACCCAGTGTTGAAACTGACGCCCACTTCTCATTGTTGTCTGCAACAGTCCGAAGACATCGTGTCGCTTGCAAATTTATGTCATCTAACTGTGTAACTAAAAATACGATTGAACATTGATAGCCCCCAAACGTTCTTTAACGAAAACTTGTAATACCCGTCCGTCATTTCTTTAGTAGCAAATAATCGATATGAACTGCGAAGCTCGTGCGTAACCATGGCTCTGAGCATGTCCACGGAACATCTTCTGTTCACAGCTCTTCTCGTCCCGTGAGCAACATATGCTTCTTTATTCCATCTTTGCGTTCAAGACAAAGCCAGTGTCTGTGACACTAAAGTGGCGTAAAAATAAATAAAACACAAAACGAAGCAAAAAAAAAAGAGATAAGGTTACTGCTGGTTACAAAAATCGGAACATCTGGCGTCCCGTTGAATATTTTCCGGTACAATGGGACACGAAACGAAAAAAAAGGACAGACCCGTTAAAAACGGTTCGTCTGGTCACCCTACTATAGTTGCCATCGCATCTTTTATTTTAGTGGCAAGTCGAGGTCAATGTCCATGAAGCTAGTACAGAGTGGAAGAAGGGATGCACATTAAGCTGAGCCCTACCAAAGAGCAAGGAAACATTAGAATCACAAAAAACTAAAGACAATCACAGATGCTGATTTCGCCATCGACTTCTAAAGCTGATAATAATCAACTCTAAAAAGAACGAAATTAAATGACGAACTTCTAGACTTGCGTAGTAGGCAACGCGTAAATACATCTAATATCATACACATTCAACAATTAACAGTACATATTCCACAATATTTTGGCTAGAGACTGTAAAAATAACATTTTTGTCAGATTTTCCCCATCCCGTATGTTGCGTCATTGACGTAGAGCGTATCGTGCTTCAGAAAACAGTCGTTCGGGAGCTGAGGATGCGACTACACGACTAAAATATTTAGGTGTTCAGATAATAACCAAACTGGGATGTTAAATCCGTTCCTCTTCCAGTTCGCGAGTTGTTCTTTTCTTGATTATAAAATAATGTTCACTCCATAAACCATATTTCGTTTCTCTATGTAATGTAGGATAGTTGTTTCGATAGCAGCAAGCAAAACTTTGATGGATTTGATCGCCTACGAACATGCTAAAGCATCGTGAAAGTGTATTTTCTGGAATCTAGGTTCGAACAACGCTGATACGGTTAATATTTTACCACGACAGAGCAATTGCTTTGTCGTATCGGGTATGACTTTACTTTTCAGCTCCTCTCCAATGCTCTGTACTGGTTGCACACAGTATATTTTTGTGATCAACATACTTATTATTGGGATTACTTTACTCTTTACAAGTAAATTTTTAGGCAGAGTTCACGAGTAGCCACAGACACATGTGGTTGTCAGCATGGTTGGTGCACTGTCACGGTAATTAATGATATAGTTAATACCGGGACACAGCTGCAAAAAAAAGTCGTTCAATCATGTAGAACATTGAATTCCGTCTTATGGATACTTCTTGGGTTTAATTCTTTTCTTACTTTAAACTACATTGCAGTACCTTTCGCAGCAGTGTAACCACCTAGTCCAGTTTGTTCACTGTATTCTTTTGCTACCAAATTAAGCATGTGGGTGGATCACAACATATTATGGCTTCTTGGATTGACGTCTTTGAGATATTTCCAGAAAAAGATTCGTTACTATCATTTAAACATTTATAGTTATAGAAAAATACATTTTCTTAAAATTGGTGGTAGATGTTTTATTTTGTCATTAGCATCGATGTTTATACTGCCAACAATTGTTTCGTAAACGTCGCACGTCGTTAGTACAAACCATTCTCTCAAACACAAAGCTTTAAAAAGTCATTGTCATTAGCATCAAAACTGACTTTATTACAGAAGAAAACTGTAAAATATCTCTGATTCAATATAAAAAAAAGAGTAGTTTTTGTCATTTACTATGGGAAACTAAGTACACCATTTCTTTCATTTTAGTCTGTTATTCTAACACAACGATCGGTTTGTCGCCTTCGATACCGAAGACTGCCAGAATAACAGCTTGCCGCGTGAGAGCAGCAGAAACTGTTAATGTCTCATGCAGTATCTCTCCGCAGAAGCCTCATAGCAGCAACTGAACAGTGAAACAATGGCCCATCTGTAGCTCGCTCATTGCAGTCGGCGACTACAGGCATCTGGTCAGTATGCAACGAGAGCAAATGCCGGCTAATACAATAAATTCCACCACTGAATTATTAAACGGAAAACAAAGTTTCATAGCTCAGAATCTGGATATAGAATACGTCCTGGCCCATGCATTCTTCGCCAAATAACGAACAGAAGGTACAGGGTGTTTCAAAAATGACCGGTATATTTGAAACGGCAATAAAAACTAAACGAGCAGCGATAGAAATACACCGTTTGTTGCAATATGCTTGGGACAACAGTACATTTTCAGGCAGACAAACTTTCGAAATTACAGTAGTTACAATTGTCAACAACAGATGGCGCTGCGGTCTGGGAAACTCTATAGTACGATATTTTCCACATATCCACCATGCGTAGCAATAATATGGCGTAGTCTCTGAATGAAATTACCCGAAACCTTTGACAACGTGTCTGGCGGAATGGCTTCACATGCAGATGAGATGTACTGCTTCAGCTGTTCAATTGTTTCTGGATTCTGGCGGTACACCTGGTCTTTCAAGTGTCCCCACAGAAAGAAGTCACAGGGGTTCATGTCTGGCGAATAGGGAGGCCAATCCACGCCGCCTCCTGTATGTTTCGGATAGCCCAAAGCAATCACACGATCATCGAAATATTCATTCAGGAAATTAAAGACGTCGGCCGTGCGATGTGGCCGGGCACCATCTTGCATAAACCACGAGGTGTTCGCAGTGTCGTCTAAGGCAGTTTGTACCGCCACAAATTCACGAAGAATGTCCAGATAGCGTGTTGCAGTAATCGTTTCGGATCTGAAAAATGGGCCAATGATTCCTTTGGAAGAAATGGCGCCCCAGACCAGTACTTTTTGAGGATGCAGGGACGATGGGACTGCAACATGGGGCTTTTCGGTTCCCCATATGCGCCAGTTCTGTTTATTGACGAATCTGTCCAGGTAAAAATAAGCTTCGTCAGTAAACCAAATGCTGCCCACATGCATATCGCCGTCATCAATCCTGTGCACTATATCGTTAGCGAATGGCTCTCGTGCAGCAATGGTAGCGGCGCTGAGGGGTTGCCGCGTTTGAATTTTGTATGGATAGAGGTGTAAACTCTGGCGCATGAGGCGATACGTGGACGTTGGCGTCATTTGGACCGCAGCTGCAACACGGCGAACGGAAACCCGAGGCCGCTGTCGGATCACCTGCTGCACTAGCTGCGCGTTGCCCTCTGTGGTTGCCGTACGCGGTCGCCCTACCTTTCCAGCACGTTCATCCGTCGCGTTCCCAGTCCGTTGAAATTTTTCAAACAGATCCTATATTGTATCGCTTTTCGGTCCTTTGGTTACATTAAACCTTCGTCTTGTTGCAACAACACTGTGTTCTAGGCGGTGGAATTCAAACACCAGAAAAATCCTCTGTTCTAAGGAATAAACCATGTTGTCTACAGCACACTTGCACGTTGTGAACAGCACACGCTTACAGCAGAAAGACGACGTACAGAATGGCGCACCCACAGACTGCGTTGTCTTCTATATCTTTCACATCACTTGCAGCGCCATCTGTTGTTGAAAATTGTAACTACTGTAATTTCGAAAGTTTGTCCGCCTGAAAATGTACTGTTGTCCCAAGCATATTGCAACAAACGGTGTATTTCTATCGCTGCTCGTTTAGTTTTTATTGCCGTTGCAAATATACCGGTCATTTTTGAAACACCCTGTATTTATACCAGCTGTAGCACGTTAGAGCACTCGTAGGAAATTAGGAGTAAAGTGCATCGTTCTGATGTTATTCCGAGCTGCATGATTCACGCGATGATTTTGTTTTAAAGCAAAAGCTTCATCACGACGACACGCAATGCTTCGTAGAGATGCATCTAGCTTTTAGTGACAGTCGCTACGTTTTGGCTTGAACGCTTGGCAGGCTCTTTGTAGATTCCATAACGAACCATTTTTATGCTGTACTCGTATAGCTGCTGCTTCCAATTTTGCGAAACAATGTAGCAAACGACGTCGCATAGCCGCTTTTAGTATCGCTGGAAACTAGAAGAGAGAGACATAGTGTACCATTATTAACAGCGAAAATGGACGTGCGGACTTTCACACAAGCAAGGTAGTTGCAGATGTGTGGTTAGGAGCGCCAATGTTGTTGTGATTGTGTGACCACAGTATGAAATATTGTTCTAGTTTGTACAAATGTATTAGAAATACAAACTTTATAAAAAGAGTTGCCATTCATGTTGGCGTTTACAACATAAAACAAGAAGCACTTCTTAATGTTCTGCAAAATTATGTTGATTTGGTAACGAACCGACTTTAGACTTATTACGCCATCATCAGGTACCAACTGAATATCACCAGTACAGATAAAATGACGTACGAATTACAAGGAAGATATAGAAATGACGTGTAGTGTGTTTACACAGGGAAACATTACGGTTTTTGTTGCACAGAAATAGTTACATTAACTAAAAACGCAAACAAATCTTTCTTTACGTAGAGAAACCTTTAACAACAGGAACCAGTCAGTGGTTACAAAAACTAGTGCCTCGTCTCATATATTTCAGATAATCTCGCAAAAAAAAAAGACCCACACAACCGTGTACCTGTATTTCATAATACTGCGCATCTTTACTTTTGATCAATAGTAAAGACAAACTGCAGCCGTTGGCAGATGCAGGTACTGTGAAAAAGTGTATACAGGTCATTCAGGCAGCATGTGACATTGGTGTAATATTCGACAATATTTATTATTTTACAAATCAATTTTCTGTTGTTACGTTATCGTGAGGTACAGGTACAGGTACAGGTTCCAAACATGACAAAGGTTAATGTTTGGCTGAAATGGGAAGGATTATTTCAGTAATAAATGTGATGTATGATATTTAGATTAAATATGAGTGTTACCCAGAAAGTAATGCAACGGATTTTTTCATCGACAATTCATTATTGGACATAATGAGAATTGCACACATGAAATAATGGAGTTTTATCCACACACCCTATTTTTCCACGTAATCTCCATCCTGTTCTATGGCCTCCAGCACAAAACAAGCCCGTCAGTACACAGACACTTCTGAATATCCAAGAGTGCGGATAATTGCATCCACACTTCATTCTGATGACCTGACCCCCCCTTGACCAGCGACTAACTGAACTTCTATCGACAGCAGATGCTCCATAGACTTTGCACAAGCGTTTCTGAATATTCCCCACAGTTTCTTTCTCTACAGTGAGAAATTCAATGACGGCACATTGCTTGTAACGTAGTCACCTAGAGACACCATTTTGGAACTGTCTTATGGCAACGCTATCTGTCGGAAACGAGGTGCGCTCACTCAGGAGGCTTCAAATAATACACACGTAACATTTGGCAGCATTGTTTTCAGCTGAGAAAAAAAATGCGGTACATTACTTCCTGGGCAACCCTCATATTAATGTTATTGCACTATTTTAAAATCTTTAATTTCACAGATGCACATATTTATCTTCGTAGCTCACGATGATGTAACAGCTGCAAACCGTTTTGTAAAATAATGAAATTTTGTAGACTATTACACTAGTGTTTTTTTTCCAAATGTTATCATGATCCATCAAGCAACAATGGAAAATCCAGTCACACTGAAAGTTCACATTTCAGTAGAAGCTTCTCGCTTTGAGTAGAGCGTTGTTAGTGAACAAGCTGATATTCCTGCTGCCGGCGTTGGAAGAGATGATTTCCAGAGACAGTTTCTGTAACAGGAATATACATCTACAGATGCTGTATGCAAAACCAAGATCTGGTCAGTTAACAAATTCATTTCAGTCGTAATATATGAATGACATGTGTTTACAAAATAAGATTTTCACTATGTAGCGGAGTGTGCGCTGATGCGAAACTTCCTGGCAGATTAAAACTGTGTGCCGGACCGAGACTCGAACGTCGCGGTCCGGCACACAGTTTTAATCTGCCAGGAAGTTTCGTTTGTTTACAGCACTCAATTCTCATCTTTCGCAAGTATTCATTTGTAAATGTTGCAAAAGGCCAAAATGCAATGTAAACAAATGAACGTCGAACTGTACTACTTTCGCTTGTTAGCAAAGTATAGCGCTCTGCTGAATGTAGTGGTGTGATGCTTCTAGCAGCCAGGGCGCACGCCGTGCTGGAGAACGGCGCTGGAGCGGCGACGCGCTTGGAGGCTGGCTCCAGGCCACTGCTGCTGGACGTGCCGAGGGCAGCCCACGAGCCCTCCTCCTCCTCCGGCATCGATGTCAGCAATGCGGGGTGAGTACACTGGAGAGAGGATTGGGGCAACAAGTTGGGGATGATGTGTTACCTAGTATACGACAGAACCAGTAAACCTTTGAGTCTTTAAAGAATTAGACTCGCATGTGTAAAACAGCTTCAAGCAACAGAGTACAAATGAGTTACTGTGTTAAATATTTAACCTTAGGTATTTAAGGGAGAAAAATTTCAGTCTGGTTGCAAGTGGCTAAGTGCTCTCATTCCAAAACACTGTACGAGTAGAGTCCGGTTATTTGCGCACAGTGAGTTTTTTCGCCTCATGACACATAACAACTTTCTAATTTTAATACAGTAGGGCAAGTATTAAACTTTTGCTTGTTAATGAGTATATTACAACAGCACATTAAGTTTTTAAATTCAGTCAACAAAAGAGGTAAACAATCATTTTCCGTTTTTCATTATGACACCTGCTTTATATTGGTTTGCCTGAATCCAGAAATATTGCCATTTTTGTCTTATCACATTTAGTCTTTTGTGATTTTAGTATATCTAATTAAAATATCATTAAAATGCAATATGTCCACTTAGTGAAACAGCAGTTAAAATAATTATTTAAAAGTAAACAGCCAGTTAGAAGCATTTAATTTTAAATTACTCTATCTTTGCAGGTACAAGTGTGATTAGATAAAACATATCAATGGATGGCAGCAATTATCACTGTTATAATGGGAGGAATTAGATACAGGTTATTGAACTAGTGCTGAGCAAGAGTATCTGGAAGAGTGTTCCAGTGCACTATTTTGTTTTGGTTTATTTGTTGAGCTTTAAGCATGCGAAGGAGAAAGTGTTTCAACAATCCTGATATATTGTGTTATATTTGTAGATGTTATGATTGGCATTCAGAAATGGAACATAACCTCATTTGTTAAAAGTGTTTATTTTGCTTATTCTTTGGGGGAAACCAGGGGATCAGGACATATATCACGCGCCTCAGAGCGTACAGCTTTTTTGTTGAGGAGTTATGAAAATGATAAAAGTGTAAAATAAATCCCAGTGGTCACCAAAGAACCATCTGGATGACTGTACATAGGAAAAAAAGAAATGATGTATCCTCATTTGGAGTCTGCAAGAACTGTGCCACATAGTTCTGGAGTTCCTGTATCTGTACCTCCTAAGAACCTCCAGATACTGCATTCTGAATTAAGTTCTGCATCTGATGAACTTACTGAAGATTATGACGGGGAAGATGTGCAAGACATGCCCCAACCCTTGGCATAACCCGACCTAAACAATTTGGCCAGAGATCTAAATCCCCCAAAGGATGCTGCAAAACTCCTAGTTTCAAGGCTGAAAGAACAGCACTGTAGATTAGGAAGACTCTTTAGTACTTAGCTGACAATCCAAACCTCATTAACAAGTCAGATGCTAAGCACAAGAAAGATGACTAGAGGCCCTTCATTGATTCAAATAAAATAAGTTTAAAAGGTGTGTCATTATTTAATGACAACATTGTAGCATTTGTCGCAGTTGCTCAATGTGTCCATCTTGAGGAGACATAGGAGAATCTTGAGCTCCTACTCGAAAAGGTAATTTACAATGAACATCAGCGGTGATTTGAAGCTTTCGTGTAGGCTATTAGGTCAACCACAAGAACATACCAAGTACATTTTTGAGTGGGGCAGCTGAGGTAGGAAGAGCCATCGGATAGCAGGAGAAAGGCCCTGAAGAAATACTCTGATTTTAGGATCCAACATCATCGTGATGAAAAACTTAGTAGATACTCACAAAATAAATAACCAATACGTTTCCTCTGTTCGTAGAGGGAAAAATCTGAGAACTATATTCCTATTACCTTTTCCCAGAAGTGATGTCTCTCTCCTCTGTCACAGCAGGGCGCATCTCACAAGGGGAGGCCACAACGTTTGGAACGCGGATTTACTGCAAACTTGGTACACTCGCAGTACTCCACGAGGACAACAAAATGTGTAAGGAGGAGCGGGTACTTCTCAAGCGTTACTGAGAAAATCGGAAAATAATTTCGGTCGTCAAATAAATATCTGTGCGTGGCCATCTTTACCATGAAGCGGCTGCAGCCGGCACGGTAGCTCAGCGTGTTCGGTCAGAGGATTTAGCTGCCCTCTGTAATAAAAAGAAACTGAGTGAACTGGGCAACGAACAAACTGAACGGTCGTCATCGGACGTCCGCCACGAACAAACACAACGAACGGTATAGAACAACTGTTTTTTAGTGGTTGGCGTTCAGGCCGGTGGATCGCCGGATCTAATTCCGTTTGTCATTTTTTTTTTCAACACAGTCATTTTTAATATAATGGGGAAAAATGTGTGTAATCGGATGAACTTTTATTAAATTTACAATGTTATTTAAGAGTCTACTCATTTTTATTATCACAAATAATGTAATATTCATAACTATCGGCTAGTAAACGACCAAACGCGTGAAGTGATACTGAAAATGTATGCTTGTCCGTGATTTGAGAAATCCCTTATACCTGGAAGGAGCCCGAAACGACTTGTTACCTCCAAGTTTTGACCAGTACAGACGGCTTTCGAAAGATATACAATTAATCGACGCTTTCGACATTACAAATTGCAGGATGGTATTTTTCGTAAAAACATAAAGTGAAACGGCACCAGCTGCATTGAATAAATGCTATGTTTCTACATACGCAAGGTCTTTTGACGTTTTCCGTGAAAAAACAAACCTTTTCCGTGAAAAAACAAATCTCGTTAACCTCTGTTTCAGATGATAATTTGGAAGCAAGCCATGCATTACGCAGTATTTCCTTAAAAATCGGCGCTGATAATTGGTTATGCAGTATCGAGTGCATTTTAATAGCGTCTTCCGAAAAGCAATTACTCGTTCTCGTTCTCTTTCGATTAAATTCGAACAGTTTTGAAGACACCGACAAGCATACTTTTTCAGTATTACTTTATGTGTTTGGTCGTTCACTAGCCGATAGTTATGAATATTATATTATTTGTGATAATAAAAATTAGTAGACTGCCAAATAACATTTTAAATTTAATAAAAGTTCATCCGATTACACGTTTTCTTTTCATTATATCAATTGTAATATAAATAGTAAAGAAACCGACTGTCTTGAAAAAAAAAAAATTGACGAACGGAACTCGAACCAGCGGCTTGAACGCCAACCATATTTATATATACACTCCTGGAAATTGAAATAAGAACACCGTGAATTCATTGTCCCAGGAAGGGGAAACTTTATTGACACATTCCTGGGGTCAGATACATCACATGATCACACTGACAGAACCACAGGCACATAGACACAGGCAACAGAGCATGTACAATGTCGGCACTAGTACAGTGTATATCCACCTTTCGCAGCAATGCAGGCTGCTATTCCCCCATGGAGACGATCGTAGAGATGCTGGATGTAGTCCTGTGGAACGGCTTGCCATGCCATTTCCACCTGGCGCCTCAGTTGGACCAGCGTTCGTGCTGGACGTGCAGACCGCGTGAGACGACGCTTCATCCAGTCCCAAACATGCTCAATGGAGGACAGATCCGGAGATCTTGCTGGCCAGGGTAGTTGACTTACACCTTCTAGAGCACGTTGGGTGGCACGGGATACATGCGGACGTGCATTGTCCTGTTGGAACAGCAAGTTCCCTTGCCGGTCTAGGAATGGCAGAACGATGGGTTCGATGACGGTTTGGATGTACCGTGCACTATTCAGTGTCCCCTCGACGATCACCAGTAGTGTACGGCCAGTGTAGGAGATCGCTCCCCACACCATGATGCCGGGTGTTGGCCCTGTGTGCCTCGGTCGTATGCAGTCCTGATTGTGGCGCTCACCTGCACGGCGGCAAACACGCATACGACCATCATTGGCACCAAGGCAGAAGCGACTCTCATCGCTGAAGACGACACGTCTCCATTCGTCCCTCCATTCACGCCTGTCGCGACACCACTGGAGGCGGGCTGCACGATGTTGGGGCGTGAGCGGAAGACGGCCTAACGGTGTGCGGGACCGTAGCCCAGTTTCATGGAGACGGTTGCGAATGGTCCTCGCCGATACCCCAGGAGCAACAGTGTCCCTAATTTGCTGGGAAGTGGCGGTGCGGTCCCCTACGGCACTGCGTAGGATCCTACGGTCTTGGCGTGCATCCGTGCGTCGCTGCGGTCCGGTCCCAGGTCGACGGGCACGTGCACCTTCCGCCGACCACTGGCGACAACATCGATGTACTGTGGAGACCTCACGCCCCACGTGTTGAGCAATTCGGCGGTACGTCCACCCGGCCTCCCGCATGCCCACTATACGCCCTCGCTCAAAATCCGTCAACTGCACATACGGTTCACGTCCACGCTGTCGCGGCATGCTACCAGTGTTAAAGACTGCGATGGAGCTCCGTATGCCACGACAAACTGGCTGACACTGACGGCGGCGGTGCAGAAATGCTGCGCAGCTAGCGCCATTCGACGGCCAACACCGCGGTTCCTGGTGTGTCCGCTGTGCCGTGCGTGTGATCATTGCTTGTACAGCCCTCTCGCAGTGTCCGGAGCAAGTATGGTGGGTCTGACACACCAGTGTCAATGTGTTCTTTTTTCCATTTGCAGGAGTGTATATATATATATATATATATATATATATATATATATATATATATATATATATATGTGGTTGGCGTTCAAGCCGCTGGTTCGAGTTCCGTTCGTCAATTATATATATATATTGTTCCATATTGTTCGTTGAGTTTGTTCAGGGCGGACGCCTGATGACACCTGTTCAGTTTGTTCGTTGATCCGTTCGCTCAGTTCCTTTGTTAGAAAGGTTAGCCAACGCTCTGACCGAACACGCTGAGCTACCGTGCCGGCACCACTCGGCTGTAGGCGCTTCATGGAAAAGATGGCCACGCACAGATATATATTTGACGACCGAAATAATCTTGCGATTTTCTCAGTAACGCTTGAGAAGTAGCCGCTACTGCTTACACATTTTGTTGTCCTCGTGGAGTACTGCGAGTGTACCAAGTTTGCAGTAAATCCGCGTTCCAAACGTTGTGGCCTCCCCTTCTCAGATAAAATTCATTCTCTATTCAGGAGGTCCATCAGCAAAACTCCTCACTCACCCCTCTCTCTTGCAGCAGACCCACTCCCTCTGATAGTAGAAACATATCACTCGTGTGTTCAGGAATGTGATGACGCACTTTACTGCACAGATTCCAAACAAAATAACCCTCTTTCAAAGTATGTATGCCCGTAATTGCGTCAGCTTTCCTCCGTTGTGCCGGCAGGAGCCTGTGCGACGAGGACGACACCGCATCCGGGGGCGGGGCCGGGGCCGGGGGCGGCAGCCGCAGCGGCACGCCCACCTCCCTGAGCAGCCGCGGGGGCGGCAGGAGCTGCGGGGGCCGGCGGAGGCGGCGCTCCGGCAGGTCGCCGTCCGCCGTCGCGCTCGGCTCCGCACTCTGCCAGGTGAAGCGTCTCTCGGCTCCTACGTCACCGCTACATCTACACATCTACATCTACATTTATACTCCGCAAGCCACCCAACGGTGTGTGGCGGAGGGCACTTTACGTGCCACTGTCATTATCTCCCTTTCCTGTTCCAGTCGCGTATGGTTCGCGGGAAGAACGACTGTCTGAAAGCCTCTGTGCGCGCTCTAATCTCTCTAATTTTACATTCGTGATCTCCTCGGGAGGTATAAGTAGGGGGAAGCAATATATTCGATACCTCATCCAGAAACGCACCCTCTCGAAACCTGGCGAGCAAGCTACACCGCGATGCAGAGCGCCTCTCTTGCAGAGTCTGCCACTTGAGTTTGTTAAACATCTCCGTAACGCTATCACGGTTACCAAATAACCCTGTGACGAAGCGCGCCGCTCTTCTTTGGATCTTCTCTATCTCCTCCGTCAACCCGATCTGGTACGGATCCCACACTGATGAGCAATACTCAAGTATAGGTCGAACGAGTGTTTTGTAAGCCACCTCCTTTGTTGATGGACTACATTTTCTAAGGGCTCTCCCAATGAATCTCAACCTGGTACCCGCCTTACCAACAATTAATTTTATATGATCATTCCACTTCAAATCGTTCCGCACGCATACTCCCAGATATTTTACAGAAATAACTGCTACCAGTGTTTGTTTCGCTATCATATAATCATACAATAAAGGAACCTTCTTTCTATGTATTCCAATACATTACATTTGTCCATGTTAAGGGTCAGTTGCCACTCCCTGCACCAAGTGCCTATCCGCTGCAGATCTTCCTGCATTTCGCTACAATTTTCTAATGCTGCAACTTCTCTGTATACTACAGCATCATCCTCTAAAAGCCGCACGGAACTTCCGACACTATCTACTAGATCATTTATATATATTGTGAAAAGCAATGGTCCCATAACACTCCCCTGTGGCACGCCAGAGGTTACTTTAACGTCTGTAGATGTCTCTCCATTGAGAACAACATGCTGTGTTCTGTTTGCTAAAAACTCTTCAATCCAGCCACACAGGTGGTCTGATATGTACAGCTGCATCGAACGCCTTCCGGAAGTCAAGAAAAATAGCATCTACCTGGGAGCCCGTATCTAATATTTTCTGGGTCTCATGAACAAATAAAGCGAGTTGGGTCTCACACGATCGCTGTTTCCGGAATCCATGTTGATTCCTACATAGTAGATTCTGAGTTTCCAAAAACGACATGATACTCGAGCAAAAGACATGTTCTAAAATTCTACAACAGATCGACGTCAGAGATATAGGTCTATAGTTTTGCGCATCTGCTCGACGACCCTTCTTGAAGACTGGGACTACCTGTGCTCTTTTCCAATCATTTGGAACCTTCTGTTCCTCTAGAGACTTGCGGTACACGGCTGTTAGAAGGGGGGCAAGATCTTTCGCGTACTCTGTGTAGAATCGAATTGGTATCCCGTCAGGTCCAGTGGACTTTCCTCTGTTGAGTGATTCCAGTTGCTTTTCTATTCCTTGGACACTTATTTCGATGTCAGCCATTTTTTCGTTGGTGCGAGGATTTAGAGAAGGAACTGCAGTGCGGTCTTCCTCTGTGAAACAGCTTTGGAAAAAGGTGTTTAGTATTTCAGCTTTACGCTTGTCATCCTCTGTTTCAATGCCATCATCATCCCGGAGTGTCTGGACATGATGTTTCGAGCCACTTACTGATTTAACGTAAGACTAGAACTTCCTAGGATTTTCTGTCAAGTCGGTACCTAGTATTTTACTTTCGAATTCACTGAACGCTTCACGCATAGTCCTCCTTACGCTAACTTTGACATCGTTTAGCTTCTGTTTGTCTGAGAGGTTTTGGCTGCGTTTAAACTTGGAGTGAAGCTCTCTTTGCTTTCGCAGTAGTTTCCTAACTTTGTTGTTGTACCACGGTGGGTTTTTCCCGTCCCTCACAGTTTTACTCGGCACGTACCTGTCTAAAACGCATTTTACGATTGCCTTGAACTTTTTCCATAAACACTCAACATTGTCAGTGTCGGAACAGAAATTTTCGTTTTGATCTGTTAGGTAGTCTGAAATCTGCGTTCTATTACTCTTGCTAAACAGATAAACCTTCCTCCCTTTTTTTATATTCCTATTAACTTCCATATTCAGGGATGCTGCAACGGCCTTATGATCACTGATTCCCTGTTCTGCACTTACAGAGTCGAAAAGTTCGGGTCTGTTTGTTATCAGTAGGTCCAAGATGTTATCTCCACGAGTCGGTTCTCTGTTTAATTGCTCGAGGTAATTTTCGGATAGTGCACTCAGTATAATGTCACTCGATGCTCTGTCCCTACCACCCGTCCTAAACATCTGAGTGTCCCAGTCTATATCTGGTAAATTGAAATCTCCACCTAAGACCATAACATGCTGTGAAGTGTGCGGCAGGCAGTGCTTGATATTGCACCAGTTGTAATCTGTATGACAAGTGCACTGTTTTCCGTGTTCTCCTGACCCACTTTATATACTCTCCACTGTTAGTGCTGCCATTAGTGAGTAATTACTGCACCTTGACATTGAACAAGGGCAGTGGTCTCATTAATGTGACTAGACCACATACTTCTACAGCTGTCTACAACTCTCCATCTCACATGATGTGCTGTATTTTCCCCACCAAAAAATCCTCACACCTGTCACAAATTTCATTAATAACCATGGGTGTGTGACATTGACAAATACTTTCTGGGAGTCAGGATATACTGCATCCAACTGATTACGTAGATCTGTGGTTGTCAGGATGTGATGTGGAAAAAAAAATGTGACTCTGGTTTTGCATGAATGATGTTTGTGGCATGGAGGAGGAGGAGGAGGAGGAGGAGGAGGAGGAGGTCATTCTGTAGGAGATACCTCCCTATGTTCTAGCTCAGAATGTATTTTAAAAAGACGACATTTTGTACATCATTTGAGTAGCAAATCTTATCTTTTTTGCCATTTCATTTCACCAAAATCTGCACTGCCGACCTTAAGTGGTGCACATCACTGAGCGCAACTTTTATTTCAAAACAATGAGATTTATACTTCACTGATTATGTGAGGATTGTTCCACAGATGATTTTCAACAACAAACCCACTACAAACCTAATGAAACACAAATGGCAGTGTAGTTTCAGCTCTATGAGACTGCAGATGTGTGTGCAAGTTGCGCTTGTGTGCCTACTGCTGACAAAGGACTTAATGGCCGAAAGCTATGATTGTGTGAATCTTTTTACTGTGCCTAAGCATCTCTGCTATATGGTCAGTAGCTACTTTCCTTCTCTCATACTGTTACATTCCATCTTGGATTATTCATTGTTTGAAAAAATATCATCTTCACTTCATGCATTCGGCCTCTGTTTTTCTCTTTTCTTTTTATTTGTCCATCACTTCCATGGTCTTTATTGACTTCTTCTCCAAACTGGTTTAAATTACCTTATCTAGAGACATAATCCTTAAAGATGTTCATTCCTGTTTCTTCTACTTTCTTGAGGATGTTCAAGTCTTCCCTAACCTTGAAATCTGTCAGCTCTTGTGCGCGACTTTCTTCAAATTTACTTATAACCCACGATTCATTTCCGTAAACAACCATTAGTGCTGCCATTCTCTTGTAAAATTTCAGTCTTGTTTCTTTTCTCAATTTATTTTTTAGACATATGTTCATTGTACTATATGTATTCCCAAATTTTGCTAATTTATTGTCTATGACTTCACATGTGAAATTTGTTATTAACAATCCAAACGAATTCAAAAGTAATAGCAGTGTATATGGCTACAACACTAGGAGAAAGGATGATCCTCACTACTCAAGGTTAAATCTAACTTTGGCTCAGAAAGGGGTAAAGTATGCTGCCACAAAAGTCTTTGGTCACCTACCCAATAGCATGAAACGTCTGACAGATAGCCATATAGCACTTAAAAGGGAATTAAAAGAATTTCTTAATGGCAACTCCTTCTACTCATTAGATGAATTTTTGGATATAGGAAGTGGGTAATTTCCCCAACCCCCACATAAAAATAATTATTAAAAAAATATTAAGTGTCGTGTAATGTAGTATATTGTATAGACGCCTTTAATTAACCTGACATGTTCCACATCATTACGAAGTGTCGTATCGTGATCTCTGGAACAAGTAAAAATGTAATCTAACCTAATCGTAAGTCTCTTCTGGTACAGACCTCATATCCTTTGTTCACTTCATAGATTTCTACCTTCATATTTTCTTCTGCCAAGTTTTTCCCCTTTCTCCATTTTATGTACACATCGATTTGAGATATCACGAAGAAATCATCAGAACATATCTCATATCCCCTGTACACTATTGTCTCTAATACTTTGCCTTCTAATTTCTCATTGATGATAAATATTTATTGCCAGCATTAAATCTTCAAGCTGATCATGTATATTTATGGAGATCTTTTGTGAAAGAATGTATTGGTTATATTTAGTTTGTTAAAAGAAACAAAATCTGTAATGAATCTTCCACTGTCATAAATGACTGTCTCCCATCGTTCCCACGATCTCTGTGATAGGTTTATTCCCCATACTTGTGTTCAAATCTTCTGTCAGTATTGTTTGATGCTTATTGTCATACTTGTCCAAAACCAGTTACAATTTGTCATAGAAATCTCTTTCTTTCCCTTCATCAGGAGCATAGATGCAATAGTAGTAAAGTTATAACTGTCAAAACTATAATTCTTTCATTCATATAACTGTACCATACAATTCTCTTTTCCTATCTTTTATGGATGTAATTTACAACCCTTTTGATTGCCCTGTGTTGCAGCTTTTTAAATATTTTACAAATTTTTTTAAGACAGTGTTAGAATTTGAATGTTACATGAGTACCCAATGTTTTCATCTTCCCAAAATCTCTCCATTCTTTGGCTGTGTTCCTGTATCCTTTGTTCCGCCCATATTTTCCTTGTTTTCTTCCTTTCTTTAATTCAAATTTCATATTCATAATTTTGTTTCTGAATTTGCCTCTTTCATTTATCAATCTCCTATTCATTCCTACCTCTTTTAGGTCTTATTCTGTTTCTCAAAGCCAGTTTGTTTTCCATTTGTTTACTTCATCGAAAAGCATCTCTTTTTAGTCAGTTCTTGTTCACGCAACATACAGCCAGCAGCAAGTCGTACTCTTAGCTCACTTGTTTGTTTCATAGTTTAATCCTCAATTTCTTTGCGTGTTTTTGGGCTATTTGCATAGTTTAATTCACAAATTTCGAGAGTTGTAGCATTGCGTTTTAGTAGCTACCAATATAGTGTAAATTCGCATAGTCGTCAGTCATCTGTTTGTTTTGAACGGCTTGTGACATAAAAGAGAGAGAAAAAATTGTTAGGGATGGATAGGGACTGCGTCTGTTATGTACGGATTCAGGGGGAATCGGCCACCATCCGTAAACAGCTGGAAGCTGTGTTGGACGTGTCGACAGGCTTCAGGCTGTTGCCATGGGCTGTGGTGACATTGGGATACCTGAGGCAAGAGCTTTGGAACCTGTAGCATTGCCTGGGATCTCTGATACCATTGTGCTCTCGGATGTCCCTGCCGGTGATTGGCGAACCGTGGTGGGGTCGCGAATCCCTGGGCGGAAGGCGAAAGTTGGTGCTGGCCGCAAGGCTGTACCCTTACGCCTCCGTAACAGGTTTGAGGTACTGCCCACTGCTGAAAGTACTTCTGAGCCAGCACGGGCGGCCTCGCCTGTTGCGGCAGTGGTCGGTCTTCCTGAGAGGTCCGGACAAGCGCAGAGGGTGGGATTGCTTGTCATTGGGAGCTCCAGTGTTAGGCGGGTGATGGAGCCCCTTAGGGATACGACAGCTAAGGAAAGCCAATGTGCATATTGGGGGAATCATCAAAGATGGGGGACTGGTGACCTCAGATGTTAAGTACCATAGTGCTGAGAGCCAAGAGCCATTGGAACCACCCAATATGTGGAAAGGGTCCTTCCAAATGCCATAAAGGGTACAGGGTGCAGCCAACTGCAGGTGGTGGCTCATGTCGGCACTAATGACGTGTGTCGCTGTGGATCGGAAGAGATTCTCTCTGGTTTCCAGTGGCTATCTGAGTTAATGAAGACTGCCAGTCTTGCTGGCAAGATGAAGGCAGAGCTCACCATCGTAGACAGGACCAACTGCGGACCTTTGGTACAGAGCCCAGTGGAGGGTCTGAATCAGAGGTTCAGACGGTTCTGCGACCGTCGGTGGTAGACAGAAAACATCTTCCGAAAATGTACTAAATGCTTTCTCTGAGAATTACTTTGAACAATTAGACCTCTTAGCCACAAGTAATCCTGATCTAATAAAGAGCATCATGACGGATACAGGGATTAGTGAACACAAGGTCACTGTTGCGAGGCTGAAAACCATATCAACCAAAACCACTAAAAATAAACGCAAAACATATCTATTTAAAACAGCAGATAAAAATTCGCTTGATGCCTTCCTAAGAGAGAGTCTCCATTCCTTCCTAGCTAACTACGTAAGATATGGCTCCATTTCTAAGACACAGTACCGACAGCAATAGATAGATTCATACTGCATAAGTTAATAAGAAATGGGACTGATCCACTATGTTACATGAATCACGTCAAAGCATTGTTGCAGAAGCAACAAAAAAATCGTGACAAATTCAGAAGAAATTTAGTGGGGACGTCAATGCGAGATGCTTTTGATAGTTTCCACGTTCAAATACTGTCTCAAAATATAGTAGAAAATCCAAAGAGATTCTGGTTGTGTGTAAAGTACACCAGTGGCAAAAAGAGACAATACCGTCACTGCGCGATTGCGATGGAAATGTTACTGATGATGGTGCCACTAAATTCAGTTTTCCATAATTCCTTCACGAAAGAAGATGAAGTAAATATTCCAGAATTCTAAACCAGAACAGCTGTTAGCATGAGTAACATACAAATAGATATCTTAGGTGTTGCGAAACAACTCAAATCACCTAAGAAAGGCAAGTCTTCGGGTCCAGATGGTATACCAATCAAGTTCCTCTCAGAGTATGCAGACACAATAGCGACTTTCTTAGCAATCATATACAACCGCTCACTTGACAGCAGGCTGTTCCTAAAGACTGGAAAGTAGCACAAGTCCCACCAATATTCAAGAAAGGAAATAGGAGTAACCCATTGTATTATAGACCCATATCACTGACTTCAATTTGCAGTAGGGTTTTGGAGCATGCACTGTACTCGAACATCATGAATCACCTTGAAGAAAATGATGTATTGGTACATAACCAACGTGGATTCAGAAAATATCGTTGTTGTGCAACGCAGCTAGCTCTTTATTCCCATGAAGTAATGAGTGCTGTCGACAAGGGATCTCAGATCGATTCCATAATCCCAGATTCCCAGAAGGCTTTTGATACCTTTCCTCACAAGTGACTATTAATCAAATTGTGTGCATATGAAGTTTCGTCTCAGTTGTGTGGCTGGATTCGTGATTTCCTCTCAGGGAGGTTACAGTTTGTAGTGATAGACGGAAAATCATCGAGCAAACCAGAAGTGCTAACTGGCGTTCCGCAAGGTAGTGACATAGGCCCTCTGCTGTTCCTGATTTAGATAAATGATCTAGGTGATAATCTGAGCAACCCCCTTAGTTTGTTTGCAGATGACGCTGTAATGTACCGTGTAGTAAAATCATCTGATGATCATTTCCAATTACGAAATGATCTAGAGAGAATATCTGTATGGTGCGAAAAGTGGCAATTGGTACTAAACAAAGAAGTGTGAGGTCATCCACATGGGTGCTAAAAGAAATCCGATAAATCGCACAAATCTAAGGGCTGTCAATTCGACTAAACACCTAGAAATTACAATTACGAGCAACTTAAATTGGAAAGACCACATAGATAATATTGTGGGCATGGCGTAACAAAGACTGCGCTTTGTTGGCAGAACACTTGGAAGATGCGACAAACTCACTAAAGAGACAGCCTACATTACACTTGTCCGTCCTCTGCTGGAATATTGTTGTGCAGTGTGGGATCCTTACTAGATAGGATTGACCGAAGACATTGAAAAAGTGCAAAGAAGGGCAGCCCGTTTCGTGTTATCGTGCAATAGGGGTGAGAGTGTCACTGATATGATACGCGAGTTGGGGTGGCAGTCACTGAAACAAAGGGGCTTTCTTTCCAGCGAGATCTATTTACGAAATTCCAATCACCAGCTTTCTCCTCCGAATGCGGAAATATTTTGTTGACACCCACCTACTTAGGGAGAAATGATCATCATAATAAAATAAGAGAAATCAGAGCTAGAACGGAAAGATTTAGGTGTTCCTTTTTCCCACGCGCCATTCGAGAGTGGAATGGTAGAGAAGTAGTATCAAAATGGTTCGATGAACCCTCTGTCAGGCACTTAAGTGTGAATTTCAGAGAACCATGTAGATGTTCATTGTGTATTACTCTGCATTTTTTGATCAGGTTTGTGTGTTCGTATAATTTTTCGGTTGCTCCCTTAATCCATATACCATAAACTTTCATAAGAATTTTAGGTTATATTTTTTCTCTCTCTGCGATATCAGATATAACCAAAATTGTGCATCAGGTAAGTAGAGTGTTTCTGGTAGTGCAGCTATTGGCAATAAATATCGAGTATTAATTGCATAAAACTGATTGGTGGTATGGCCTTATTCTGTTCATAACACCAACAAAACAGAGAAAAGAATAAGCCTGTATCATTAAAAACATTTATTCATGTTGAACTATGTTGTAAGGATCACTCAAACGAAAACAAGACAGATGGAGTAAACGGTTCATTATTTGAAAAGTAATCACCATAACTGTTAATATATTTGTGCCACTGTGAGACAGAATTGTCAGCAAATTCATGAAAAGCCGGCTGTGGTGGTCTAGCGGTTCTAGGCACTAAGTCCAGAACCGCGTGACTGCTACGGTCGCAGGTTCGAATCCTGCCTCAGGCATGGATGTGTGTGATGTCCTTAGGTTAGTTAGGTTCAAGTAGTTCTCAGTTCTAGGGGACTGATGACCACAGCTGTTAAGTCCCATAGTGTTCAGAGCTATTTGAGACTTTTTTTTTCGAAGAGATTTTCCTTTTTTAAGATGCTCCCCTTTGTGAAAATTAGTATTTCCTATGTATACAAGCAAGGCAGTGGCAATATTTTCCGTGTTTTAAAAAGGGCTCTACAGGAATCCTTACATTTAGCCTTTTTCATCACTCTGATAATCTTTCTCTGTATTTTAAATGTTTTTGTGGAATTCTCCCCCCCCCCCCCCCCCCCAAATTATTCTATACGAGGTGCATTCAAGTTCTAAGGCCTCCGATTTTTTTTCTCCGGACTGGAAAGAGATAGAAACATGCGCATTGTTTTAAAATGAGGCCGCGTTCATTGTCAGTACGTCCCAGAGATGGCAGCACTGTACGGCAGATGGAATTTTACCGCCAGCGGCGAGAATGAGAACTGTTTTAAATACTTAAAATGGCCACGTTTTCCTTACTTGAACAGCGTGCAATCATTCGTTTTCTGAATTTGCGTGGTGTGAAACCAATTGAAATTCATCGACAGTTGAAGGAGACATGTGGTGATGGAGTTATGGATGTGTCGAAAGTGCGTTCGTGGGTGCGACAGTTTAATGAAGGCAGAACATCGTGTGACAACAAACCGAAACAACCTTGGGCTCGCACAAGCTGGTCTGACGACATGATCGAGAGAGTGGAGAGAATTGTTTTGGGGGATCGCCTCCAGAGGTGGCATTTCTGTGGGTTCTGTGCACACAATCCTGCATGACGACCTGAAAATGCGAAAAGTGTCATCCAGGTGGGTGCCACGAATGCTGACGGACGACCACACTGCTGCCCGTGTAGCATGTTGCCGAGCAATGTTGGCGCGCAATGACAGCATGAATGGGACTTTCTTTTCGTCGGTTGTGACAATGGATGAGACGTGGATGCCATTTTTCAATCCAGAAACAAAGCGCTAGTCAGCTCAATGGAAGCACACAGATTCACCGCCACCAGAAAAATTTCGGGTAACCGCCAGTGCTGAAAAAAATGGTGTCCATGTTCTGGGACAGCGAGGGCATAATCCTTACCCATTGCGTTCCAAAGGGCACTACGGTAACAGGTGCATCCTACGAAAATGTTTTGAAGAACAAATACCTTCCTCCACTGCAACAAAAACGTCCAGGAAGGGCTGCGCGTGTGCTGTTTCACCAATTCAACGCACCCGCACATCGAGCTAACGTTACGCAACAGTTTCTTCGTGATAACAACTTTGAAGTGATTCCTCATGCTCCCTACTCACCTGACCTGACTCCTAGTGACTTTTGGCTTTTTCCAACAATGAAAGACACTCTCTGTGGCCGCACATTCACCATCCATGCTGCTATTGCCTCAGCGATTTTCCAGTGGTCAAAACAGACTCCTAAAGAAGCCTTCGCCGCTGCCATGGAATCATGGCGTCAGCATTGTGAAAAATGTGTACGTCTGCAGGGCGATTACGTCGAGAAGTAACGCCAGTTTCATCGATTTCGGATGAGTAGTTAATTAGAAAAAAAATCGGAGGCCTTAAAACTTGAATGCACCTCGTACATAAGTAGCGAATGTATACTGCAGTCATACATTGTCAGCACTGATGAGCAGCTTGTATTTTGAGCGAGGATCCTAACAGCATATGGTAGTGAACTCAGACTCTTATTTAAATTATTTAGGTGTACGTCCCACTTCAGATCTGCCTGAACATGCACACCTAGAAATTTTGTATGACTGACCTTCAACACATTTTTTCCTTCGATAGTGAAAACAGGGTTTGCAGGATGGAGGTTTTGTGTGGTATAAAAGTTAACTACCACAGTGTCGTCTGCAAACAGTACAGTGGTTGCATCATGTATTTTACTAGCCAAGTCATTTACATACAGCAGAAATAGGACAGGTCCTAGAACTGACCCTTGTGGGACCCCTCTTGATTTTCTGCTCATCACTGTAAAAACTAAAAATGTTTTGTGTTTCACTATCTTTGTGTTTTATTTCTGCAATCTGCTGACGATTAGATCCACTTTTCAGACTGGCCTCTAATTCCATAATTACGCAAGAGAATGCCATGATAAATTACATCATTTAAGAAGGCAAAAAATTGCTGACTCAGGTCACTTTCCAATTCTGAACCCATGTTGGGAGTCACTTATCAGCCTCTCTTTATTTAAGAAAACTGTTAATTTTGTAAGGAACATTTTTTCCATAATTTTGCTGAATCCTGACAAAAGTAAAACTGGTCCATAATTAGCAGTATCACTTTTTGCACCCTTCTTATGCAAAGGTGTTACTTTTATGGTTTTCTTATAATTTGGCAATACACCACTCTTAAAAGATGAATTTATTTTGTCTGTTAGTGGTTCCACAATAAATGTTACACGAGCTTTGATAATAGCATCCGGTATCTCAACACCTTCTGAATATTTATTAGGTAATTCTTTTAGGATTATTGACAGGTCCTCAGGTGTTGCCGGATACAGGAATAATGTGTTTGAATGAATTTTTTGATCTGAGTGACTGGGTGGCTGTTTTTCATGGTGTGTATTAATTAACTGCTGTGCTATATTTGAGACATAATTGTTGAAAGCACTAGCAACATTTTTGGGGTACCAGTTAGTTTATTTTTATTCATAATCAGCTCTGTATTACTGTGATTGATTAACTGGCCTGGTACCCATTTCTTTCCTTATAATTTGCCAGGTTACTTTAGTTTTATTCTTGGAATCACACAATATTTTGTCATATCTTTTGAAGTATGCAGTAAAGTCACAACTGGTATTGTGCGTGGAGTACTCATACAATTTCCTTTTATTTTGCACATGATATCCTTATCCCTTTTGTAATCCACTTGTCTGTTCTTTGAGTAGAGTTCAACATAGTTATTTTCTTAGGAAAAGCCATTTCAAAAAAAAGTTTGAATGTAGTAATAAACTTATCATATTTGGTCTCATTACAGTCATACACATCTTTCCAACTTTCATCCTCCAGGAGAGAACAAAAATATTCTACATTTTTTATACTGAAATTCCTTACAGTGTGTTGTATTTAACTGGGAATTTGGTGTCCATTCAGTGCAAGAATTTGAGCATAGTGATCGTTAAAATCCATGTTTACAACTTGAGTGTTGTAGGCATATTTGCACGTATTTATCAAGATCTGATCAATAATAGATGCACAGGTAGGTGTTTCTCGAGTTGGTTCAGTTACTGTTGGACCGATGTTTGAATAATTGTAGTAAATTTATAATGTCATCTCTGAATTTATTGGATTTCGAGAAATCAATATTAGTCACCTCATATAATTATGTTTTTCTTGGCAGAATGAATTTCTTCCCAGAGTTCCTCCATATGATTCTAAAACACTTTTTCTGTCTCCACCTGGCGATCTGTATACACAAATAATAGCTGTATTTTGCCTTGGTAGTTCAGCAATAGAGTTTTCTATATCTTTTTCACAGGGCAGTTTATGGAATATAGTTACACTATTGAATTCAATATTTTCTTTAACATATATACAAGTACCCCCATGACTCAATATTTTGCTACAAAACAGGCTTGCAAGTTTGATCTGAGGAAGTTATGTTTGCTCTAACCTATCTTGTTTGAGCCATTGTTCTGTAATGCATAGTACAGAAATATTATTTCTATTTCATTTAGTTTATTGAGGAGGGACTGAACATTTTGATGGAGTAGTTTAAAATTAGGGACAGAGAGGGAATCATTTCTTCCTTGACCACTTCTCACTATTTGTGCTAGTGTACTTAGTGATAAAAAAAACCCTCATATTTTCCAGGGATGGTATTCATGGTGTTTGCTGGTTCACCATTTGTGGGTTCCTGCCTTTCTTCTGTCGAAATGTTCCCAATTTTCACTTTTTTCTGTCATTTTTCCCACCCGTCTGTCCATAAACGACTGCCTTGTTGCTGCATTTGATGGCTTGAAATTTGACCTAGTAAGTGTGTTGTTATGACTTTCATTGGGCTTATCTTTGGTTATAAAATGGTCCATAACTGTTTTTTCATGAGTGGCACATTTACTTCGAGACTGGCACTTTCTATTTGATTATCCGTTTGCGTATCCATTTTTCCTGTACCGGTACTTGGTTTTTCAGTTTTCACCATATGTACGAAAGAAGCAACCCTATTACAAATGTGAATCTTTCCTTGTTTGTTTGGATGTAAACCATGATTTGCATATTCATTTCTTTTCAGGCATTTGATTTCTAAATTCGCAGATAATCTCTTCCTACACACGCCCATGGCATTGTTGATGTTTTCTAACATAATGAGGCTTGCAGCTTTGATTTTTCCATGTAGACCTTATGCGTCATGTCTAAGCGGTACTGGATGAATTATTACATATGTTTTTTTGCGTGAGTTTAAGTATGTATTCCAAAGAATCTTTCATGTTCCTCTGCATTTCTTCTAGAGGTTTATCAGTGTCATTTGTGCCACTAATAATGATGAATGTACCATTCATGGAGAAGTAATCAGTTAATTTGTCTGCGTTTTTCACAACTTCTTTAATTGGCTCCCCAGGTTTTATAATACTTTGCACACTTAATTTTTTTGCCTTATTCATCTTGTAGTATACTCCCACAGTTTCTGCCATGACTGTCGCTTAAAACAAGAACTTTATTTCCTTTCGGAGCAGTTGTTTGAGGTCTAACAGATCGTGAGTTTTCACATGAAACATGGTTACGGGTTTCCCCTGCATTTTGCTTATTATGAGGTATTTGTGCTTCTGAATCCTTGATTTTAATCTTCATAGCACTGTTTTCTTCTCGCAACACTTTAACTTCGTTCTTGATCACTTGACACCACTCGTCAGAAAATGCCGTTGTTTCTGGCAGAATTTTCGACGCACTTTTCTTTATCGACGGTTCACATTTTGGTGTTTGAAGTTCAGTAATTTCCATTTTTAGTGTACTGATACTAAACTGTAGACTGGATACTTGTTCATGTAGTTTTGATATTTCGTCCTTACAATTTGCACACAAGTTCTTTTTACTGGCAATATTAACATTTTTTCTGAGGAGATGCACGACATTCTTTTGCACTGGCTGCCATATTGAACACTATTGGTTGGCATAGACATTTTACTCAACACACACACACACACACACACACACATTCACTCTCTCTCTCTCTCTCTCTCTCTCTCTCTCTCTCTCTCTCTCTCTCTCTAACTCCCCAGAGGAGGAGGAAAGGCTCAGCTAGTTTTTGTCTTTGTCCTTTTGGGAGAGTTATTGTGGTCTTCAGCCCAGAGAATGGTTTGATGCACCTCTCCATGCTACCCTACCCTGTGTAAGCTTCTTCATCTCCCAGTACCTACTGCAGCCTACATCCTTCTGAATCTGCTTAGTGTATTCATCTCTTGGTCTCCCTCTACGATTTTTGCCCACCAATACTAAATTCATGATCCCTTGATGGCTCAGAACATGTCCTACCAACCAATCCCTTCTTCTAGTCAAGTTGTGCCACAAACTTCTCTTCTCCCCAATCCTATTCAATACCTCCTCATTAGTTATGTGATCTACCCACCTAATCTTCAGCATTCTTATGTAGCACCACATTTCCAAAGCTTCTATTCTCTTCTTGTCTAAACTATTTATCGTCCACGTTTCACTTCCATACGTGGCTACACTCCATACAAATACTTTCAGAAACGACTTCCTGACACTTAAATCTCTACTCGATGCTAACAAATTTCTCTTCTTCAGAAACACTTTCCTTGCCATTGCCAGTCTACATTTTATATCCTCTCTACTTCGACCATCATCAGTTATTTTGCTCCCCAAATAGCAAAACTCGATTACTACTTTAAGTGTCTCATTTCCTTATCTAATTCCCTCAACATCACCTGACTTAATTCAACTACATTCCATTATCATCGTTTTGCTTTTGTTGATGTTCATGTTATTATATACTCTTTTCAAGACACTATCCATTCTGTTCAAGACAGAATTACAATGCCATTGGCAAACCTCAAAGTTTTTATTTTTTTCTCCCTGGATTTTAATTCCTGCTCCAAATTTTTCTTTTGTTTCCTTTACTGCTTGCTCAATGAATAACGTCATGGATAGGCTACAACCCTGTCTCACTCCCTTCCGAACCACTGCTTCCCTTTCATGTCCTTCGACTCTTATAAGTGCCATCTGGTTTCTGTACAGATTGTAAATAGCCTTTTGCTGCCTGTGTTTGACCCTTGCCACCTTCCGAATTTGAAAGAGGATATTCCAGTCAACATTGTCAAAAGCTTTCTGTAAGTCTACAAATGCTAGAAATGTAGGTTTGCCTTTCCTTAACCTATCTTCTAAGATAAGTTGTGAGTATTCCCTCATTATGGATACCGTTGGACCCATTGACTGCCCTGGCCTACAGTTTGTTTGCTGTTTGCAGGTGGCAGCAGTGTTTGGCAGAGGGCGCGCACCCAGCGGCAGCCCCTGCTCCGTCCGCAGATACAGCAACAACAACCTGGCCGCTGCACTGCCCACCAGCCCTCCCGTCCCAGGTAACTAACCAACTGTACAGTGCCATCGTCAGCTGTTCAGGCTATTTCTGGGAATGGTGCACAGGCTGCAAGAGCAAGCTGCTTTCCAGCTGACTAAAACTATGTATCCGACCTGAACCCAAACTTGTGCCTTTTGTGGACAAGGGCTCTTACTGCCAGAGCTACTAGAGCATGCTTCACAACCATCCCCCTTAGACATGTGTGGAGGTGTAGTAGTTAGCACACTGGACTCGCATTCAGGAGGACAATGGTTTGAACCCGCATCTGGCCATCCAGATTTTGGTTTTCCACGATTTCTCTAAAATCACTCCAGACAAATGCTGGGGTGGTTCCTTTGAAAGAGCACGGCCGATTTCCGTCGCCGAACCGAGCTTGTTCTGCATGTCTGATGACCTTGTTGTTGACGAGACATTTGAAGCGCATCTCCCTTTCTTCCTTAACAACCAAACCCACAGCTTTCCTTCTGTCAGTACCTCTTCTCCTACCTACCACGTATCTTCCAGGATGAGCATTCGCAGAAGAAAGAATATTGAGGATAAATGACTTAGACAACACAATCGAATAATCCATCACAATTTGACAACAGTTATACCCATGTCTTCTGTACTAGGAGGAAAAAATTTTCTCTGCCTCAGAAATGTTTTCAGTATTCCTTCACAAAAATTTTTCATCTTTTTTCCAACAACATAAAATGTGTCATAGGTATTAAAGCAAGATTTAATTTTAACCCGAAATAATTCCTTCTAGGCTATTGTGACCATTCCTATGGCCACCTTTATTTAAAAACAGTTAATCTGTAATTGAAAAAGGAACAAAACCACCCAAAGCTAGTTTTTAAGTGAAATTCCATGAGTAAAGCAGACAAAAGTTCACATCATTGTACTTTTTTTTGACTTGCAGTGTCAGAGAATTTTTTTAAATGATCTCAAAGATTACAACATGGTGATATGCTGAAAACACAGCAGTAGTCAACTTTAATGTTAAAGATAAAAATTGTGAGGGCTTCTACAGCTCATCACATACACCATTGTTTTGTGACAGTGTGAATTTTACAGCAATTTATGCATGTATCCAGATATTTTAGTGTATAACAGTTTACTTTTACTGTGCATATGAAGGCGAATCTACACCTTTTTTTTACTAAGAGGTTATAATTCGGCCAACTTTAGGAGTAATAGGTAATATTTCAGACAAAAATGTGTATCCTGTATTTGTCATATTTTGAAGGACACAAATATAAAACATGAAATAGTTGCACAGTCAACAATGTTCGAGGTGATAATGCCACAAATCACTGTGACTCTTACTACAAAGCTTTATTTATCAGGACTGTAATAGAGAAGCAGCGTAACACACTAGTCAGCTGGTTGACATAAGACACTCAAAAAGCTAATCAAGGCATATCTTGAGATAATATACATTGCACACTTGATCGCATTATTGAGTTTGAATACTAGCTCAGTGTGGTTCAACATGCCAAAAAGTGCTCCAACAGCACAAAGGCGCAAGGTTCTGTTCCTGAATTTGGAGAGAAGTTCTTCACCATTGATAGGGAAATATTATTTTGTAACTGTGTGAAGTTAGTGTGCAAAAGTGTTTTAACATGCAACAACAGTGTAATACTGCTCAATACAGCAGCTGTGTGAAGAGAAGTGCTGAAAATTAAAGCAGATAAATACTGTTCTTTGAGAAGACAAGTCCATCTTCAGCCATACAATCATTTGTGTGAGATGACAGTGTCTTGCAACATCTCATTGAAGTAGCTGAAGAATCCACAACACATCCAATTCCAGATGAATCTACATCGAGAAAGAAATGTTTGTGTGTGCACTACGAGAAGTTGCTCAACAAAATGTGGATTAGTGTTGCTGACAAAAAGGTCTGGGAGAAAACAGTGATGTGGCTGGGCATTATGTTGCAAAAGTTGAGAAGCGTGGAGAAATGTTCCTCCTAACATCTGAAACTTTCAAGACTGTAAACAACTTGTTATTTTGTTTGACAAGTTTATGAATTTACAATGGCTGGATGGTGTAAGCAGAGGCAATGTTTTGTTGCTAGAGACAGGCGGTATTTAGTAAAAAGGGTAAAGCAATCAAAGGGCTTCAGAATCTGCAGCTGCCTTGTCCTTGCATTACAGAAGAGGTGTGACAAAAATTACTCTGATGTGTACAAAGTAATTGACTGTGGGAAGAAAATCCATGTGAAAGCTCTGCTATGGGTCCAGAAATTCAAGGAACAAGCATCTTCACCGCCCCCCCCCCCCCTCCCCTCAGCTTCAGGCTGCTGAGAATTACTCTACCAAAATAAAGACAACTTTCAATTTTTGTGAACTTGACAGCAATGAATGAAGCATGGTAAAAATTGTGAGAGGTCTTTACAGATACCTTGTCTGGAAAATTTGCACACAGCAGTGCCAACTTTTCAGTGGTATCAAAAACCTTCACATGGTTTGAAATTGGTGGTATTCAACTGTGCTGGACATTGTGCAGAGTGAGTTGGGTCTAGCCTCATTGCCATGTGCAGAAACTGAAGATAAAAAGTTCTGTCAAACTAATGTGGAACACTGCTTTTGGTGTGTGGCAGTGAAAAATGCAGTTTTACTGTTTTCACTTTACATGCAGGGTTCTGTTAACTTACGTTACCCCACATAAAAAAACTTCCTTACTGAGAAAAATTAACTTACCCCATCTCAAAAACTCAACTTGACCAACATTACATTGCCTTACCTAAAAATAAAACTTGACTTGATTACTTGAAGAAAACTTAACTTGACTAACTTACCTGAAAAAAGCTTAGCTTGACTTGACATGTTTACCTAAAAATAAACTTGAGTTGCTTACCTTAAAAGACATAGATTGTTTTGCTTACCTGAAAATAAGCTTGATTTGACTTGCTTACCTAAAAAGAACGTGCCCCTGCCCCTTCTGGAGCCTCGGCCTCACCTCACTGCCACCCCGCCCCCCCTCTCCCAAAATAAGCTATTAGTTTCAAACAATACAAAAAGGAAGTACTACCCTTTCAGGCTGTTCAGAAATGAATTTTGTATTACATTTTTTTTCAATACAATCAACAGGAATGCTTATTGAAAAACTTACATGAAGCCATATTTTTATGGTCTTATTTATGTATGTTTTAGGTCATAAATGCTTCCACATTTTGCTCTTTTTTCACATCATTAAAATCCAGGCCCTAGTCATGAAATTTCATGCTGACTGCAGAGTGGTAATGAAACCTGTACTCCCCAGACTTGAAGGAACAGATAACTCTTCCCTTGTATTCAGAATTACATAAATCCACTGCAATATATGTTGGCACTCTTTTTTTAGCCTAAATCCATAATGAATTGCACAAGCAGAACATTATGTTGTATTTATTAAATGTTCTCTCCCATTCCTGCTGACCCTTCATTTGTTATTTCCTTGGTCTCTGTGTTTAGATACCAACAAGACTTCATTTGCATGAGGCAGTTACAACAATTTAGACAGGTCAAATATTGTGGTGTAGCATAAAGTTAAATACTTTGAATAAATCCTTGTAAGGAAACATACTTTGCATAAATTATGCTGAATGTCAGCAAAGGTGTCTACCTTCCTCTTAAGTATGGATGCTAACTGATAACTGTGCTATTTGCTTCCCATTTGTTGTCTTCTTTGTCTTTTGATGAGGATTGAAATGGAGGTAGCAGCAGGGATAGAACTACTCAACTTAGCAGACAATATTTGGAAAACCACGTAAGCTACAAACAAAGCTTGCACGAACAGTGCAACTAAACAACAGGGTAATTATGTCTGTCAGTGTAGCAGTAATATGACACCTGCTCTGTCAAGTTTTACATATTAAAAAAAACACTTGTATAATTGGTATGGTCAGATTCAAAGCAGTATTATAAATGTAAAGTGGTTGTTAAAAATGCGTTTGACATAGTAACAGTTCCTTTAACAGTGCAGCATGACGATTTGTACATTGGCGAGCAAACATTTATGTTGCCAACAGGGAAGATGACGACAAAGGACAAGAAGCTGCTGAAAATGATCCTGGTGATCTTTGCATCGTTTGTGGTGTGCTACCTGCCCATCACAGTCAGCAAGACGTTCCACTCGGTCACCAACCTGCACGGGCTCAACATCGCCGGCTACATCCTCATCTACCTGTCCACATGCATAAACCCCATCATCTACGTCGTCATGAGCTCAGAGTACCGCCAGGCCTACAAAAACCTGCTCATGTGCCGTGCCTCGTCTGGAGGTAAGTATTGCTACTACTGTGGGCACTCGCGCAACTGTTCAGATTCGTTACCTGACATCATATTTATTACTGGCCTTATTGTGCAATGGGTCATGTCTCGAGTTAAAAAAGAAAACTGTAGTAGGCCACTAGCAATACATGTCCTCTCTTCTTTATCAGGGTTGCCACAAGTTCTGGAAATCTGGAAAAATCTCGTTTTGTCTCAGTAGATGTAATTGTTTGTTTAATGAGATGTCAGGCATCATCAATGGCTGGCAGCAGCTGAGTACGTGCGCCATTTCCCTGCTCCCTCATTCTTACCGCTTCTCCTGTTTCTATCTCTAGTCAGTACTTCTTGCCTCTAGCCTAGCAGATGCTGAATCTGATGAGAGGCAGGGAGGCATGATGAGTGGTTTGTTTGGATGTGATTCTCAGAGACTGTTGATGCAGTGGTAATGTGTGCATGAGTGATATTATGAATGTGTGTGTCCGTTGTCGTTTTCTGACAAAAAAAATTGGTTGAGAGAGTGCGATTGTCTGTGGCCCAGCAATCATCTTTTACGGTGAATTACTACCTATCCTTATTATTATTGATTCTCAGATTATTTGAATAAGTTATTTGTTGCACAGATTGATCGCCACGGTCTCTTTTCATCGACATGGTGTCTGACTCTTGAATAGCTGGCCACACTGGTAGATTTTCGTGACGGGCCGAAACCGCAGGCCATTTCTGTAACGGAGTGGGGCTGCCGATCTGAAGCCATTCGTTTCCCACTAATGTGCAGGCCCTGCCTGTCGGGTCTAGTCTCGCCGATCTGCCTGCAGGCCAGGTCCGTTTGTGTGTGGCATTATGCAATGGATTTTCGTGGGCTGAGGACTGCGGTGCTCCTTGGTAGGTCAGAGGTCGAGGTCACATGCAACCTATTTCAGGAATTGCGACTGTCTCACTGTAAGTACAGTGTGGCATATTATTTCTTGTAGTAGATTTTGGCACTTCGAAAGTAGTTTATATATTTGATCTACAACTTTGCTTCTGCCATTTTTTCTCGAAGTTCGGGGCTTTATAGAAAAAACTTAAAATTCATAGTACTGCCCGTTGCTGGCCAATACATTCTCCCATCTTTTGGATAGTATACCAATCCCGTGGTGGAAGAACTTGGCGTCTTTTGTGGGGATCCGTGAGTCAATTCAATTTTTTGCACTTGTTCTTATGATCGGAAGTGCTGGTCAGCCAGTCTGTATGCCACTGATCAAAAAAAGGCGGTAGTCAGAGAGAGCAACCTATGGAGAAGAGAGTGGGAAGGATAGGATTTATCATTTCAACATTTCTGTGTATAATTTAACAGGTTTTGCGACATGGGTCAAGCACTGACCTGCTACAATATTATCTTTATGCATCTATCGCTTTATTGTGGCCGTTTGTGTTTTAGTGCTGGGCTCAAAGGCATCAGTTGCTCTCTATAATGACATCCTGTGACTGTCTTCATCTGTTTCAGTAGCTACAAAAACGTTCTGTCTTCCATCGGCATGCTGGTCTTTGACATCAAAATCACCGTTGTTAAGACTTTGAAAACATTCGCTGCATGTTATCCCGCTAATAGTCCCCTCATCATTGGTCTTACCCAGCATTTTAAGAGTCACAGGTTTATTCATGTTAAAGCAGAAAATGGCGAGAAATGGGTGTGTAAGTTGACGTACTTACTCGAGAATAACCTTATGATGCAATCACAAATTGACTAATATTTTTATGGCATTATGTTTACAGATGCGTACGCTTATTGTATTACACCTATGACCAACCACCTGAACCCCACTTGCCGCTACTGCCGTCTATTGCAAAACTGTGGAAGCAAAGTTGTAGACCTAATATTAGAAAGTATGGACGATAAGAGGAAGATGAAAATTGTGGCAGTCGCTGATGGTTTGTACGCTATGTACCCATATATTTCTTGAAAGGAAAATCACATAATACCTGTAAAATAATAGATATAACACAGTCGGTAATAACCGACAATAATGAACATAGTGAAACAAACATTTTATTGGCAGACACCTATAGTGTGCGCTTCCAGCCGGGTGGCGGTGTCTTCAAAATGTGACGAGTGACATACTCATCAACTTCTGGCGAAGTGCCGATACTTTGCGGATGCCAGTCCCTTCATATCTGCAGCGTGCCCCCCCCCCCCCCCCCCCCCCCCCCCACCACCACCACCTGCCTGCAGGAGGCTGGATGCAGAGGAGCTGGAGGGCGGGGTGGAGGGTGAAGCGGGTGCACCGTTCGTGTCTCCGTCGGAGCATTCCAGTCATGTCTCGTGAGCTGGTCAGTTCTTGGTGCATTCATGGCATTTTGCAGCTAACGCTGGATTCCAGGCCATGCTAAGTTGATAACCTTCATCCCTGTCCACGAGATTCTCGTGGACCCGTATTTCTATAGATTCTTTAGTGACACTGTCCCAACAGCACCCTGGTGTTCTCGAAATAAAAGGTGTGGTTTTCTTTCATACTATGTTCAGCTATAGCAGATTTCTCTGTCTGTCTAAGTCGGTCATGTGTGATGTGTTCCTTGCACCTTTTTGAGATTCAGCGCTGCATTTGTCCAATGTACTGTACACCACATCCACAGGCAATGCTGTATATGCCAGGTACGTTGAGTTTGAGTGGGTCTTAAGCTGAGTCCAGCAGCTCTTTAGTCTTCGGCAGTGGTGGGAAGAAGGTATTTATATTCGATTTTCTTAGTAGCCTCCCGACTTTGGCTGACACGGGCCCCAAATATGGCAGAAAGGCAAGTCTGTTGTTATCTTCTTCTTCCTCTTCCCGAAATTTGTCGGCCTGTCTCCTACTGAAGGCCCCCACCAATCTCTGTTTCACTGTACCCATTTTTCCGAAATACCTCTCTTAGGTGATGTAATTTGTCTGAGAGGCTTTCTTTGTCACGCGCACCCTATGTACCGAGGTGGTCATGCTGTTTAAGGAGTGCCAAGGCATCTTGCAGAGGTACTTTAGTGAACAAGGAGGTGACGTCTCGGCACTCCTTAATCAGCACTTTGAGCCTGAAACAGTGAAGCTGTTTGAATATGCACTTATGACCACCTACTTCAAGCGGATGCAGTGGCCATGGGATTTCCCCTTGCTCCAGGGATCGCAATTCTTTATTTGGAACACTTCGAGGAGGTGGTTCTACAAACTGCTCACCATAAACCCAGGCACTTCTTCCGCTATGTCGACGGTACTTTCGTGCTCTGGCAGTAAGGCACTGGAGGAGTTTACGGACCACCTAAACAGCATACATGAGAATATCATCTTCACGATGGAATTAGAGGAGAATGGCTGTATTCCATTCCTGGACATACTGATAAGGAAGAAGGTGGATGGCATGCTGGGTCATTCAGTGTTTAGAAAGAAGACGCATACAGACCTGTACCTCCACACAACCAGCTGCCACCATCCAGCACAATGTCAGTCAGTACCGACCACCTTGGTACATAGGGTGTGCATCATTTGTGACAAAGACAGCCTCTCAGATTAATTACACTACGTAAGAGAGGTATTTTGGGGTTACAGTGAAACACAGATTGGTAGAGCCTTGAAGGGGAGACAGACTGACAAATTTCTGGAAGAGGAAGATAACAAGAGACTCGCCTTTCTGCCATATTTGGGGCCCCTGTCAGCCAAAATCGGGAAGCTACTGAGAAAATCAAACATACATACCTTCTTCCGACCACCACCGAAGATGACAGAGCTGCTGGCGTCAGCTGAAGACCCACTCAAACTCAACACACCTGGCAAATATAGCACTGCCTGTGAATGTGGTGTACAGTACATTGGACAAACACAGCACTGCATCTCAAAAAGGTGCGAGGGACACATCAGAGATGTCCGACTTGGACAAACAGAGAAATCTGCTACAGCTGAACATATTATCAAAGAAAACCACACCTTTTATTTCAAGAACACCAGGGTGCTGTGCTGAGCCGGGAGCTATTAGGACAGCATCATCAAAGAATCGATATAAATATGGGTCCATGAGAATCTTGTGAACAGGGTTTAAGGTTGTCGACATAGTGCAGTCTGGAATCCAGCATTAGCTGCTGCAATACGCTGTGAATGCACCAAGAACTGTCCAGCTCACGAGACGTGACCGGAATGCTCTGACGGAGACACGAACGGCACACCCGCATCCCTGTCCACCGGCTCCTCTGGATTATTCAGCCTCTCGCGGCCAGGTGGTGGGGGGGGGGGGGGGGGGGGGGGCACACCGCAGGTATAAAGGGACCACCATCTGCAGAGTCTCAGCACTTCGCCAGAAGATTATGAGCATGTCACTCGTTGAAATGTCACAGTTTGAAGACTCTGTTACCTGGCTAGAAGCCCAAGAACTCTTCACCAGCTGTATATGGCAGGAAAGCACACATTCACAATTGCAAAAGATGTCAGTACTTAAGATTTTTTGCTCACACATTTAGAAATACAGAATTTCTTGACAAGTTCTGTCTTTATTTACCCTTGAGATCTCAAAATTTGTCAGGAAAATTGCTAAAACTTGTCTGAAAAATCAGGAAATTTCAGATGGGGAAACTTGTGGCAACCCTTATTATTGGAGACTTTGCTTGTGTGTGCTTTCAGCACATGTACTGTACACATGTCCATTTCACCCTCTCTGTGGCATCTCTTCTTCCCTGTGCCTGTCAAACTCAACCTCTCACCTCTATCTGTATCTTCACCTCCCCTCTCTTTGTCCATATCATTCTCTTCCATCTGCCTCATCCATCTCCTCGCCCTCCCCTCCTATATCAGTCTCAGTATCCCCACACCTTACTCATTGGCAAGTGTATCCCCCGCAATACAGTAGGCAAAACATGCCTTTCATCAGGGGAGCCTACTTGTTAGGGCCCAGAGAACTGTTTTTTGCCCCACAAAACAGGTTGATACCATTCCCCATAAACCAATTGCCTAGGAGGTATTGTCTTTGATTAGTAATCAAAACATCCTTGGTCCTGGGTTTGAACCCCAACACTGTTTAAATTTAGAGTCAAAATCATTAGTATTGGCAGCTGCAGACTTCCAGTGTAAGACGTTGCCCCTCATTCAGTCAGTGGCCTTGTGGAAGAGGCTGGATGGGCAGACAGAGGTTCAGTACACTCTCTTGCCTTTGGAGTGGAAAATTGCCCCAAAAGGTGGAAGAATTAGCAACAATCAACAGCATGAGGATGTAGAAGGCAATGGAAACCACATATGACGTGTATTCACAAGACAAGGCCTGTAATTGAAAAAGTGTCATGATGATCTCTCCATTGTCAAAATATTCTGCGGTAGTCCCCCATTCAGATGCCCAGGAGGGGACTGCCAAGAGGAGGTGACCATGAGAAGAATGTTGAATAAACAACAAAAGGGTAAGATTGTACAAGTTGGAGTGTGGAATGTCAGAAGGCTGAACATGGTAGGGAACCTATGAAATCTGAAAAGGGAAATGCAAAGTCTCAATCTACATATAGTGGGTCAGTGAAGTGACATGGAAAGAAGACAAAGATTTCTTGTCGCACGAGTATAGGATGTATGGACAGCAGCAGAAAATGGTATAATGGGAGTAGGATTTGTTACAAATAGGAAGGTAGGACAAAAAATATATTACTGTGAACAGTTCAGAGATATAGTTGTTCTAACCAGAATTTACAGCAAACCAACACCAACAACGATAGTTCAGGTAAACATGCGACGTCACAGTCTGACAATAGAGAGACAGAGAAAGTATGTGAGGATATTGAATGGGTAATGAAAATCTAAAAGTCATGTGGGGACTGGAAAGCAGTTGTAGAAGAAAAGGTTACAGGAGAATATGGGCTTGGGACAAGGAATGAGAGAGGAGAAAGACTAATTGAACTCTGTAATAAATTTTAGTTAGTAATGGCAAATACATTGATAAGAAACCACAAGAGGAAATGGTATACTTGGAAACGGCCGGGAGACACAGGAAGATATCCGTTAGATTACACCATGGTCAGACAGTAATTCCAAAATCAGATATTGGATCTTAAGACATAGCCAGGAGTGGACGTGGACTCAGATCACAATGTAGTAGTGATGAAGAGTAGGCTGAAGTTTGAGAGATTAGTCAGGAAGAATCAATATGCAAAGAACTACTAAGGAATGAGGAGGTATACTTGAAGTTCTCTGAGGCTGTAGGCAGTTCAGCTGAAGATGTCCATTCACCTCTAAAAAGTGCAATCATGGAAGCTAGAAAGAAAAGATAAATACAAAGTAACGAGGGCTAACAGAAGAAATACTTCAGTTGATGGATGAAAGAAGGAAGTACAAAAATGTTCAAAGAAAATTCAGGAATATAAACATACAAGTCAGTTAAGAATGAAATAAATAGGAATTGCAGGGAAGCTAAGGCGAAATGGCTACATGAAAAATGTGAGGAAATCAAAAACGAAATGATTGTCAGAACGGACTCAGCATGTAGGAAAGTCAAAACAACCTTTGCTGAAACTAAAAGCAAGCGCAATAACATTAACAGTGCAACGGAAATTCCACTGATAAAAATGCAGAGGAGAGAGTGAATAGGTGGAAATAATACATTGAAGGCCTCTATGAGGGAGAAGACTTGTCTGACGACATGATAGAAGATGAAACAAGAGTCGATTTAGAAAAGATAGGGGATCCAGTACCTGAATCAGAATTTCAAATAGCTTTGGAGGACTAAAGATCAAATAAGGCAGAAGGAATAGATAACATACTATCAGAATTCCTAAAATCATTGGGGGCAGTGGCAACAAAATGACTATTCACATTGGGGTGTAGAGTGTATGACTGTGGCGATATACCATCTGACTTTCGGAAAACTATTGTCCACACAATTCCAAAGACTGCAAGAACTGAGAAGTGCGAGAATTGTTGCGCAATCAGTTTGAAGCTCATGTATCCAAGTTGCTGACATCAGTAGTGTACAAAATAATGGGAAAGAGAATTGATGTTACGGTAGACGATCAGTTCAGCTTGAGGAGAAATAAAGGCACCAGAGCGGCAATTGTGACATCACAGTTGATAATAGAAGCAAGACCAAAGAAAACTCAGGACATGTTCATAGGATCTGTTGACTTGGGAAAGCTGTTCAACAGTGTCAAATGGTGCAAGATGTTCAGAATTCTGAGGAAAACAGGAGTAAGTTATACGGAGAGATGGGTAATGTACAACATATACAAGAGTCAAGAGGGGGAAGACCAAGAACGAAGTGGTCGGATTAAAAAAGGATCTAAGGCAGGGACATATTCTTTCGCCCATACCGTTGACTGTATACATCAGAGAAGCTATGATGGAAATAAAAGAAAGGTTCAGGAGAGGAATTAAAATTCAAGGTGAAAGGATATCAATGATAAGATTCACTGATGACATTGCTATCCTCAGTGAAAGTGAAGAAGAATTACAGGATCTGCTGAATGTAATGAACAGAATATGGATGGAGAGTGAATTGATGAAAGTAATAGAAATGAAAACAGGGTTGTTGGTCACAACATGGATAAAATTAAGGATTTCTCTTATCTAGACAGCAACATAACCCATGGCCGACACAGCAAGAAGCAAAAAGGGCATTCCTGGCCGAGAGAAGTCTGCTTGTATGAAATGTAGATCGTAATTTGAGGAAGAAATTTCAGAGAATATATATTTAGAGCACAGTATTGCAACATGGACTGTGGGAAAACCAGGAAAGAAAGACTGAGATGTGGTCCTACAGAAGAATTTTAAAAATTAGGTGGACTGATATGGTAAGGAATGATGCAGAATCAGTGATTTAAGGAATATATGGAAAACACTGACAAGAAGAAGGAACAGGATGGCAAGACACCAGGGAATAACTTCCATGGTACTAGAAGGAGCTGTAGAGGCAAAAATTTTAGAGGAAGACAGAGACTGGAATACATCCATCAAATAATTGAGGATGTAAGTTGCAAGTGCTTCTGTGAGATGAAGGGATTGGCACAGGAGAGGAATTTGTGGTGGGCACGTCAAACCATTCAGAAGACCGATGACCCAAAAAAACTGTTCCCACCCAACATGTCTGTTGGTCAGGCAGGGCAGCCTAGACACCAGGCGTTGGAGAAGAAACACGTTTTCCCATGTCTCTGCTCCTATTGGAGCAAGGCTTTGAGCTCCATTACCCTTAACAAAGTGAACAGCCACATTTTGCATTTAGTGTTTCTGACATATTATTTTCTCTTTGATTCACTGGAGAAGGTTCTTGTCTTATCAGTGCACTCAATTTTCAGTTTCCCTTTATAGTTCCACATCTCATATGCTTTGATTCTATTCTCTTTTTGGTTTTACTGCAGTCTGTGATTCAATTCTGTGCTATAGATGTACTTTCTCAGAAATTTATTTCTCCAAATAAAGCCCGTGTTTGATACTAATAGACTTCTTTTGGCCCGGAATGCCCTCTTTTCCTGCGCTTCTCTGCTTTCCATGTCGTTCTTGCCTCATCCTCTGTATGTTATTTTTCTCCTGAGGCAGTAGAGTTACTTCTCTTCATCTACTAAGGGGCCTCCAATTTTAAGTTTATCGATAATCACATTTCTGCTCCTCTTGATTACGGTAAGTCATTTTATTTATTTATTTATGCATTTATTTTACCTGGCAAGATTAGGGCCTTCAGGCCCTCTCTTACACCTAACCAGGCATACTCAGATTCAACAAATTTCAGTTTCTACAGAACATTAAGGACATATAACATGTTATACAGTATTAATGTTACAGAAAAAATTAGAGATTATAAAAGTACTACAATGATAATTATAACAATCAAAAAGTAATTATAATAATCAAGAATAATAATAATAGTAATGACTATGTATAGGAAAGTGAACATATTTTTTCTTTTATGAATGTCAGTCCTATTGCTAGTTGGGAATTTTCTCGTTATATTCTTGCAGCTTGTGAGTTATTCTCATCAAGCAGAGACATAAGACGATAGAATGGGATGAAAGAGATATAGAAAAGGTAGATAAGTTAGAGGAGGAGAAATAGAATGGTAAAATTCGAAGCTATGATGGAGAGGAGAAAGAAAAAGATGAGAGGGGCACGACAATGGTGGCTATACCGTCCCTAATATGTAAGTCTTGAGTTCCCTCTTGAATGTTAAGTGGTTCTGGATAAGACGCAGATCACAGGGGAGCGCGTTCCATAGTCGTATGGCTGAGATGGAGAATGACACAGAGAAAGATTTTGTGTTATGTAAAGGTACAGCCAAGATGCTAGATGTATCCGATCTAGTATTGCGGTTGTGGAATGATTTTCAGTTTTCATTAGACTGTTTGTTCCATTCAATGGGTCCTCTAATTTTCCCTCTTACTTTTTCAAGAGTGGTGCTGAAGTAAAATCATGAAATGAGAGTGGGAAAAGAAAGAAACAGTGACTGAGTTAGATACCCTCATCTCAATGCAGCCCAACAGCCAACTTACTTGCAGATTAAAGGATCAACTATGTTATCATGTATCCGGGATTCAACTCTAACAACCGAGAGTAGTCCACGCTTTTGGAGTTTGAGAGTGTTGCCACTAATGTTGTAATCTCAATGGGTGTGATTGTCCCCATGTTGGTGTTGCTTAAGTAGATCAGCTGCATTAGTACTTGTCTTAACCTGTACATATGTTGTGCTCATGATACATGCTATGCCCTTGTGCAGCTGAACACCTTCAATTTACCTTTTGTATGCTGTTCTTTTTGCCATTCTAAGCTTAGTTCTCAAGGACATCTTACTTTCAATATGAATTGTAAAAAAATTTGTCTTTCTGCTTAGTTCCATTTTCAGAAGTAGTTTTCTACATATGGTGCAAATATAAGATATTTTGTCTATAGCATTGGTAAGTTCATCTTTGTACCACTTAAATGTCCTTCTGTATAGGTTTGCTTCTATAGCTGATTTTTATAAGAGCAGAACAAGTATGCCACAAATGTAAATACGGCCCCTCTACCCCTACTTTTGAGGGGAGTCCTTCAATTTTGTTTTGGTTTAGCCTAAAATGTGTAAATCTCCCACCAGCAATACTGATAGTGTAGAAATTCCTTTCAAAGCTAATAATGATGTTAGCTACACATGCTTTGTCACGTATGGCCTTTGTATTGCTACAATATAGATTGAACATTATGAGGAGGTAGAAAAATGACTTGCTGACTCTCATTTCCCATTCTGATATCTAAGTCCCGACAGATAGTAATTTTTGTTTTAGATTTTAACCAATTTTTCATTATTAATCCACTTCAGAACATTGTGTGCTAATACCAGTTTTTGTGAATCTTGTATCCTCTTTAGCAAATATACCTGCCCCACCATTCCCCTCCCCCTCCATCATTCCTCTGATACCCGTACCTGAATAATTGTCACTGAGCTGTTGTTGACTCTCTAGTTGTCAACTTTCCTGGTTTTATTTGGTACAAACTTTTCGAATATTACCAGTTACTGTGACTGTAAAGGAGTCAAATAACATGTAAAAATGAGTATTTTGAGTGAACCCAACCAGCTGAAAAATTATCCTTTTGGAGTGTAAAAAAAAGGCAAATAAGCATCTCTTTTCAAGACTTTTACATGAAAGAGGGGAAACCAACTTCTTGAAACCTTGTGTCACCTTCCTCGTTAAAAATCTGGTAGCATGCAAACATATTCATGCTCATTTAACACCAAACATTCAAACAAAATCCTTTTACCCAGTCTCTCTTTGTAGTATAGCCTTCACACTCAACATCTCCCTCTCACTACCACTGCATCCTTTTTCTCCCACTGATTTACAGTATATATCTCACTGCCACTGTCTCCCCCTCCTTTCTCACTGCCCCCAATCTACACAATACCTCAGCAACTCAAAAATTCTGGAGGGGGGGGGGGGGGGGGGGGGACCAACTTATTCTTTCCCCTATACTTGCGTGTTTGAAATGTCGGTCTAAAATACACCCTTCCCTATATGAAGGGCAGTCAAAAAGTTTCTGACTCCAGATAGTTCCCATAACGTCTCGCACAAACACTCAGTCTTATGCAACAGTGAAAAACTGGGTGTCTGACTTCAAATATGGAAGAATGTGTGCCAAGAAGTGGAATACCTGTCACTGTTGCCGCTGACGAAACAGTGACTGCAATTCACAGCACGATTTTGCAGGATCATTGAACAACACAAAACCACATCTAGAATCTCCTCTGGGTGCGCAAATGACTTTGTTGTGGATATTGTGGGAATGTAGAACATTTCATCTCAGTGGGTCCCAAAAGGCTTGAATGCACATCAGAGATGGGAGTGTGGGCAGTGTTGTGAAGAAATCGTCTGCCAATCTGAAGATGGCTTTTTGCAAGGTATGGGACAATGGATGAAACATGGGTTCACCACTTTGATCCTGAGACAAAACAACAGTCACGACAATGGCAACATCCTTCATCCCATACCCCAACAAAATTTGGGGTGCAAAAATCAGCCAGTAAGGTGATGGCATTGGTCTTCTGGATGCAAAAGGGGTAATTATGGTGGATTCTTGCAAAAGGGTGTAACTATAAAGGCATCATACTATTTCACTGTTTCGGAGAAGAGAGAAAGACAAAAAGGTGTGGAGTTCTTTTGCATCAGGACCACACACCGGCACCCAAATCGCCTGCAGCACTGGACACTGCTTGACAGGTTGGAATTGTTACATCATCTGCCATGTTCTTCAAATCTGACTCCATCAGACTTTTTTTAGGTTTGGGAAAAGAAAAAAAAAAAAAAAGAGCTCAAAGGACGACAATTTGACAATGATGATGCAGGGAACGCTTGGTTGGACTCAGAATTGAAGAGCTTTCATTTGAAAGGCTTGCAGAAGTTATGTGAGCATGCTTGCAACTGTATTAGTGTACACAGGTATTATATTGAAAAATAAATTGGTATTATGAAATTTCTGTCATTCTTTATTTGTTAGGCTAGAAACTTTTTTGACCCCATGTGTCGAAGTTTGCCAGATTCCGCTGTCCCCCACCAAAGCCTGTGTATTGTCTCAACTCATTTCTCTTTTTCACTTCCACTGTCTCCTCTCTCCATCCATCTCTCTCTTTTTCTTTTACTGCCACTGTCCATCAAGATTTCCTCTCACTGTGATTCCCACTGTTACTCCCTTCATCCCTCTCATTTTCTCTTTCAGTGCCACTTCCTCTCTCTGTTTGTCTCTGACATAGTCTCCTTCCTCTTTCACTGACACTGTTCTGTGCTACTCTCTTACAGCACAAAAAAAGCATGAATATGTTCACAAGCAACAGAGCAGAATGAGGATTCAGGCAGCTGGTTCCCCACTTTTTTTGTCAGCATCTTTGCAACAGGAGCTTATTCACCTTTCTGTGCCTTGGCAATTTTCAGCTGCTTCCCTTCTTTTCTCTGCTGCAGCTGGGTGTACTGCTTATATAAAGTGCATACTATAGGTTAAATCAGGATGGGATAATGACAGATTACTACTCACCATATAGCGGAGATGCCAAGTTGCAGATACGTACAATAAAAAGGCTGTTGAACAAGTAAGCTTTTGGCCAAAAAGACCTTCATCAGAATTAGACAAAACATGTCAATCAGGCCCAAACCTCCTTGCAGCACCTCCCAAAAATGTTTAAATGTGTGTGAATTCCCAACGGAACAAAGTGCTGAGGTCATCGGTCCCTAGACTTACACACGACTTATGCTAAGGAGAACAAAACACACGGGCTGCGCAGCCAGTGACACGGCGCCTCAAACCGCACGGCGCAGTACCTCCCCTCCATCCATAAAATTCTCCTATTGTGCAATCCAAAATTCCTGAATCCCATATCACAAACAACTCTTGCCCTCCAGGAACTAGAGCAGCATGCACAATGCCACCTCAAAAAACACTCGAACCTGTTCACTTCCTACTCCTACCTTGGGCTACCAATACCCACCACCTCTATAACAATCTCCTACACACTACCCCATCGCTGACAAATCCTCCCTTGCAGACCTACTCCACCCTCAAAAGCCACAAACAGCACTATACATAATCAAGAACCTATAGAGACCCAAAACACAGTCATGAAACTTTCCTCCAAAAGCCTTAGCCCTACAGAAGTATCAGACCTTTCCAAAGGCCTCACCTTTTTCCCCACTTCCAAATTCAGTCATATAGGATTTGTTAAAGATGTTCTCACCTTCTCCCGGTCCCTACTGTGGAAACATTTTTTCACCTTTCACCACAAACTCTACCAAAGACCATTGTTGCACTCTGCCTGAGTCAGTTTGCTCCTCCATCCAAGTGTGATCCAGCTACGCTGCAACCACTGTGCAGTCTGTGTGTGTGTGTGTGTGTGTGTGTGTGTGTGTGTGTGTGTGTGTGTGTTTTGTCTCATTCTGATGAGGGCCTTCTAGCTGAAAGCCTACTTATTTTACAGTCTTTCTGTTGTGCATGTCTGTGACTCATCAGTTCTGCTATAAGGTGAATAGTGATCTACCCTTTTCATAATATTGTCATTATTGAATAATGTAGGATATTAGTTTTGACAGTGCATTTATATACTTTGACACATACAAACCATAAAGAAGTACGTATAAGAGAAGGTTAAAATAAAAGTGTTTTGTTTACATTTTTTAAAAATACTTTGCTCATCAATTTCAGTTCATTAAAAATGAAAATGCTCAACTTATGATTTGTATCTTGAAAGAGTAAATATGGTATTAGAAATATTTTACTGAATTATCAGTTTCAGATAAAATGACTATTAATTATTAAGTTCTTTTCTTTTCAAATATGTTAAGACTCTTTCTTTTGTCATTGCAGTACAGCATATTTGTATAGACATGAAGTGTTACCTAGAGACTGTGTCATAAAGTTTTATTGGTGAAAAAATGCTGACCACAACCTAGTTTCGTGACTTCAGAACCCTTGCCATTTGTTCACTACCTCAGTTAAAACTACATTAACACCTCAGACCTGATATTACCTGCATCAGTACATTAACTTTGAACCTCTGGACCTTGGTAATGGATAATGATATTTTGATGAACTGCCATGTACAAAAATTATAGAAGTGGCCATCTCCACAATTGGTGCTTTTCCATCCAAAAATCACAGGGTTTCAAGATTTTTTTATAAGCAATCTACGGGCCACCCCAGACCACACCTAACCGATAGAACCAATCAGTTTGCCTGGGCTGGAGGAAGTGTGTAATTTTTAATTATAAATTTTTGACGCTGTACTGTACAATAGCTACAGTATGCTCGTTCTTCTGATGGATATATACAAATGATGGCTAAGCCAAATTCCATCCAAAAACACATTACCCCTTATCTCTGTGCTAAATAGAGCCCAAGATATGAACCTCTGAAAAAATTTTATTTTCATGTGTGGTTTTTTGGAACATATTGGCATCATGCACAACAACATGTTTCGGACTTTGCGCACCTTGAACAGATGTAATATGTATCATTTAAATGTTCAGTCAGCACATTGTTAGAAAACATCAACTGCAATTTTGATGCTGCAGCTGTCCTGTGCAAAACAACACGGGCCAATATAGAGCTCTCATCATCAACAGTTTATAATACAGGATGATTAAAATTAAAAGTTCCAGCTTCAAAACATTGTAAAAAATGAAGAGACTGCTGCGCAGAGTAAGGTCAAATTTGAGCAGGCTATGGTCAAGGAGAAGGGGGGGGGGGGAGGCGGGGGGGGGGGGGGAGGGGGGGGGAGGAAAGTGAAAATTTTCCCGCAAGATGGTGCAGTGAAGTGTCACAATGTAAATGGATTTAGCTGCAAATGACAGATGAATTGCAATATGGTGGTTATTATGTGAATTGTTCATTCAACTAGGCATACCATGGAATGGGCATGACTGTGAGTCTGGCAAAAGACATATTCAGTATCCTATCAACCATTTTCTAGTACAATTTGAAATCGAGAAACAGCATATTCCACGACAGATTGGGGTCATTTTCAGAATGCATTGTGCAATGTGCGTCTTCAGCTCAGCTGTGTTTGTAATCGGAGCACTGAACACAGCTTTTTCAGGTAATCATAAAGCCAGAAGTCACGTGGATTAAGACCAGGTGATTCAGGCTATAAGGAAATGGCTGCTGGTAATTATAGCATTTCCAAAATGCCTCTGCATCAGCCGTTTCACTGGCTGTACAATGTGGGGAGGAGCACTATCTTGCATAAAAATTATCCTACCCACATATCCATGCTGTTGAAGGGTTGGAATGATTGTGTGCAGAAGACTCTCATAGAATTTAGCACTGATGGTACATGTAACAAAACTTGTAGGATTCATCTGCATGGTCCTACAGTAAAAAGATGCCGTCAACCCACATCGTACAGTCATGTTTGCAGAAAGAAGTGGCACTGGTTGATGTGTGTGTGTGTGAATTTTTTGTTGCCCATATTCTACAATTCAGTATGTTGATATGTCCTTGGAGATGTACATGGGCTTCATCTGTTCCATGACCATTCACTGTCCATTTCCATGTGATCAAGAAATTCTAGAGCAAATGTGTGTCTTACTGTCTCATCAGCATGGAGTAACTCCTGAAAGCAGATAGCAATGCCAGATGTTTCATGAAAGTTTATGCAGCTTGCTCACAGGCAGCCTGCCCAGCTCGCTGTACGGTCTAACGCACTGCTTCTCAAGCGGGAAGGCGTGCCGGTCCCTGGCACGAATCCGCCCGGCAGATTAGTGTCGAGCTCCAGTGTGCCGGCCAGCCTGTAGATGGTTTTCCATCTGCCTCGGTGAATGTGGGCTGGCTCCCCTCATTCCACATCAGTTACACAACGTCGGAGATTGCTGAGCAAACACTATGTACATGTACACACATAATCATTCTACCTCGCAAACATTGGTGTTACGCTCGTGACATTCCCGGGGGACACCATTCTTGTACAAGAGCTGTACCAGCAGTGTGTGATCCTGCATTGAGAGTCATGATGAGCCATGTACACACAAACTCAGGAGCAGCCAGGTATCCCGCATCTTTTATTTTTGCATATTCTGCCACAATTTTTGTTTCCAGAACATTTTCCCCTTCTTCGACAATATTGTATTCAAATTTGACATCATTCCAAGCAGTGATCATTTTTTACAGCATTTTCAAACTGGAACTTTCATATCTCTACTTATCTGTCAAAGTAAAAACAGAAATGCTAACACCAGCAGTCATATGAAGGTGACAGTTGCCAACTAGAGAACACTGTGGGGCGGCCGGTTTCGTATGATGTTGGTTGGTTGGTTGTTCTATATAGTTTGCCGTCTTTCTCGTGGGACTAATTTTGTGGTCAGCCACAAAGTGATGGAGAACATACTGACCTTAGTTTCCAGTCTGCATGGTCACATTCTGGTCCAGTCCACTGAAATAAATGTTCTGTTCTCCTCCTACTTAGTGGGATCAGGACTACAAACTTTCATTTAAAATGAAAGTTCTAGTTCATACATATATTGAGTAAAGTCTCTCACACACAACACTTTGAAAGTCACTATGTTCAATTGACAGTAAATTTTCTAATGGGAACAACAATATTTTCAGTTCAGAGGTGAACTCTGCAGTACGTTCCTACCAGATTCTTTCACCTTGCGAGTCCAGTCGTCTCTGACATCATCCGAGGCAGAGCGCGATCCGATGTTTAACAAATGTGGATCTTACAATCGCTGAGTGTGAAGTGCACCTTACTACTGCCTCTTAGGCTGTATTTGTATAGGTGCCGCAGCAGATGCCTGAGGGAACATCTGTTTACTGTCTTAACAAATGGCAGCAGCCTCAGAACGACTGCTTTCTCAGACACATAATCTTCAATAACATAGTCATGAATTAATTCAGAATCTTCTTAATTTTTACATGTATTTAGGTAAGTTGTTTGAAAGCACGGAAAAAGTTTGAGCTTGCCTGAATAAAAACTTTGCCTTCTAGAATTTTTATAGTGGAACCTCTGAACCATACATTTACTAGAACTTGCAGTAGCTGTTATTAATACTACAACTGTAAAATTTGGTAGGTTTTATCATCTGCTTTAACCAAAAAATTTTTATCGTTAAAATTACAGACACTTAATCTACCACCATTGGGTATATTTCAGTTACAAAATTGGTTTTCACTTAATTAGTCAAAAACTGTAAGAGATAGCTTAACACGGTCTCATAAGTTATGATTTTTAAGGTGAACTGAAGCATAAAACAAATTTTTACAATTCTAAGTCCAGTTTTTAATGCCTTCCATTTTTCTTAAAAATGTGGATTCTGCTAGTAATTTACACCACTTACTTATGAACTCCACAGGCACCTTCTGACCAAATTTTGGCTTTCTAGCTTTATTATTTAGTGCCACTTTATTATTTTTTTTTCTGAAAACTGCATTTTTACGGAAATTGACAAGTCTATGTACATAAAGACTTGATATTTGAAACATTATTACAGTAAACTATGTTAACATAAAGTTTTAAACATAAAATTTAACTTTTAATTTTATAGTTAATTGTGGTGCAATACTTACATGCTACGTGCAGACACATTAAGGTGACAGAGCACTACTAGCAGTGAAATGGGGTTAGTCCCGACACACTCGCTCTCCTCTTATCTCACACACAATACAGTGTTTGTTTCACTTCAACACAATGTAAAGAAACTTATTTTTCTATTTTTCAACAACAGTCAACTTCAAACAAGAATGGTGAAATACTGACTGTTAAAATGGAAATCGATGCAATGTAAAGTCACATCTTTGGACAGACCGTATGAGCAGCAATATAACGTAAACAAAATATGTGGGTGATGCATGGGTGACAATTACCACTTTTGTATTCCCAAAGAGAGTTAGCATGACTGCCAATAGTCGAATGCTTATTTTTCTTTTTGGCACAGAGCAATGTTTTCTTTGCTGACCCAGGTGCAGAGCATCTTCAAAGGAAGTTATACCTCTTGTAGACTTTCTGCACCACTCCTATACTTGCTGCAAGGACACACACATGAATCACCATACTGTTATTTTAACCTGCAATGCACTTCCACAGGTTTAACACCTTCACTATTCTCAAAGATGAGTCAAACTCGAGTGCGGTACAAGTTGACAGTGGGGCAGCCATCTCTGCACTGACACAGCATCCCATTCTGTGAAGCAACGACAGGTTGCCACCTGTCGGCCATTTTTCGAATTACGAGGATAACTCCCAGAAAAATCAATGGTAAAGCTTCTAGGAATTTTATTGCACTTTTAAGGTTTTCATTTGAAGCATCCTCATGTAAACTACAGCTTTGTTAGAGGCAATGATCCCAACTTCAGACCTGTAAAAAGTGACTATTTTCTTGTCCATAGGGCCTACACTGTTGTTCTCTAATGAAGAGCTATGGTGCCATTCCTAGCTTGATCCTTTTCTTTCGAGATGGAATGACCACTGAAACAGATAGTGCAGCTTAAAATAGAAGTGAGAGAATCAGTAAAACAGGGATTCCTTTCCCCTCCATTTGGTTTTATCAAGTGCTTTGTAGTGTAACCCTCAGTAAATCTGCTGTCTGCCTCCACTCTCATAAATATTAGCCCGCCATTTTTGAAGGTGGAGCGACACCCGGCGGAGGCGGTTCTGGGGCGGGGGCAGGACAGCAGCCGCAGCGGCAGGACAACAACCTGATGGAGCTGGCGGCGGCAGGGACAGCCGGCCGCTGCGGGTCACAGCGAGCATGACGGTGACGCCGGAGGCCGTGGTGGCGACGGGGGCGCCACCCCCATCCCCACAGGGAGCTCGCGTCGGCTGCGGGCAGCGGCAGTGGGCGCAAGACTTAGTCGGCGTGGCCTCCCTGCAGTGGGTGAGGGACGGGCCGACGGACACAAAACTCGGACGCCGGCACTGCGGATGTGTCAGTCCTCTGTGATGGGTGAGGGAGTGCCAAGTGTCGACCGCCTCACAGGTCTCCATGTACTGCCAAACAGCAGAAATGGTCATCAGTGAACATGTCACTCGTGTTAGTGTTGTACAGTTTTCTCTTCAGTCGTATGCCTCAACCTACCGTGAGAGCTGAGGGCAGTGAGCTGTTGTGGGACTTAAATTTTGTGATAAACTGTGACAGAAACACCTCTGCTTTCATGTTCGGTTGTCCATATTTTGTAACTTGGACACTTTCAAGTTATACAATGAAAGAGCTGTCCAGATCCAGTTTTGTTTGTGTAAATCAACTGTAACACCAGCAAAAAGTTGGGAATGACGACTCTCACTTCAGTGTCTTTGTACACGATGTTGTTTATTTTCTTGCAGAAACTCAAGCTTTTGAACGTCACCTCCATGACTTTTGACAGGAGCAGCTGACTACTGTGGTGCCCTCTTATACCGCGTATACAGCTTCTGATCGGTTAGTGGACGTCATCATTCTTTCATTCTGTCAAAGTTTGTGTGTAGAGGCCTGCACTGGTGGTGCCACTACCCGTGTAGTGGCGTAAATAAATTGCCCAGTTTCTTCGCATCAAGGGCTCCCTGTAATGTACTACTAAGAGTATATAGCTGCTAACCCAGCTGAAGTAGTAGTGGCACATTGTAATTTCTACTGCCTTTTTAATGACAGAATCCCATTATGAGTAAGCAATGGACAAGACAGTTTCACTGAACAGTATTTGTCACGCTGTGCTCAGCACCTGGTCGTTTCCCAAGTTTTACTGCACTGTTGATACTCTGCACAGCAGTCACAAATGGTAGAGATGGACTGATTGTGAGTGTATCAATCAGTCATGTATGTAGCAGGGACTGTGAAACCATGTGTGCATCATCTCATTTATCTACTGAAATCATCATAAAATAGTTTTTATGTCTCATATTCCAAGGACCCTACCAGTTTGGCTGGATATAACACCGCAAGACAGAAGGAGCACAATAAGTAGATCGTCACACGATTGTTCAAAAATTATCACATTTTTGTTTCTTTCAGACCAGGTACTTCAGATCGTTAATTTCAGAATATAAAAAGATAATTCTGTGTCTGACAATCGGAATCAGGTGTGGCTGTGTTTATCAACACAATTCTCTGTTCACGACTAGATGACAAAATAAACTTTACTGTGTGCCAGATAGTAACGAAATAGGTGAACCTACCTAATTGCCGCAGAAATTTGTATCAGCTTTCTGGTGGTGTATATGCGATTCAGTAAACCTCTGTCATCAGCTTCTGTGAGAAATGTACGACAAAAGAGAATTAAGTTTCTCATGAACAGGGAACCAACAGCTCACCACATATTATTAGAATGCAAAGTAACAATGCATACCAAGAATAACCAAATGAGGTAATACTGTTAGATTTTGTGCTGAAATTTATCGTGCAGAAGTGACAATGGCCAAATGCAGTTTCACATTGAAGAAATGTGGACTGTTCACCCAATTTCCAGACCTGGAATGTAGTCACTTCCCTGAACATACACAACCACATGGAAGGATTTGTTGGTGCTTAAGTTTTTGTCATGATGTGATGACTGCTTTTGTGTTCACATTGGTTTATTTCCCTTACTGATACAGATAATTGATATTTAAGTGTGTTTGAATTATCTGTTGTAGTTTTATCTCAGTATGAAAAAAATCGCTTTATTGCACTTCCATTTTTCAGAATTATGCTCAGTGTCCTCTCATCAACAGTAGATTGGTATTACTATAATACACATATAACCATCACTGTATTCTGGAATAAACATTTTGTTTTTAAAACATGAGAAAAAGCTTAGCTGGAGTGAGCTTAAGCATTTGATCAAATATGTTTTCAAACCAAATAGTTCACCTGTAGTTTCAGTCTCATGGAAGTGTACTTGAAAGACTGAATAAATTGGCGCAGCATTGAGGACAATGATTGTACAGATTCCCCATGTAAGTTTTTCTTTGATTTCCATAAATGTCCTAAGACGAATGCAGAGACTGCTCCTTTGAAGGACACATCTGATTCCCTTCTCCAGTCTCAACTTGTGTTTCATCTCTAATGGCCTTCTCCTCAATGAAACGTTAAACATTTAGGGTCCTTTTATCTCTCCTAACTGAGAGAACAGATGTTCAGGGAGACAAAATATACAAATTATAATGTACAAGGAAATTGGTTTGATTGCTATGCAAAAATTAGGATATGATATATGTCAATAAAACTTGACAACATGTTCTTTATTGGTTATTTTTTCTTAGTAGATTGTGCAGCTTTCTTTTCTAATAATCTGTAATGAAGTGTGAATACGCTGTTTAAGCAAGTACAGAAAGAATTGTGTTAGTTTGTTCTATTTCTACCATAGAATGCGATGGTGACTGTCCACTGAAATGCATCGTTTATATCTAATGTGGATGAATAAAGATGTTTCATTGTGTAAGTGCAGCATGATCACTGGTGTCTTTTGAGACTATAATAAGCGTTTTACAGTTCTTTATCTGTAAAAATTTCTTTGTGAAAACTGCAACTGTTTTACATGCATGTGAATCACATCCTACGTCATTAAACATCACCAATGTCCACTCTTAATATTTTGTAGTGAAAGTTCAAAGGGTAAATATTTACAGACTAATAAAGATGTGCATGTATTACTGCATACCACATAGGTGCATTCCAAGAATAATTACAGTAAGTATTTAATCTCAATGAAATTAATGATTTCATCAATGACTTATTTTGTGGTTGATATCTCTTCATACAAATGTCTTAGTGTGTAGCTCGATGTGTATTCAGTCATAAAAGTTAGCTGTTCTGAATCATCAGGTGCAGGCTCTAGATTTTTAGGTTTCTGTTTCTTTATGGAATTGCCCTGCTCTCATCTCTTTGCTTGAAAATTACTAAATGTATGGTCGGAAGAAAATTATGTGCAATTTGGGGAAAATGTATGCAGAGGTGCATAAGGTAGTTAGAACAGGGTAAAATCTCTTATTTTTATATTAAGTGTGGACTGGGTTACCCAAGAAGACCAATGATTACTTATAAGTAAAGAAAATTGAAAATGCTATCAAAGGACAAGGCAAAATCTGGCATCATTACATTTGTAAAGAACTGAAATAATTGTCATTTAGCTTTTTTAAACTATGTATTTTAAGTCCTACTTGCCTCAGAAATGTGTAACATATTTTATATAACTGCAAGATTGCAAAATGCTGTTCTAAGGATGTGAGCACAGTATAAAGCAAAGTCAGTTTTATCAGTGATGATGTACAACTGTTTCTCAAGATAAACATATAAAAAGACATGTCATTAATATTTTGTATTTATATATTTTGTTTGTCAGTTTGTTTTTCTAGAGTTTCTGGTAATAAAGCAGTTTGTTTTGCAAATATTTGACACAAAAAGTCTGCATGTATGATGTTCCATAGGTGTAAGGATTGACATTAATCAGTGTTACAGTTAGTAAGTCACTGTAAATATGAATGTAACTATAGACTGTAAATTTATTTACAGGATAGTGCCATGCAATTTGGAAGGTGCACCATTAATATGTATGTTATTAAGAGTTGGGAACTGTGTGATTTCACATAGTTATAAACAGTTTTGCTATTTTCTGAATATTTACTGTTTTATATCAACTATTATGAATACTCTTGTAGCTTTTTAAGTTAACTAGCTATTTAGGAAACACTAAACATAATAAGTGTGAATATAAATGTACTGAACTACGCAGGTATATAAAAGAAATAATATAATTGTTTTTCATAAAAACAGTAAGTTACATTAGTAAAGTGATAATAAGTCTTCGATGGTACGATTCAAAAATATTTAATTCCATAGAAATCTGTGACTAAAGTAGTAATTTCATTATTTTCAGGTGGTAAATAATGTACACCAACTTGGCATCAAAAAATGAAATGCTGAAAGTAATATTTTTTTATTTGATGTTATGGAGAGGAAGCACTGGAAAGAGACTGAAAAATCCTTTGGCAAAAGCTTGTGGATTAAAACACTGCATTAGTCTATAGGAAAATGAATTTTGTATTGGCAATAAAAATATACAGTAAAGTGGTCAGTTCATGACAGGAAGCAATTTCCCAGTATCAGTTAGTGAAAATGAAATATCACAAATTGTATTAATGCTCATATACTAATTTTCTAGTCATTATTGTTTTTTTTATACAGATATATTTCAAGTCATTGTAAATGGGTATATTATGATTTATAGAAGCCAATTACCAAAGATCTATGACCAACTGACCTTTATGCTTGTGATCCATTTTGTTTGTCAGCAATTGCTGGTTGTGTTGTTTTGCAACTATATTATCACTGAAAACAGTTAAAAGAAATGATTAGTTTTTTTTAGATTGGAACCGCAAAACATGTAACAGATAATTACAACAAACAAACAGCCCTGGACACAGGCTAACCTCATTTACAAAATGATATAATCTGGGCACTAAGCAGGAGGGCCACCCTTAACTTTGAGTCAGTAGTGTATTTTGTTACTGTCTGAAGAAACAGACTTCTTACACGTTTCAGTATGCCAGTATACCTTTTTTTTTCCACCAGTTGAATGGAATGTTTCATAATTTCCACTCATTATTAAGCCATCCGTTTATCTTCTACTGATGATCAGTAATCTTTCTATGCAATCGTTTACCAGACATCTGGCTTGTTATTGGATTCCGTTTCTGATACTTGCCATCCCATGACCGTTATCATCATTTATCTAAGGTATGATATTTGTAATATGGTCCATAGAAGGAAGAGAAAATCATCTTTCCTGTTGTACTCAATTTTTACATTCATGCAGTATTAACATCCTATAAATTTCTTAGTAGCTGTTACCTTCTCTCCATCTGATATTTCTTTTTGTGTGAAATGTTGAAGGTGATACATGGACATAATCGTATGCCTTCTCCCTATGTAACAGGATGACTGTGATTGGCTTGTATTTCTGAAAGTACTTTCCAAACAGGATAAATGAGGATCTTCAGTTTATATCTCTAGTTATAATGTAGCACTGTTTATGAATGTTTAAGCTATTTTTCTTCACCATCAGTTGTGAAATACAAAGGTTTTTTTTTTGTCTACATTGTTGGATGCAACTCAGAAATAACACTACCGAACATCACTGTGGTATAAGAGTTTGAAAGAGAAATGGAAGAATTATCTTAAATTCATCTTTGTCTGAGTATGATAATTTTATATGTCGTAGAGTTCCAAAAACTGTTTTCCAAATATGTATATAAATAATGGATACAAGGATATGGGGGTGTAGTTTAAGATCAAGCAATGTAACCAAAGGCCCAGAGAATTATTTATTAGATGTAGTCATCATGTTACCAATAAACTTGTAGTGTGTTTAATTTGATTTGCTAATATTCAGCATTAAACAGATTTCCAGCATCATATAAAAACTGACTTCACTCACAAACTTGGTTCCAAAACATTCCCTTATGTCCATACTGGACAAACAATGTAGTAGAGAATGAGAAATTCATGTCATGGCAGAAGTACTATTCTTTCAGTGTGTGTAACATTTACACAATGGCAGCAATTCATTCAGTGGTTTAACTACCATTAAAAATGTACTGGTAATTTAAAAAAAATGAAAGCTTTAACATTAAAAATAACTAAGTAGTAAAGGAGCAGTGCATTGTGAATCTGAAGTATTATTTTTCTGCATGTTAACTTCCAATAATTTATTACTCAGAAACTAAATTTCAGTTTAAACTAAGGAAAACACTGAAACACTTAGCTAAAATAATGCTGTCATGAAACACTCCAGATATTGGCATAAAAAAATTGTTTGAGAAGCATCAGGATGACAACACTGCCATCACAAACAGAATTTTCTCACCTGTATACTTATCAGAAAATAGAGGGTAAAAAAAAAAAAAAACATGTTTATGACTCTTTGGTTACCATTTCCTGTTTGCTATAGCAGTCATTAAGCACTTTAGTGCATAAATTTTTAACTTTTCTTTATGTCTTAGATATTATTTGATTAAAAATTGATGCATATTTATTTGCCATAATTTTCAGAAACAGAACATTTTATGATGTTAATTTCTTCATAAATTTTAGCTTTACTTGCAGGTCAAAGCTATATAATTGTCAATGATAGAAGGGTCACAGCTATCCAGTGTTGTGCTTAGCCATAAAATTAATTTGATTCTACTGGAGAACATAAAGCTGACATTGGCCTGAAAAGAATTTTTTTAATATTATAAACCAATTTATTTATATGCTGTACTTTTGATGTAATTTGTGTCCGTTCACTATCATTCATTTTATTATACTTCAAATAAATGTACATTTACAGAAAACTAAGTGAATTACTATTATTTTCATACTACCTCTAAGAGTAGGTTTCTTACAACACTACAAGCAATTTGCTGTAAAAACATTCCAGTGAAAGAGCATGTTGTTTCATTTGCAGAATTGGGGGGGCTTTTTATCTAACAATGGGGAATTTTGTTTATCAGCCTCCAAAAGGCTGTCAACTGAAACTATTATGGATATCAGTGTAATGAAACAGTGACATATGTTTGTGTGGGACAAGAGGGTATCTTTTTACTACCCTGTCTGGAAGAAGCAATCATCCCTACCTCTTCCAAAGGCTTCATCAAAAAAGGGGCTGCAGGATGTGATACCATGTTTAATTGTTCAACAGACAGTCATGTTCTACTTAACAGTTTTATCAAAGTAGAAAAATAAATCAACTCTAATTCATGTAATAGGATATTCAGGCACAGGTAAAATTTATGAACCTACAGTACTGACCTGGTCCCTACATCTCTCCTCCCTTCTTCCCTTTGCACCCAACTTGTCAATCCCACCCTACCGTTCTCCATATTTTTTCCTTCTCCTTTTCACCCTGCCATGTTTTCTTGACTCCTTCCAAAACTCTAATCCATTTTCTAAAACATCTCTAACCTTTAAACTGCTTCTCTTCCATACTACCTTTAAACTTCTGTTGACCACCCTGTTTTTGTCTCTTTCTCGCACTCATCTCTCCTACTTTTATCACTTCTCAATATCTCTACACTACATTCACTCAACCGACTCTTCTCCAATCCACTATTCTTATTTTATTCTATTCTGATCTTGCGTTCTCGTCCATGGAACATGCACACACCCAACCACCACCACCACCACCACCACCACCACCACCACCACCATTTGTACTATCACCACTACCAACTACAGCAGCAAACACTACACTTTACAACACTAATTTGTCTTTCAAATGAGATGTGATGAAATGAAAACACAAAGCATCAGAAAATTTGCTGTTTACCTACATTAAGTAACATAGATTATCAAGTTTTAGGAAGTGAAGAATGATAGACCTAATTATCTTAATAGCTGCTAGCATAAAGAGACTGTGAAGTTTAGTCTCTCTCTCTCTCTCTCTCTCTCTCTCTCTCTCTGTGTGTGTGTGTGTGTGTGTGTGTGTGTGTGTGTGTGTGTGTGTGTGTCACTATGACTGTTTTAAAGGAATCCTTACATATTTCTAGTTTTATGTTATTATTTACCTGTTATTGCAGTGTATCCAAAGTACAATACATACTCATTAACATTTTTAACAGCTCTGATTTAATATGAAATGATGAATAACTTTTTTTTTTGTTAGAACTTTTTTTTCTGAACATCTTATTTTTGTTTATTGTGCACCTAGCTAACCAAAAGGAGTATTATCTTCAATACCACGATGTTACAGTGCAGCCACCTGTACCAGAAAAACATTTGGAAAAAGCATTATCTAAAAATTTTCTTTATGTTCTTTAATTATATAATTATGTTCATAGACTTAAAAAAAAAATTGCTGCTTCGGCAAGATTCAATACTTTTTCTATGTGTAAATAGGAATCCATTTTCTTGAACTATGAGTACATTTATTTTATCAAAACTTTTACACCGGAATGTGCGTTGCTAAATGACACTACTGCTTTCCTGTACCCAACTAAGCTTACTCATAAAATTAAGATAATATCTAGTTATATGTGGCACCCTCAGTTTCTGCACCAAAAAAAGAAACTGAATTTATCCTTCCTCTCATATCTGTGATATAACATCTCCCAATGCGATACTATCCAATGATCTATCAATAGAACTCAAATACAATGTCTAACATGGGAAGTAAGAAAATACACTTCCTTTTAATATTTTCTTGCATATTAACATAGATAGATGCAATACCTCAATGAAGTCAGATGCAGACTTCCTACACAAAATAAAAAACTTACACAGGTGTTTTTCTACAGACAAAATTGCATCTTCATAACAGTAAACCCTCCACTGTGAGTAGCCATAATTTTTTTTTCTCCCAGCAGCCTATGTTATCCAGGTTCTCTCTGGTAACTCAGACAGCAGACAATAATTGTAGTTGAACAACTGAAGCCCAGGAAGAAAAATCAACAATGTAGGAAAAGACAGATTGCTACTTACAGTCAGAAAAACAAGTAAAGTTGCAGACTGGCACAATTAAAAGACCCTTACATAAAGCTTTCGGCCACACACAAGCGAGCAAGCTTCATGAACATTTGACTGCCAACTACAGCATCTCAGACTGGAATGAAACTATCATGTGGGATGCAAACAGCAATCTGGAGTGGCTGGGAAAGGGGAAGGGATTGTAGTGTATGGGTGGGGAGGGAGACAAACATTGTCTGGTGAAGTGTGCAGGGACTAGAATGCCTTCAGGTGCAGTGTCAGAAGGTTGTGGGGAAAAAATGAGAGGAGCGGAGAAAGATGTGTGGGTGCGAGACAAAGAACGGGGAGGAAAAGATAGGATAGAGGGGTTGAAAACTGTTGGGTCGAGGATGTGGGGACAGTATGTTATCATAAGTTGAGGCTGGGATAATTACGGGAGCACAGAATATGTAGTGAAGATAACTCCCTACTGTGCAATTCAAAAAAGCTGGTTGTGGAGGGAAGGATCCAGATGGCTTGGATAGTGAAGCAGCCATTAAAATAAAGTGTGTTATGTTCAGCTGCATGTTGTGGTACAAAGTGGTCTACTTTTCTTTTGGCCACAGTTTGGTTGTGGCCATTCATTCTGTTGGACAGCTGGTTGCTAGTCACACCAATATAAAAAGTTGTGCAATGATTGCAGCAGAGCCAGTAAATGACGTGGCTGCTTTCAAAGGTGGCCTGGCTCCTGGTGAGGTAGGACAGACCGGGACAGGACTGGAATAGGAAGTTCTGGGTGGTGGATTGGGAAGGTTTTGCACCTGCATCCTCAACAGGGGTATGATCCCTGTGGCAAGAGGTTGGGATTGGAAGTGGCACAGGGGTGGATTAGGACATTGTAGAGGTTGGACAACAGAACCCCACTTTACGAGGGGATGGATTTATTTTAAGTAGCATGTCCCTCATTTCAGGGGACAATGATAGGTAATCGAAACCCTGGCGAAGGATGTGGTTCAGTTGTTTCAGTCTGGGGTGGTACTGGAAGATGAAGAGACACTCCTTTGTGGCTGGTTCTTGGGGGTGTGAGGGGGAATGGCATGGGAGATCTGGAAATAAATCCAAAACACGTCACGCACACTTTCTGATCACTAAAGTCATTATTCATCCACTGTACAACATTTTATGCATCCTAGCCAGGTGACCTACAGATCTACGCGTATTTACAAACTATTGTCCTGGCATGCTCGTGTGCAACAAAGGCTTCCTTTCTTAAGGATGAGTTACAGAAGAATACAATTCCACATGACAGTACTCAGTGAAAATAAGCATACTAGTTTACTGATTCATGGCTCTTCAAGGTGAGTGCTCACCGGGTGTGCAAAAGTGTCTGAACAAAGTTTTTAAGTAGAGCTAAAATATGTGGGTTTTTTTTTTTCAGTTTCAGTTCTCATTCTGGCATTTATGCTTTATGCCACATCTCCATCTACATTTCAGCACCATTTTAGTGCTACATTTTAACGTTCATCACAGGAAGATTCATGTCCCTGTAGGGTGGTGAGAAGTGTATAAGTCACACCACATGACAGATGGTCGCAGAGCTGTGTGGTGCTGGAATCTGTACAGACACCAGGAATTCTCCTGTGACGCTTGACGCGAAGGAGCGTGACTTCCATCATTTAAATTTACTTTTTAAATATTAATATTCATCTCCAACCATGCTTTACTTGCACTGATAACTTCTTGATAATAATTTCAATAACTTTTGATCCACACAGAAAAACTAAATACAAACCTCAATATTATGAAAAGGATAGATTGCTAGTCACCATACAGCAGAGATGTTGAGACTCAGACAGCACAACAAAAAGACTACTGAACACTTACATTTTCAGCCAGAATGCCTTCTAAAATACCTGACTACATACATATGAATATGATAGAGGGAAACATTCCACGTGGGAAAAATATATCTAAAAACAAAGATGATGTGACTTACCAAACGAAAGCGCCGGCACGTCGATACACACACAAAATTCTAGCTTTCGCAACCAACGGTGGCCTCGTCAGGAAAGAGGGAAGGAGAGGGAAAGACGAAAGGATTTGCCTTGAAAGTCTCTTCGGGTTTGCTGCCGGATCCTAAAATCAACTTGACTCGATATTTCGGCGATCCAACTGGAAGCATCCCATCATTTTCAACGTTAAATAATAATAAAAAAAAAAAAAGAAAAAAAAAAACGGTAACATTTTTGAACAGAATGACGGAGTGGCTATGGGTAGTCCTTTGTCACCCATAGTCGCCAATTTATTTATGGAGGACTTCGAGGCTACGGCACTGAGGACTTCAGCTTTGCAACCAACGTGCTTCTGGAGATACGTGGACGATACCTTCTTCGTATGGCCGCATGGACGTGATGCTCTTAACAGGTTTTTGGACCACTTCAACTGTCTTCATCCCCGTATCAAATTTACTATGGAGGTTGAAAATGATGGGATGCTTCCATTTTTAGACGTAATGGTTTATAAAAAACCAGATGGAACTTTGGGACACAGTGTTCACCGAAAGCCGACACACACAGATTTGTACCTGCACCCTCAGAGTTGTCATCCACCACACCAACGTAGTGGCGTCCTTAGGACCTTGGTACGGAGAGCATACGCCATTTCCGACACAGACAGCTTAACCCAAGAACTTGAGCATTTGATGACTGTTTTTAAGGAAAATGGATACACCGAGAAACAGATTCGTCGGGCTATGGAATTTGGACCGTCTCCGGAGGTGTTCGAAGAGGAACATAGATCTGTGGCCTTTCTTCCTTATGCTGGAGGCTTATCGTTTAAGATTGGACGAATTTTAAGGAGTTTTAACGTCAAGAGTGTGTTCCGTCCACCCTCTAAGATTAGGGCTCTGCTCGGCTCTGTGAAGGATGATTTGGGACTTAGGAAACCCGGAGTGTACAAAATCCCGTGTCAATGTGGGAAAGCTTACGTTGGCCGTTCTATTCGCACAGTGAATGACAGGTGTGTGGAACATCGCCGTCACACGAGGCTACAACAGCCGGAAAAATCGGCCGTAGCAGAACACTGCCTAAATGAGGGACACAAAATGAAATTTGAGGAAACTGTTGTAATTGCCAACATTTCCGGTTTTTGGAATAGTGTGTATAAAGAGGCGATTGAAATTAGGTTGGCTGATAATTTAATCAACAGGGACAATGGGTTTCCTCGTAGCAAAACGTGGAATCCTGTATTATCTCGCATCAAAACTGAACGTTCTTCGATGCGGCCTTGATTGCGATATATCGTTGCCAGCAGTGTTTCACTAAGGGCGGCGCCACCTCTCTGTTTTGGAAGCCAGAAACCGTGACGGGCGGCACATGCGCCGTGTACTGAACGGTGGCGTATATAGGACGTCGAATTGCAATCTTGCGCCAGTTCTCAGCGGGACTCATCAGCAGAAGCACCATTTCCTGAAGATAGCGAACAGTTGGATCGCCGAAATATCGAGTCAAGTTGATTTTAGGGTCCGGCAGCAAACCCGAAGAGACTTTCAAGACTTATTACGCCGGGAAAGCCTACGTAGTCACAGAAAGGATTTGCGTTTTAAGGGAGAGGGTAAGGAGTCATTCCAATTCCAGGAGCGGAAAGACTTACCTTAGGGGGAAAAGAGGACGGGTATACACTCGTGCACACATACACATATACAGACACAAGCAGACATATACAGAGGCAAAGAGTTTGGGCAGAGATGTCAGTCGAGGTGGAAGTGCAGAGGCAAAGATGTTGTTGAATGACAGGTGAGGTATGAGTGGTGGCAACTTGAAATTAGCAGAGATTGAGGCCTGGTGGATAACGGGAAGAGAGGATATATTGAAGAGCAAGTTCCCATCTCCGGAGTTCGGATAGGTTGGTGTTAGTGGGAGTATCCAGATAACCCGGACGGTGTAACACTGTGCCAAGATGTGCTGGCCGTGCACCAAGGCATGTTTAGCCACAGGGTGATCCTCATTACCAACAAACACTGTCTGCCTGTGTCCATTCATGCGAATGGACAGTTTGTTGCTGGTCATTCCCACATAGAATGCGTCACAGTGTAGGCAGGTCAGTTGGTAGATCGCGTGGGTGCTTTCACACATGGCTCTGCCTTTGATCGTGTACACCTTCCAGGTTACAGGACTGGAGTAGGTGGTGGTGGGAGGGTGCATGGGACAGGGTTTACACCGGGGGCGGTTACAAGGGTAGGAGCCAGAGGGTAGGGAAGGTGGTTTGGGGATTTCATAGGGATGAATTAAGAGGTTACGAAGGTTAGGTGGACGGCGGAAAGACACTTCATGAAATCCTCCCCACTCCACCAAGAGTGTCTTTCCGCCGTCCACCTAACCTTCGTAACCTCTTAGTTCATCCCTATGAAATCCCCAAACCACCTTCCCTTGTAACCGCCCCCGGTGTAAAACCTGTCCCATGCACCCTCCCACCACCACCTACTCCAGTCCTGTGACCCGGAAGGCGTACACGATGAAAGGCAGAGCCACGTGTGAAAGCATCCACGTGATTTACCAACTGACCTGCCTACACTGTGAAGCTTTCTATGTGGGAATGACCAGCAACAAACTGTCCATTCGAATGAATGGACACAGGCAGACAGTGTTTGTTGATAATGAGGATCACCCTGTGGCTAAACATGCCTTGGTGCACGGCCAGCACATCTTGGCACAGTGTTACACCGTCCGGGTTATCTGGATACTTCCCACTAACACCAACCTGTCAGAACTCCGGAGATGGGAACTTGCCCTTCAGCATATCCTCTCTTCTCGCTATCCGCCAGGCCTCAATCTTCGCTAATTTCTAATTTCAATTTGCCACCGCTCATACCTCACCTGTCTTTCAACAACATCTTTGCCTCTGTACTTCCGCCTCGACTGACATCTCTGCCCAAACTCTTTGCCTCTGTATATGTCGGCTTGTGTCTGTATATGTGTGGATGGATATGTGTATGTGTGCGAGTGTATACCCGTCCTTTCTTCCCCCTAAGGTAAGTCTTTCCGCTCCCGGGATTGGAATGACTCCATACCCTCTCCCTTAAAACCCAAATCCTTTCATCTTTCCCTCTCCTTCCCTCTTTCCTGACGAACCAACCGTTGGTTGTGAAAGCTAGAATTTTGTGTGTATGTTTGTGTGTCTATCGACATCTTTGACTACATACATATGCGCATTAACGTAAGTAAGCACGCACGCCGCCCCCCCCCCCCCCCCCCACACACACACACGTAACCACTGTCTTTGGCTGCCGAGGCTTGTTTAGTAGTCTTTTTGTTCTGCCCATCTGTAATTCAACATCTCTACTATCTGGAGAGTAGCAATCTATCATTTTCATGCTATCATCACTATTCCATCCTGGATTTTCCATTGTTTAAATACAAATCATAATTATTGTTGATATCAATTGGTGAAAACTATGGAACAATCACATGCTTGCACTCGGCAAGCACGCACCAAAATGTTACAACAACTCAATAGGAGCCTACAATCAGTCCCCAGAGAGGCAACACATACTTAAATTTGTCGAGTGTGATTACTAGTAAAATTATTAAAGAAGTCTCATTTTCTTGATTTTATGGTTCTGTAAACAGATATACACATCAAGTAGCATCCCAATATTCTGTCATTTAATTTTTTAACAGCTTTGAATTCTTTCTCATTTGCCAGAATGTTGAAGCATGTGGCTGCAGAGAAGAAACAAATCACGACTATGACATTGAGACATCATTACAAGGCAGTAGGTACGGAAGGTAGGGAAGTGAGCACAGACATTAATTATTTAAGTCTACCATGTTTATTGATCCTGGCACACATCCTTTTTGTGGGAATTGTTATATTCAGGAACCCATTGTGGAGTATATGAAGGTTAAAATCTGAGTTTAACGTTAGTCTGCTGATAGGAAGAACATTGAGGCATTAATTATTGCACTTAGCATTACCCTCACGACCGTTAGCAGTGCATTGTGTGTAATAAACGTGGCAAGAAGTTATCTTGAATGATGTACACTGTGAAGTGGAAACGGTGCATGAACTTCGAAAGACAATGCTCAATGTGTGTGCAGTTCCATGGGAACATGCAGTTCCTCTTGTAGTGTGGCTAGCTGCATGCACAATCTGTCAATCACAAAGTAATTTTAATCAGAGTAAATGCGTGATATTATCTGTTATACACATTGGACATTAGCAGATAACATTATTTTTGAGCTGTGATTTCACAAAAGAACATATTATGACATTTGTTGTGGAATATTGCAGTTGTAAGATACTTTGCATGGATGTTTATTGCCACAAGATTAATCTGATGGTGGATGTAAACTGCAAGTGGAGTTGGATGAGAGAAGGTTATGCAGTCAGCTGATGACATGAGCAATTTAGAGTGTTGCAACAGTGGAGATGCGGTACCAGCAGGTGGAGGCAGGCAGCCAGAAACAGCTTTGACTTGGCAAAATCACCAGTGTGTGGCGGGGGTGCGAGCGAGGCTTTAAGTGCAGAAGTCAGTACGGGTACACCACCGACAGTCGACGGGGGTCTGGCTGAGTCAGCAGCTCAATGCATATGGCTCCAACTTTGTGACAGTGTAGAGGCAGTGCCTGACTTTGCAGTGATTATGTAAGTTGTGCTTACATTCTGAATACAGAAAATAATGTTTTTCATATATTTAGAAAACTAATCTTGCCATTTTAGGACTTAAAATTTTGTGTTCTGTGAATTACTGCCATAACAAGTAAGGCAGGATGAGTTATATTAATGGTGATTACATCACCAGTCAAACGGGATAATAATGTGGAAAATGTTAATGTAGATGGGGAAAAAGATCTTAATGATACTGTAAGTCATGCTGAATCGACAGAATTATCGAGAAGTGATGATGAGCTTACTGTTGGAACTCCAAAGACTGTGATTTTAGGGTATTATTACATGAAATGAGACAAATATCAGAGAATTTCTGTAGAATGACCAATCTAAATAAAAATGAGTTGTCAAAAGAATTTCATAAGGAACTGAAAGCAACCAGTGAACAGCCTAATAAAGATAAGATACAATACTTTATTGTCGCATAAAAATCATTCGATTGAGAACACTGGTGACTTGTCAGTCTTTAACCTAAGTTGTTATAGATTTTCCATGGAAGCCACAGGTACCCAATTTTTGGTACAGTAGCTTATGGTTTACTGTGTCAAACGCCTTTGAGAGGCCACAAAAAATACCAGATAAACTTTGTTTGTTGTCAAGGCATTTATTTACTTTAGAGATTAGTTCATTTACAGCTTGTAAAGTTTTTTGTCCCTTCCTAAACCCATACTGGTTATTGAGAATAATATTACCTTCTTTATTGTACTTTTCTAATTCTATTCTATTCGTTCAACTATTTTAGAGAAAACTGGGAGTATAGACACTGGGTGGAAATTTACTAAATCATCTTGTTTTCCCCTTTTGTAGATTGGACAGATTTCAGTCTGTCTGGAAAGCAGCCCTCATCAAATGATTGGTTTATTGTTTTAAAGAGTTGAGGTGCAATGCTGTCACTTCCTACCTTTATGATATTTGTTGGAATTTCATCCCAGCCCACAGGTTTAAGATTTTTTAGGGATCGTATGATGTTAGCTACTTCCTGACATGATACTGCAGTAATGAGTTAAGACAAATTAATAAAGGATGAAAGCAAACTAACAATAATATTGATAAAGCTAATGAGCAAGCTGATCAAATATTATGATGAATTTATACTCAATTTGTCTAAATGTAAGTTTTGAATCAAATGTTGGAAACTCCAGGTTGTAACAGTCTGAAATGACAGGTGTAAAGAACATGTTTGAAAAAGAAAATAGAGAGAGACTGATCAGCTGAATAAATTGCTGGAGAAAATGGAAGGGGAATTAGCACTAATGAAAATAAAATCCAGGAAAACGATGACCAAATTACTGAACTAAAATCTAATGTTGAGAAAGTAGTAACTAAATCAGATAAAACTTCTGGGTTATGCTATAATCACAAAATTTTATTCCAAAATTACTTAAGCAATCCAAAAAGTAGGTAATGCCAAAAGTCATTCTCATAATAAGACAAGTAAAATATTTGTAAAAATAAAATAAACTGAATAATCTACAGCTTAAAATATTGACGTTAGTAAGCAGAAATTGATTGACTATAATGCTTAAGTTTGAAATAGCATTAAAGAAAGGCCAGAAGATTTGTATTTACAGGAAAGAATTTGAATCTTGCAGGTAATTGTGACACAATTGATCACAGCTTTTTGTATGTGCTGAAGTTCCATTAATTTTTTACAGTAAGTTCAGTCCACCCTGTCACATCTGTGAAACAATTTGAGAATGCATTACCTAAATCGTGGTATGATAGGAAGAAAATTGGGTTTGCCATAAGTAGATTGGAAGGTGAAACACTGTCATGGGGTTTGAGAATGGGTTCTTCTTTTAAAACATGACAAATTTGTTAATGTTTTTGTCAGTCAGAATTGGTCAAACACTGGATAAAACAGTGTGCGTAGTGACATTTTCACGGAGAGAAATTTTGTTGACGGTGAGTGTCACTGTTACAAAGGATTCTTTCAAAATTACTGGGAACGAAATTTTTACTTAAACAGTCCTTTAAAAGGAAGGCATCAAATTTCAATTGTAGTATTAAAATTACCTTTAAGTGTGCAAGAAAAAATAAAATTACTGGGAATTTTGAACACAGTGTTGACAGCATTTTGCACATTCCTGCACAGCTGGATTCATTGCCTGGCATACATCAACATAGAGAAGGGTGGAGACAAGGTAACAGGGATGAGGGAGAGATGAAGAGATAATTGTAAGGATATTTTGGGGACCACCTACTATAGGTAGAAGTGAAGTGAATTGTGGAGGTTTTCATAGTAACTATGGACATAAGCAAAGAGAGGTGAGAGATGAGGAGGAAAGAATGAGACCAGATGAAATAAATAAGATGAGGGAAATGGACTGACTGCAGCAGAAAATTATAAAAAAGTACAAAACATTGTAACAACCATCCTGGTTGAGATTTGCAAATGCCACTTTGGGATAACTTACTGAGGTTCAACAGTGGGATTAAAATTCAAGATGAAAGGATATCAATGACAAATGAGATTGCTAGCCTCACTGAAAGTGATGAAGGATTACAGAACCTGTTGAATGGAATGAACAATCCAATGATTACTGAATACAGATACAGAGTAAACCGAAGAAAGGTGAAAGCAATGAGAAATAGCTAAAACAAGAACAGCGAGAAACTACATCAGAATTGGGGATCACAAAGTACACAACGTTATGAAAATCTGCTACCTAGGCAGCAAAATAACTGATGATGGATGGAGGAAGGAAGGAGGACATATAAAGCAGACTGGCACTGACAAAAATGGTATTACTGGCCAAGAGAAGAGGACTAGTATCAAACATACCGTAGGTCTTAACTTGAAGATGAAATTTTTGACAATGTATGGCTGGAGCACAGCATTGTATGGTTGTGAGACATGGATGGGGGAAAACCAGAACAGAAGAGAATTGAGGAGTTTGAGATGTGGTGCTACAAAAGAACATTGAAAATAAGGTGGACTGATAAGGTAAGAAATGAAGGGATTCTCTGCAGAATTGACAAGGAAAGGAATAGATGGAAAACACTGACAAAAAGAAGGGACTGGATGATAGGACATCTATATCAGGGAATAACTTCGATGGCACTAGATGGAGCTGTAGAGGGTAAGAACTGTAGACAGGACAGATATTGGAATACATCAAGCAAATAACTGAGGACACAGGTTGCAAGAACTATTACAAAATGAAAAAAGAGAGAGTCACGTAGTATGCAGAGGCACGGGCACACGATTAAAGAGAGAAGCAGGCAGTTGTATGTTCTGTCAGTTTGATGTGGCAGTGCATGTGAAGACATCATGATGTTCACATTGCAAAATTGGACAACTACGTAGCAGCGAGATGACATCAGATTTATGACTGTGGAAGAGGTTAAACCGGCTGGTATTCATCACTGATTGCTGGCCTTATGTTGGGGGAGACTGCCTGTGTGTCCAACAAGTCAGTGACCAACTGGGGTGCCCATTTCCATGAAGGCCAGGAGTGTCTGAGTGATGACCTGAGACCAGGCCAGGCAAACATGTTAATCACAGACTCTCTACAGCCTACCCAAGTCCATCAAGAGCAAACAGCTTTTGCTGCTCACAGAGTGATTGATTCTGCTCCACAATAACACATCCAAAGTCTCCAAGACCACAAAAAGTGTAATGGCCAAGTTCAGGTGGGAGAAGCTTAAGCATACGCCCTACAGCTTGGACATGTTACCCTGCCACCACCACGTGTTTTTTCTGCTAAAGAAATATCTCTAAGGGAAGTGCCTCAACTTGGACAGTGGATTGAAGGACACAGTGGAGGACTGGCTCTTGTCACAGCCACAGGAATTCTGGGAATAGTGAATCCTTTGGCTCATGAAACAGTGGGATAGTTGTGCTCCAGGCCTTTGGTGATTATACAAAAGTAAACACTTCAATTATATCAACAGTGTTTTTTTGTACCTTTTCTTTTGAATGTTCCTCATAATTAGGAGCTCTGATGAGGTCCAGTTGAGAAGTGAATCTTAACAAGGACCAGTCAGTGTTAATTATTTAGGATATGGTGAGAGGGATGCTATTAAGGAATACTTTGTATCTGAGAAGGAAAAGGAAATTAATAAAAGCAATCAGTCCACATTGAAGGTGATTATGTGGTACACAAGTATTAGCTGTTCTAGATTCAAGAAGTGGTATTTGTGCCATTAATGACGAGCTTCATGACAAGCTGAAAAAGTGAAATCAATCGATTATTGATAAAATTATGTTAATTGGGTAGATAAAAAAAAAATCTACTTAACAAGTGGCAACAGAACACACACATAAAGGATTGTTGTGATACACAAGCTTTTGGAGCCAGTGACTCCTCCTTCAGGCAGAAGGGTTGAAGAGCAAAGGAAAAGGACTGCAGAGATCTGGGAAAAGGGGTACATTCTGGGAAAGTCACCCTGAACTGCGGGTCAGAGGAGACTTACTGTACAGGTTGAGAAGGAAAGACTGATTGTTGGGGACTGCATCAGACAAGATTTGAAAACCTGAGAGCTTAAAGGTGGAAGACAGGGTAATATGCAAGACAAAAATTACTACTAAAACATTGCGCACGAGTTAATGAGAGTGATGTTTATGTAGTAATCTCTATCTTGCATATTATCCTGTCTTCCATCTGCAAGCACTCAGGTTTTCAAAACTCATCCGATGCAGTACCCAGCAATCAGTCTTTCCTTCTCATCCTGTACAGCACGTCTCCCCTGACCTGCAGTTCTGGGTGACTTTCCCAGAATCCAGTCCTTTTCCTAGAGCTCTCCGGTCCTTTTCCTTCACCCTTCAACCCTTCTGCCTGAAGGAGAGCCACTGGCTCCAGAAGTTGCCTTTTGCAACAGCCTTTTATGTTTGTGTTCTGCTGCCTCTTGGTGAGTAGATTTTTTTATATATCCAAATTAAATAAAAAGAGTGAAATGATATTCCAGAATTGCCAGTGGAAGAGGCAAGAATTACTGGAGCCATGCTGAGTAAGTTAATACTGAACCGAGCAATGTCGTAAACTGAGATTCAAGGTTGGAGATTTAATGTAAATGTAATAACTCCTGTATTGTGTGTGGAATTAGTTATTGGAATCAGATTGTTAATAGTAAGTTGTGATGTGGATTTTGCAAGAGATGTTCAGATAAGTATGGGTGAATACAAAGCTGAGCTGTTGTTTACGGGAGGTGCAATCCCAAAGAAGAAACAGAATGAAGTGCATATTAAAGGATAAAATTAATGATTACCGTGTCTGATGAAAGTTGCAGTGGATTAATGGGAATTACAAGTAGCACAAACACAGAGTGTAGAGATGAGATGACTTATAATACAAGTATGTATGGCAAGGAAGATATGTTACAGAAAAATGTAGAAGGCGACTGAGCTTGAAATATGCTGATTCGTGTTAAAATTAATTGCATCTTGAGAAAATGTTGGTGATAAAGTAGGTCAAGTGGAAGCTATCTTATATGACAAAAAGAAATCAGTAAAGAGGTTCTTGAGGAAACATGTAAAAGTGTTTTCGGATATACATGACATAAGGAAGGACTTTATCTACTGTTTAGAGGAGAAAGAGCACAGACTATTTAAGTAGTGGCTGTTTGTTATCCCGATGGAAAAACAGGAATTCACCGACAAAAAGATTCAACATATGTTAGAATCGAATATCATTGAGAGGTCACAGTGTCAGTATTGCGTCAGTTTGTACTGGTCTTAAGGAAAGAGGAATCTGTCAGAATAGACCTGAATGTGAGAGCAATAAATGAAATAATAATTCCAAAAATGGATAGACCAGAAATATTAGTAGAACTGATTCAAAAATTCAATAATACTCAGATTATGACTACTATTGATTTGATGGCCAATTACAGGCAGATTCTACTATCAAAGGAATATAGTAGGTACACAGCATTTGTTTACATGGGTCGATGTTCTTATTTTGATGTACTGCCATTTGGACTAAATATTTCCATGTCAGCATTTATTTGAATGTTGGATGGTGTGCTGTGAGAGAAATTGCTGTCAAAAGCGGTGTGTGATGTTTTCTGTAAATGATGCACTGATTCTGGCCAATCATTGGAAAGAACATAATGAAGTCTTACACAAAATATTCAGTTCTTTGTCTGATAATGCTGTCAAAGTTAATATGAAATCGGAATTTGGATGAAAAGCGATTAAATTTTTGGAATGTGTTATTTCGGCACATGGCATTAGGCCAAATCCAGAACAGGTGTGGACAGTACAGGAAGCACTGGAACCCAGAAATAAAAAATGAATTAAGAGCTTTCTCTGGTTATCCTTTTTATAGAAAATTTGAGAATAATCAGGCCATGAATGCTCCAGCACTACTGGAATGAACTAGAAAAAAAATACCCCATGGATTTGGTCTGAACAATGTATACAAGAATTTCAGAAAATAAAGGAGACTTTTGTGAAACACTAAACCTACATCACCCAGATTTCTGTTGCCAAGGGCAGTTCAAAGCAAAAATATTCCAAATAATGAGAACCCAAGAAGGAAGTGAATGAAAGACAACTAGTTTTTCAAATTGAATGTTGAACAAATGGGAACGGAGTACCCCATGATACAAAAAGAGGCTCTAGCCACTGTGTGGGGTTTTGGCAAGTTTAAAAACTATTTGCTTGATAGAAAGGTTATAGTTTTCATGGACATAAAGCTTTATCATTGTTACAGGGCTGTAGATTGACTCATGGTAGGCTCACCAGATGGGCTTTATCAGTACAGGAGAACGGGTGGCACAGATAAAAGTAACCCATGCAAGTATAAAGGAAATGCAGTGAAATTACAGAAATGAAGAGCTGAAATGGACTTGCCACTTATTTTCAAAGAAAAAAAGGTGAAAAACACATTTATAGAAGATGCTGAAACTGACACCCTGCAACTTTGATAAACAGCTGCACATGTCTAAGCATATTCTGATACACCCGGTGTACAGTTTGGATATCAATCGGGGCAGCTTCATGGCTGATGTCTTTAATGTCCTGTATTGTGTGTGGATTTGTTTCTTCAAGGGTCCCCACAGGAAAAAAAAAATCACATGGTGGCCATTAATGTCTGCTGACAGTTCATTCCTCAGTGAAGAAATCATGGACTCGTTCCACGGATACCTTACATGTGTGGCACGATGACCCAACTTGCTGCAAGAAGCTGTATTGTCTCTCATATTAAGCGAGTTGAGCACAAAATTTATCAAAAATTTCCATATACACAACTGAGTTGAGGCTAGTGTAAAAAAATATCGGTCCAATGACACACGTTTCCATTATACTGTGCCAAACACCAACTTTTTCGTCACAGAATGGTTGTTGACACACAATGTTAGGGTTCTCCACTGCCCAGTACCTTGTGTTCTGTGAATTCATACAAGAAGGATGAAACAATGCTTCACTAATCATGGATGTTATTCAAAAGCCACAAAGCCACGTGCAGTAATCTTCAGATTTTTGACTGTCATCCTCCCATACCCCCCCCATGAACCATGGACCTTGCCGTTGGTGGGGAGGCTTGTGTGCCTCAGCGATACAGATAGCCGTACCGTAGGTACAACCACAACGGAGGGGTATCTGTTGAGAGGCCAGACAAACGTGTGGTTCCTGAACAGGGGCAGCAGCCTTTTCAGTAGTTGCAAGGGCAACAGTCTGGATGATTGACTGATCTGGCCTTGTAACATTAACCAAAACGGCCTTGCTGTGCTGGTACTGCGAACGGCTGAAAGCAAGGGGAAACTATGGCCGTAATTTTTCCCGAGGGCATGCAGCTTTACTGTATGATTAAATGATGATGGCGTCCTCTTGGGTAAAATATTCCGGAGGTAAAATAGTCCCCCATTCGGATCTCCGGGCGGGGACTACTCAAGAGGATGTCGTTTTCAGGAGAAAGAAAACTGGCGTTCTACGGATCGGAGCGTGGAATGTCAGATCCCTTAATCGGGCAGGTAGGTTAGAAAATTTAAAAAGGGAAATGGATAGGTTAAAGTTAGATATAGTGGGAGTTAGTGAAGCTCGGTGGCAGGAGGAACAAGACTTCTGGTCAGGTGACTACAGGGTTATAAACACAAAGTCAAATAGGGGTAATGCAGGAGTAGGTTTAATAATGAATAGGAAAATAGGAATGCGGGTAAGCTACTACAAACAGCATAGTGAACGCATTATTGTGGCCAAGATAGATACGAAGCCCACACCTACTACAGTAGTACAAGTTTATATGCCAACTAGCTCTGCAGATGACGAAGAAATTGAAGAAATGTATGATGAAATAAAAGAAATTATTCAGATAGTGAAGGGAGACGAAAATTTAATAGTCATCGGTGACTGGAATTCGAGTGTAGGAAAAGGGAGAGAAGGAAACGTAGTAGTTGAATATGGATTGGGGCTAAGAAATGAAAGAGGAAGCCGCCTGGTAGAATTTTGCACAGAGCACAACTTAAACATAGCTAACACTTGGTTTAAGAATCATGATAGAAGGTTGTATACATGGAAGAACCCTGGAGATACTAAAAGGTCTCAGATAGATTATATAATGGTAAGACAGAGATTTAGGAACCAGGTTTTAAATTGTAAGACATTTCCAGGGGCAGATGTGGACTCTGACCACAATCTATTGGTTATGAAGTGTAGATTAAAACTGAAGAAACTGCAAAAAGGTGGGAATTTAAGGAGATGGGACCTGGATAAACTGAAAGAACCAGAGGTTGTACAGAGTTTCAGGGAGAGCATAAGGGAACAATTGACAGGAATGGGGGAAAGAAATACAGTAGAAGAAGAATGGGTAGCTTTGAGGGATGAAGTAGTGAAGGCAGCAGAGGATCAAGTAGGTAAAAAGAAGAGGGCTGGTAGAAATCCTTGGGTAACAGAAGAAATATTGAATTTAATTGATGAAAGGAGAAAATATAAAAATGCAGTAAGTGAAGCAGGCAAAAAGGAATACAAACGTCTCAAAAATGAGATCGACAGGAAGTGCAAAATGGCTAAGCAGGCATGGCTAGAGGACAAATGTAAGGATGTGGAGGCTTATCTCACTAGGGGTAAGATAGATACTGCCTACAGGAAAATTAAAGAGACCTTTGGAGATAAGAGAACCACTTGTATGAACATCAAGAGATCAGATGGAAACCCAGTTCTAAGCAAAGAATTGAAAGCAGAAAGGTGGAAGGAGTATATAGAGGGTCTATACAAGAGCGATGCACTTGAGGACAATATTATGGAAATGGAAGAGGATGTAGACGAAGATGAAATGGGAGATACGATACTGCGTGAAGAGTTTGACAGAGCACTGAAAGACCTGAGTTGAAACAAGGCCCCCGGAGTAGACAACATTCCATTGGAACTACTGACGGCCTTGGGAGAGCCAGTCCTGACAAAACTCTACCATCTGGTGAGCAAGATGTATGAAACAGGCGAAATACCCTCAGACTTCAAGAAGAATATAATAATTCCAATCCCAAAGAAAGCAGGTGTGGACAGATGTGAAAATTACCGAACAATCAGTTTAATAAGCCACAGCTGCAAAATACTAACACGAATTCTTTACAGACGAATGGAAAAACTAGTAGAAGCCGACCTCGGGGAAGATCAGTTTGGATTCCGTAGAAATGTTGGAACACGTGAGGCAATACTGACCTTACGACTTATTTTAGAAGAAAGATTAAGGAAAGGCAAACCTACGTTCCTAGCATTTGTAGACTTAGAGAAAGCTTTTGACAATGTTGACTGGAATACTCTCTTTCAAATTCTAAAGGTGGCAGGGGTAAAATACTGGGAGCAAAAGGCTATTTACAATTTGTATAGAAACCAGATGGCAGTTATAAGAGTCGAGGGGCAAGAAAGAGAAGCAGTGGTTGGGAAGGGAGTAAGACAGGGTTGTAGCCTCTCCCCGATGCTATTCAATCTGTATATTGAGCAAGCAGTAAAGGAAACAAAAGAAAAATTCGGAGTAGGTATTAAAATCCATGGAGAAGAAATAAAAACGTTGAGGTTCGCAGATGACATTGTAATTCTGTCAGAGACGGCAAAGGACTTGGAAGGGCAGTTGAACGGAATGGATAGTGTCTTGAAGGGAGGATATAAGATGAACATCAACAAAAGCAAAACAGGGATAATGGAATGTAGTCGAATTAAGTCGGGTGATGTTGAGGGTATTAGATTAGGAAATGAGACACTTAAAGTAGTAAAGGAGTTTTGCTATTTGGGGAGCAAAATAACTGATGATGGTCGAAGTAGAGAGGATATAAAATGCAGACTGGCAATGGCAAGGAAAACGTTTCTGAAGAAGAGAAATTTGTTAACATCGAGTATAGATTTAAGTGTCAGGAAGTCATTTCTGAAAGTATTTGTATGGAGTGTAGCCATGTATGGAAGTGAAACATGGACGGTAAATAGTTTGGACAAGAAGAGAATAGAAGCTTTCGAAATGTGGTGCTACAGAAGAATGTTGAAGATTAGATGGGTAGATCACATAACTAATGAGGAAGTATTGAATAGGATTGGGGAGAAGAGAAGTTTGTGGCACAACTTGACCAGAAGAAGGGATCGGTTGGTAGGACATGTTCTGAGGCATCAAGGGATCACCAATTTAGTATTGGAGGGCAGCGTGGAGGGTAAAAATCGTAGGGGGAGACCAAGAGATGAATACACTAAGCAGATTCAGAAAGATGTAGGTTGCAGTAAGTACTGGGAGATGAAGAAGCTTGCACAGGATAGAGTAGCATGGAGAGCTGCATCAAACCAGTCTCAGGACTGAAGACCACAACAACAACAACAATCCTCCCATAATCACTTCACAAGTGTCACATGATATGGCTTCAGATTAAGACTTTTCAATATTCGCTGGCAACTCCGTCTACTTACGTGCACCTATTGGGCCAATTTACATGTACACTTTTTCGCGTTTTGAATAATTCTTCATCGAATGTCTGCAATAATTTACGGTGTGCGAATTGAAGGGATTCCTTGTCATTTTACCTTCTACACAGATCCGTAGGTGTGCCAATTTTTATTCAGACTCTGTACTGCTCTCTTTGCTGGTAGTCCTCTATCTGGATACTTGACCCCAAAAATTTAGCAAGTTTCCTCAATCAAATGCTTCCATAGTTCCAATTCTTTCTTCCATTTAGAATGTTTTTTTGCATACCAGAGAGAGAAACATCTAACTTCACTGATTAAATAAACTGAAATGCTGACAGAAGAATGCTAACAATCAATTATTGTATAAAACTGTCCACTGCTGTACCTGTTTACTCTATTTTGGATGTCAAAATCTTGCATTCGCATTGAAGGGGGAGGTGAGCTACTTTTAACTGTGCCACTCTTTATAATTTTGAAATAAGATATCAACAAGAAAAGAAAAACATTTTGGCAGATGCTCTATCTCAGTTACCAACTGGTGTGAATAGTGTCGCTTCAAAGATAACAGTGGTAAAGATGTCAAAATACTGCTAATGAAAAATGTCCCATCTGAAAGTTACGTGGAATGAGTATTAAAAGATACGAGAAGAGAACAGAATGACGATATTTTAAAAATGATTTAAAGAAAAATGGGGCAATAAAAACAAAGTTAAGCTACACAAATGTGATGTAGTTAGAGATGGAGTTTTGTTCTGTAAGGCTAGTCTGGAAGATTTGTCTACCAGAACAGGTAAAGGAGAATTTCATACAAGTACGTACACTTTGCACACGGTCACTATAGTGACAAAAAGTGCACAAACAAAGAAACATGCACCTTTAACTATGTAGAAGAGAGGCCATGGGAAGTGTCAGCAAAGTGTGAATTGTGCCAGAAAACCAAAGCACTTAATCAACAGATAAAAGGGCTTGTATATATTATTATTATGACCTCTTACTAGAAATAGTTGCTGCTGACTTGGATATGTCCCTCCCATCAACTAAGGGAGAGCATACTTATGGGTCAGTGGCTTTGGATGTGGTATTAAAGTACATAAAAACCCCCTCCTTTAAGAGGAAGTATAGGAAAGACCACAGCAACTGTCATTAGAAAGCATTAATTTAAAAATGTTGGAAAGCCATAAAACATCCTCAGTGAGAATGGGCCTCAGTTTGGCAGGATATGTTTAGGGAAGAATAGAAAACAACTGTGTATATATATTTCATAATACCACCATGAGGATAATGGAATGTAGTGAAATTAAATCACGTGATCCTGAGAGAATTAGATTAGGAAATGAGACACTTAAAGCAGTAGATGAGTTTTGCTATTTGGGAAGCAAAATAACTGATGATGGTCGAATTAAAGAGGATATAAAATGTACACTGGCTATGGCAAGGAAAGTGTTTCTGAAGAAGAGAAATTTGTTAACATCGAGTATAGATTTAAGTGTCTGGAATTCTTTTCTGAAAGTATTTGTACGGAGTTAGCCACATATGGAAGTGAAACATGGACGATAAACAGTTTAGAGGAGACGAGAACAGAAGCTTTCAAAATATGGTGCTACAGGAGAATGCTGAAGATTAGATGGGTAGATCGTATAACTAATGAGGTGGTACTGAGTAGAATTGGGGAGACGAGCAATTTGTGGCACAACTTGACTAGAAGAAGGGATCAGTTGGTAGGCCGTATTCTGAGGTATCAAGGGATCACCAATTTAGTATTGCAGAAAAGCATGGAGGATAAAAATCGTGGAGGTTGTAGGTTGCAGTACCTAGTCAAAGATGAAGCTAGTGCAGCATAGAGTAGCATGGAGGGCTGCATCAAACCAGTTTCTGGACCGAAGACTACAACAACAACCACCCATCATCAAATATGGCTGAGAGGGTGATGGCCAGGTCATATAGGGCTTATTGTGCTAAGGAACACACTGGCTGGGCCAAGTATATAAAATATTTCAAGCACATAATGAATGAACTGCCACATTCAACCATTACCTCGCGAGGTAACATCTGGCGAGAAACTGTCAAATAATTTCTTCAAATATATCACATTTCCACCCAAGACACAGGTGTCACGGGATGTGATCAGGAATGTAGCACTAGACAGATCAAAAAAGAAAGTGGAAAAGAGACAAGAAATACCTAACCACGGAAAAATATCCAGCATCAGTGCATATGAAGTCATTTTAGAATCATCTTTTCAACACTTAGTGAGTGAGCTCAACAAGCTGATGTGAAGGAGTGGTCTCTTCCTGGCTTCCTGAACATCAGCACCTTGACTGCCTTCCAAAAGGTGGGGAAGTGTTGGTGTTGTAGGTTGCCGTTAATCATTTGTGTTAAGCATTCTATGGCTTTATCTGTAAACTCCTTGAGGAAACAGTTTTGAAAGCCGTTGGTACCAGGAGCTTTCCTAGCTCAGGAGTACTTTACAGAGCTAGCACGTTCAGTTTCATTGCGCGTGGACTAGGCTATAAGTCGCATAACCTTGTGGAACATTTGTAGTGTTAATAATGGGTCTGAGGAAACCAGTGTCAAAGATGTTGCTAGAGTTCTGGCATTGCTTCTGCCTTCTCCTCTGCAGAGTAAGCTGGCCTGTCCGGTCTATGTAGAGGGGATGTCTAGTGCCACACACTGGTTAAATGTTGAGCTAGATTCCACACTCCTGGCCGTGTGGTGTCCAGCTCAGCAAGTTTTTGGCCCCATTGAGTATTTTTCAAAGTTCGTATTTTTGGCCATATGATACCCTGGGGCCTGTTAAAGTGCAGTTTATACAATGGTTTCCTTGTGCACTGCCATTATCTGCCGAGACAGTTTCTCATTGAGATAAGGTCCCGTACTTCCTGGGACAGCACTGTTGAGTGTTGCCATGTGTGAGAACTGGAATGGCATCGCATCACATCACATTTTAAATTTAATCACTGCTGTTGTGCCCGTTGATGTGGGAAGCTGAATATTCCCTAAAATCACAGCGGCACAAGGCAATACAGCTTGTATACACATTGTGAACGATTTCCTCAATTGCTTTACATTTCATGGGGTTGATTAAAATGTAATACAAAACAAGTACCTGTGGTTCTGTCACAGTACTGTTCAGTGTACACAGCAAATGAACGCACATTCTATGGAGTTTCCTGAACACAGAAGACAATGATTAAAAAAGAAGAGGGTGATATGGATACTTACAACATAGAATCTCGCGGCTGGTTCATTGTGGGATGGGTACTCTCCGACGATATAACTCCACGCAAGTCACCATATGTCTTAGGATGGAATATTTCCACCTGATGCTGACAAGGCACCTATCTGTATAAACTGTTCACTGTTAGTGGCCATTTGCATTGCTGAGGCAACTGACACCGAGAGCGGAGAGACTGCACTCGACAATGAGAGCTGCGAAAGCAGTGCAAACAACAATAATCCAAAAAGTGCTTTTGAGAATGAAAATACAGAGACTTGCAAGAAACAAACATTGTATTAGAAACACTGTAAACTGTATGACATGGATATTTAAACTTTGAAATGCCCAAAAATTTCAGTGAACAGTATCATATGTCTGAATTTACCATTCTTTATACCTGCATTTTCCTACATTTTTCTTTTAGTTTGTTTTTTCCTACTTTTTTCTTTTACTTTTTACTTTGTTTCTAGTATGTCAGTTAATTTGCCTTTTTTTTTTTTTAACAGACACGAACCTTCAAAGAAATGGTCCCTATCCCTGGACCAAATGATAAAAGAAAATTTTAGATATAAGTAAATTATGTACAATAAAGCAAAAAATGCAATTGTTTAAAATCTTTGTGAAATATACATATGTACCAGACATACCTGCTGTATGCCATTATTAATAAGAACACTAATATTTTTTACAGTAGACAGGGGGCAAATATAATGTATTGCTTAAGTGTTCAAATCTTGCTGTAGGCTGATGTTTAAAATCATGGAATTCATCCTAGTAAGTGCTAAAAGTGCTGTCAAATGAGAAAGAAAACCAAATAAGAATATTTTATAAAGTATGCTGCAAGTGCATTGAGCATAAACATTCCATGTCAAGGAATAATTATTGTGAGAGAACACACATCACATACACTGTTGTACATTAAAGACATCTTCTTACATTAAGTCTCATAAACTCTACATTGCATTGCTTCAGCTTTTTCCCAGAACAACAGGATGTTCCTACACCAAAAGTCATTTCTGAATAATAAACAAAAGTTATTACATCATGGAGGTGATAAACACGTCAACTGTAATGTAACACAGCTGTACTTATAGCAAGAATACAGTTGCAAATGAAGGAAAATTAAGTTTGGTCCTTCTCGCTAAGCAGCGCTAGGAGGGAAAGTTCATTATTTTAAAATCTAAGTGACATTGTCAATAAAGAAGGGGGTACACCATTGTGGCTATAAAAAGACTTCAGAAGAATTTTCCTCGTGCAAGAGAGTAGTATCACGGCACAAGAGCTTGGTAAAAAAAAAAATTATACAAGAAACTTCAAAAGACCTTTAATGAAAAATGTAGATTCCAAAATTGACTTAGGGATTAACGGTAATGATTTTTTAAACATATGTATAATTTTCTGATCTCAGTCACATCATTATATTATTACCTAACACAATATAGTGTCTTCTATCAACTGTGAGAGGATATGCTTACGTGAATCTGTGATGTCCAAAAGAACAAACACCACAATTTCATATAATTGATTCACCTCTATGGCTAATAGATCCACCATATCAGTGCGGATGCACAATGACGTCCAGCCTCCTGCAGAAATCTCTAAGTAGCAAGCATGAAGGACACGGACATAAGACTGCGAACAGGTGGTGCTAGGTGAGAATGTGGGTCGGCCGAGAGGTGTTTCAACACAGTCTGCACAGTTTCAATAAACAACTGTGTCCAGGAGGTGCAGTGGTTAATGCAACTGACTAGTAAGCAGGAGATCCCAGGTTCAAACCCTGGTCCAGCAAACATTTTCACTTGCTGCCACTGACGCCGCAGAAAGTCCTGATGCAGCTGATGACAATAATCCCTTCCCTTCCCTTTCTCCCACCTCCACCTTCAATTTACATAATATATACTTATGTGTTGGTAGCTTTGGATGTGCTACCGATGAAAAAAAATTCTTCTCCTTACGGAAAAGTATGGTAAAGGACATAGCAAGTGTCAAGAGAAAGAATTACTTTAAAAATGTTGGAAAGCCACAAAACATCTTTTACAGTAATGGGCCTCAGTCTATATATTTTTAAAAATACCACCCACCATCAAATATGTCGGAGAGGTAGATAGCTAAGTTATTTAGGGCTTAAACGACATTCAACCTGGGGAAAGTATGTAAAAAATTTCCAGCAGATAATGAATGAACTGCCACATTCAACCACTGAACTGTCACCTGATGAAGTAACATCTGACACATATTTCCACCTACGATGAGGATGTCATTGGATAAGATCAGGAAACTAACGCTGGATGGATCACAAGAGAAAGCAGCGGAGACAGGAAAGACATAACCTAGGAAAAATGGCCAGAATATTTATGGTGGGAAATATTGTGTTGTTGGGGCAAGGGCAAAATATTCGAAGGTAGACAATGAAATAATGAAGTTCTACAAGAGATATGAGGGTCCACACATGATTATTTGTGCAGTTCATGCCAATGCAATGGAACTAGCAACACCTGTAGCAAATGTGTCAAAAATTGTTTACAGTGTGGTAGATATGAAACACTTTTGTAAATAAATCATCAATTGTTATTATCACACTGAGAGATTAATTACTTTATGATTCAAGACAGAACTAAAAAGAAAAATCTTGTGTAAATATTAGTGTGATGTAACGTTAAGTTCATTATAATATATTACTAATATGGTGTGGCATTGACCGCAAACTGTGTGTGTATGGTATGTTTAAAGTAAGACAGAGGTTTCATACAATGACTGCACACCACGTGGACTGCTAAATTCAGTTGAGCAGACAGTAGCAGTTCTGGAGACGTGGCCAATGATGTATGGGGTAACAAACTACCAGCCACAAGCTGACGCAACAAGGCTGCTGCAAGGGCACTCGACAGAGCAGAATGCAGGTGACACACCATTATGTGGCATGTGACAAGTTGTAAGAGGTCATTTAATGTTTACAAACAAACCAGGCATCTAGCGGGCCTGTAGAATGGATTATGTTGAAATTATTAATGATTTATGTAATTAATATTATTGTACTTTTGTCTTTCTTTCAGGAGGATGGTGAGATTGTATGTTTCTAACGTTTGTATTATTGAACGTATGTTGCACGTACCAACAGGATCGAGAGGAGTGGAGAATGGATGCCGACAACATGAGCAATGTGTGAATCAACAAATGACTCAGCAAGTAGCTACACAAAATAAGCAAATGCAGATGTTGTGGAGGTGTCATTAGTGTTGACTATGAAATTTGTTATTTAGATGCATTTAAAAGCAATGAAAGAACAAGGAGAATTCTTAATCAATTGTAACAATATTTTATTGGAGCCAGATTTTTCACATAATTAATTATGTGCATACATTAGTGTATTTTGACAGTAGGGGGAAGCACCTTAAGATTTAAGGTAATTTTGAGATGCTGAAAGCAGAATAGTGGGAAAAATATCTTGTAACAGTGCAGTTAAGACCTTAGTAAGGTTTGTGTTTGTGTCATTTTTATAAATTTTAACAAAGTTCAAAAATTGTAAACATTTTTGCTGAGGGGATATGTGGTGTTCATGCCATAATTCTGTCGACATTTCATTACAATTTTATTGCTATATTGTAACATTCAGTACAAGTCGCTGTGCAGTAGCAAGAAGTATATGTGTAATTTCACATGACAGATGGTCTCGGAGCGTGAGAATAACAGGATGCGAGAGACATATGGTCCTGGAACCTATGCAGACAGCAAGTAAGCTGTTAAAGCCAGGAGGGGAAAGCAGTAGGCACCCGTTGAGATGAAAAATCAAACATAGTTTTAACTGTATGATGTTTCAATGCCATAAAAGGGAAAGGCAGGTTTACAGAAGCCACCGAGACTGAATGGGCTACCACGAAAGGGAGGCGAAAGAGAGGAGGGTTCTGATTAGTTTAGAAGCTGCCAGCAGAAGAGAGCGAACACGTCTCTGCTCCCAGCAGCTGGCTGCGGTTCCACCTCCACCTGACCGCCTCCAAGCCTCCCTACTGGTCGGCTCAATCCCACATTACATGGTGGAGTTTGGATACTTTTGATTAGACAGGGTACAAAGGGAGTCCCAGGAGATATGGTCAGTGTTCAGACACATGACTAGAAGGCTCTACATCTACAGTCTGCAAACCACCATGAAAGGCATGGTACAGGCTACATACCATTGTACCATTTATTAAGAGTTTTTCCCTGTTCCGTTCACGTATGGGGCAGGGGAAGAATGACCATTTCAATGCAATAATTATTCTAACGTTATCCTCAAAATCCCTATTTGAGTGATACGTAAAGGGTCATAGTGTATTCCTATAGTAATCATTTAAAGCCGGTTTTTGAAACATTGTTGATAGACTTACTCAATATTGATTAAGTCTACCTTCAAGAGTCTTCCAGTTCAGTATCTCTGTGACACTGTCCCACAGATTAAACAAACTTGTGACCATTTGTGCTGCTCTTCTCTGTGTACTTTCAATGTCCCCTGTTAGTCCTATTTGGTACGCGTCCCACACACCTGAGCACACTCTAGAACAGGTCACATGATTGATTTGTAAGCAATCTCCTCTGTAGACCGATTGCACTTCCCCAGTATTCTATCAACAAACTGAAGTCTAACACCTGCTTTACTCACGACTAAACCTATGTGATCATTCCATTTCACATACCTGCAAAGTGTTACATCCAGGTATTTGTATAAGCTGCCCAGTGACACACTGATATTACAGTCACAGGATTCTACATTTTTTTTTAGTTTTGTGAAGTGCGCAATTTTATATTTCTGAACATTTAAAGCAAGTTGTCAGTCTTCGCACAACTTTCAAATATTATCACAATCTGACTTAATATTTATGCAGCTCCTTTCAGACAGTGCTCCATCAAAGATTACTGCATCATCTGCAAAAAAATTGACTTTACTTTTAATATTGTCTGCAAGGTCATAATACACAAAAAGTGTCCCATCACACTTCCCTGGGGCATGCCTGAAGTTACTTCTACATCTGATGATGACCCTCCGTCCAAGATGACATACTGTGCCCTCCCTAACAAAAAGTCCTCAATCCAGTCACCAATTTCACTTGACAACCCATATGTTCATACTTTTGGCAGTAAGCATAGGTGTGATACTGAGTCAAATGCTTTTTGGAAATCAAGAAACACTGTATCTACCTGACTGACTTGATCCAAAACTTTCAGTATGTTATACGAGAAAAGTGCGAGTTGAGTTTCATACGATCGATGTTTTTGAAATCCATACTGGTTGGTATTGAGGAGGAGGTTATTCTGTTCAAGATACCTCATTACATTGGAGCTCAGAATACGTCCTAAGGTTCTACAGCAAATTGATGTCAGGGATATTGAACAGTAGTTTTATGGATCACTTCTACTACACTTCTTGTAGAGGGGTGTTACTTGTGCTTTTTTCCAAAAAGTGAGGGATCTATGATAAATTATGGTTCAAAGTGGGGCTAACTCAGGTGCAAATTCAGTACAGAATCTGACAGGGATTCCATCAGGCCCTGGAGCTTTTTCAGTTTTAACAATTTCGGTTGTTTCTCAACACCACTGGCACTAATCCTTATTTCAGTCATCTTTTCAGTGGTTCGAGGGTTAAATTGGGGCAATTCTCAATTCTACTGTGTTTTGCTTTGTAAAGGAATATTTGAAAACTGAGTTAAGCATTTCAGCTTTTACTCTGTTACCCTCAGTTTCATTTCGTGTCTCGTTCACTAGGGACTTTGGTGCCACTAACAGCCTTTATATGCAGGCAGGATTTTTTAGGGTTTTGTGAAATATCATTTGACAACATTCGGCTACAGTAGTCATTGAAGGCATCACACATTGCCCTCTTGACAGCCAAATGTGTTTCATTCAGCATCTCTGTAACTATAGTCCTATACTTTGTTTTACATCTGTTATGCAGTTATCTCCGTTTCTTCACAGTGACTGTATACTACGGAGGTTCCCTCCCACTATGGACTTTTCTACTGGGTACGTATCCATCCAGTGCATGGTCAACTTTTCTTTTAAACTTGAGCCATAATTCCTTTACACGCTCCTGCCTTTTGCTGAAAGTTTCAAGTTACTCACTGAGATATGACACTGTCAATTTTTTATCTACTTTACACAAAGTATATATCTTTCTGCTTGTTTTAATTGTCCTTTGTACTGCGGCAATCATTATTGCCACAATTGCACCGTGGTCACTGATAGTAATTTCAATGCGGATGTCCTCAAAGCGGCCAGGTCTGTCTGATGCCATTAGATTCAATATATTTTTATTGTGAGTGGGTTCCTTGGTATCTGTTCTACATAGCTTCCAGATCATTCAAAGCAAAAAGGTCTAGTAAATTATGGGCTCTAAAATGCATACCTTAAGAGCTACAAGCACTGTATAACACATCTCATTTTCAGTACACGTGCTCACAGCTCTTAAGGTCTTTAGAGCCAATGTTTACCATCTGGATTCTTCCTCCAGATACCAGTTTCTCAGAACTCTGCAGGTGGGAACTAGCATTACAACGTGTCCTTGGTTTTTACCACCCACCAGGCCTAATTTACATTGATTTCTTCCGTCTCAGCATTTCTTCACAGTGACTACTCCTTTACTCACTTCGTTTTAGTTTTCAGCATCTTTTTTTCTTACCTGTCTATTTTTCGCCATCCCCTCCCACCTCTGTTACATACAACATTATTAGCTTTTCACTCTTATTAACTCACACACAATGTTTTAGCAGTAATATCTGTGTTTCATATCACCCTTTCTTTCACCTCCAAGCTCTCAGGTTTACATATCTCTTGCGTTGCAGTCCCCAACAGTCAGTCTTTCCTCCTCATCCCATCCAGTAAGTCTCCCATGACATACGGTTCCGAGTGACTTTTCCAAAACCTACCACTTTTCCTACACCTCTGCAGTCCTTTTCCTTCACCCCTCTTTGTTCCACTTCAACCCTTCTGCCTGAAGAAAGAGCCACTGGCTCTAAAAGCTTGCCTATGACCACCTTCTCTTACGTGTGTGTTCTGCCACCACTTGATGAGCATATTTTTTATCTATCCAATTAAATTAAACTGTCAAAAATTGGTTTCATTGTTATAATCTATCCTTTTCATGATTTTATCTTTACAGTCAGCATGTTTTGGTGAAATTTTCATTAAGAATTATTCTCTAGCGATGATATTTTGAATTTATTCGCTGTCATTTAAACAGAGGTCAACAAACAGTGAAATTGGGCAAGTGTTTCAATAATTACATACTCCGTCGGAGGAGGGACATTATTAACTGGAATGACAAGAATGACCAATTCACTTAGGAGACGCTTTAAAAAAACTAAGTACATTTCCTTGTTTTGGGAGTGTGCTAATTGTTTTTTCAACCAGGTAACAGAGAGAAAGTGCTAATATGAAGTCTGTTTTGCCTGAGGACACAATGGAGGAAACAGTACAGTAGCTTCACTGTACATCTGAGGAACTCCACTCTCATTAGAAAATATCCAAATTAAACTTCTAACCTGAAATCTTTCTTTGTTCACAGACACAACTAAATCCAAAATAATCAGTAAGGTCCACATGTATCATTTTAAAAACATTCATTTGAACTGTTCTTGTAACTGGAATTCCATATATGTGCTTAAATTATTAACACAGTAATACTTTTTAACTGCAGAGAGACACCAGCTAGGCAGAAATTGACACAGAGAGAGAAAATTCATAGTACTGCTGGCAAAAACACTTAAAGTGGAAATGATTGGTCCTTGATTTCGGACCTTCATGTTTATTTGTATCAAAGGGAAAATTCAGTTGGGAAAACTATTAAAAATTACAAGCAGCCAGAATGGCTGGACAATACTTACCTTCAGGAGGCAAAACTCCAAGTACTGCTGACAGATCCATTTACAAGGTGTAGAGAAAACTACACCCAGCTTTCAGGAATGAGGTTTGAGTTTGAGAAAGTTTGAAAGAAGTGGTGGTTCACTCAGGATCCCATACTGTGAGGGACTGCTTTCCGAGGGAAGGAACACATTACAGCCCAAAGAGATAGGTTTAGTATTTTCTGCTTTAACTGTTTTATATAGGCTGTATTAGGAATTTTATCTCCTGGAGGTAATACTGGATGGCTATTTCCTTTCCCTATTATTTCAACAGTTTCTCCATCAATTTCCTATTCCATAATATTTTTAACTTTTGTACATGTGATATTATAGAAAATAAACACATTGACTAAAGCACAATCTGTCATTGAGAACATATACAACAGGAAAGGTCTCTAATAGCTACAAAATTAAAACATTTACAGAACGAGAAGTAATATGTCGGAATGAAATCACTTTCAAAACAACTAAGAGAAAACTGGAGACAGAAAGAAGTATAATAAAAAAGTGCATCAGAAAACTGACCTTGTAGACTAGCTTACAATGAATCAAATGGAACCAGTAATGCGCATGAGGAGAAAGCAATTCATTTCATTCTTTAGACAGCTAATTAGGAAAACACAAAACAAAATGACCACAAGAATTATAGAGACATTATGGAGCAGTAAGAGCAACAGTGTATCTTTAATCTCCTATTGTAAGTTGTAGTCCCTCATATCCTCATTGATTTTCATAATTCATTAAAGTGAATCTTGACTTTCTTTCAAGATCTGATAGAAAAATAACCCTTTTTGTAAAACAGAATAACTTGATATTACAACATTTAATAAATAAAATGTCTGATAGGGTAGCACAAGTTTTGTAAACAACATACAAATTAAATACATGTGTTATTTAATAATACACTTTACTGGACAACATATACACAAAATATACTCTGACCACAAAAAGTAACAACAATAGTGGATCACTATTAACAAGGCTACAGATACAACAATACTGAGAACATGCCTGTTTAATAACAGAACAGAACACAACAAAATGATCACAGTTCTTATTGGTTCACAGATAACAATGAACTTTCAGTTTCTATTTTCTGGCAGGAGTTATGGGAAAACACTACAGTCCTTAAAGCATTTTCTGGGGTATTCTACAGTACCTGCCCTCCATATATACTGCCTACACCACAGTCCTTAAATTTGCAAACATCATACATAGTTTAAGTACCATCACAAAAAAGCCTTAAGAACTGGAATGTATACAATACACTCAATATAGAAAACATGAATCCATATTACATACAGAGAACAGATATTAGAAATTTCACACTTTCAGCAGTGTAATTTTACTAGGTTACTTGTATATTACAGACACCCATGTAAAATAATATATACCATCTACCATAGATGTGAATGACAGTAGTGCCATAAATGTCAGACTAATTTTCAGAGAATTTTCAAATGTAAGCTAAAAGTGTTCAACCATGATAAAAATACTAGAAAAATATACCGGGTATTGCTTTCACCTTTAATAGCACCAAGACAATGCAACAAGTTTCAAAATACCCTATAAAACTATTGAGATGTTACGGCAACAAAAATGTTGATAAATATTGTCACTGTGAACAATCAAGATATTACTGGAATAGATATGCACAAATTTCAATGGGTGGAATGTATTATTCACAGCCAGGAATTTTATCCTGAGCATTCAAATGGACCATGCTCATCTCTGACCAACCACAGGTGGTCAATAACTGCTCCTTCCTGTAAAGATAAAAGGTTTAAGTTTATTGTGTGATAGAGATCATAAATCAAACACTCATACTGAATTAATGAGTAATTTTATTGTTTGTCTTTGTCTACCTTAATTATAAGGAGGAAAAACCAAAGAGAATTCTTACATCATGTGATTCACGCATTAGCAGAAACACTATCTTTACCAAAGCAAACATTTGAAGTCTCTCATAAGCTTGAGCCCACAATTATAGATTAGATTTAATTTGCAAACTCATTTTCCTTGCACTAGGTTGTTTTAATTTGAAATGAAAGCTTTACTTCACTGGCAATTAGCTACTTGTGCTCCCTTCAGTATTATCAGGCAACAGCAAAAAAGTTTCGAAAGAGTTATGTATGACTCCTTGTTGATGTGTTACAATCCACAAAGCAGTATGAAATATTTAAACATAAACAGCACTTTTACATTACCATCAAACGTCACATTGAGGTGTTTACGATAATAGGAATTTTACTAATAAAAACAAACAATGGAAACTCCAGGCTGGAGTATCAACAGTATAAGACAAAGCTAAGATTGCTACTTACCATCAAGATGACACGTTAATTTGCAACCAGGTACAACTAAAAACACTTAGGTCCTACTCATTAACTTTTGGCCGCGGCCTTCATCACAAAAGGAAACACGCACACACTCATTTGTACAAGCATCCCAAAGACAGCAAGGGCAGGTAGGTGTGGGAATTATTGTAAAATCAGCTCACGCACTTGAGGTGGTCACAAGAATAGTGTACAGATGAATGGGAATGAAAGCTGATGAGCAGTTTGGCCTTTAAGAAAGGTAAAGGGAACAGAAAAGCTATACTGATGTGAATTTACCATGGAAGCAAAAGTTACGAAAAACCATAGAACTTTTTTATAGCTTTTTATGGGTGGGGGGGGGGGGGGGGGAGGTACAGTAGTCGCAAATGTTTGAAATTTTCAAAATTAGGTATACACTACAGTGAAAGGTGGGTTACATATAATGTGCACAAGAACTGCAAGAGAACAACAGAAGGAAGAGCAAGGAATGTAATGCGACTGGTGCAGCATACAAGCAGGTTTGACAGACTCTGCCAAAGGAGTTACCTTAGATGACAGGGTAGGGATGCGGGTAAACTGAAAGGAATTGTCCAGAAATGATCATATAAAGGCAGTATGTGGCATGAGGATGCCAATTTGGTGGAAACGAGAATGCATCTCATTTTAGAATGCTAGAATAAAACTAGGGCTATGCAATAGGAAACAGCATTACGTGAAAGAGAAAAAGGATGGCAGTAAACATGTTTCAAAAGCCACTCTGCGAGCAGAATGCTATATTAGCCAGACATGATGAAAGATTTAGCCCAACATTTGCTAAATTTGACTGATTAAACACAATAATTTTATTTTACTTACACGTCTAGTTCCATAGGATCAAATTGAGAAGCAACTCTCCAAGGTCATGGAATGTGCCAGTGCACGAAATTACAACGTAAAAGTAATAACACATAAAATAAAATGTTTATGAACCCAAAAAAATTCAAGCCACAAGTTTAAGTAAACGCAATCAACAATATAACATAAGAATAAACTTAATTTTTCAAGGAACTCCTCAACAGAATAGAAGGAGTGACCCATTAGGAAACTCTTCAGTTTAGATTTCAAAGTGCATGGGTTACTGCTATGATTTTTGAATTCTTGTGGTTGTTGTTGTTGTTGTTGTGGTCTTCAGTCCTGAGACTGGTTTGATGCAGCTCTCCGTGCTACTCTATCCTGTGCAAGCTTCTTCATCTCCCAGTCCCCGTCCCCGACATCTACCGTGCTACCCATCCCTCTCCCCGTCCCAGCCTCCTCCTTCCCCCCACCTTATTGCCTCTCCCTTAATGCCCTGCTGCTCACAGTCCTGCTCTAACTGCCAGGGACTACGGTCATGTGTGTGCTAGTTGCATTTGCGTGAGTGTGTGAATGTATGTTTTCTACTTTTGACAAAAGGCTCATTAGCTTTCTGCCAACTTTTCGACAGTCTTTTGGTTGGGCTTTTCTGTGACTCAGCATCTTTTCTACATGGTATCAACTATCCTTTTCATATACTACTCAATTAATTATAGGAGCATTTCTCTCTGTTCTTGTTTGGAGTCATAATTTTGTGAAAAGGTATGTGATGAAGAAATTGAGTGTCATAGAGTTTTTCTTTAAGCAAATGCATAAACAGTTTCTCATATTCTACACTTTTAAATAAAACATCAGAAGAAACAATCTGTTAAGAGGTAAGGATAAATATTATAGTTTCATTTCTTAGAAGTTAAATATCATATTACCAAAAATACATACCATTAACTTCTACGGCCATTAACAGATCCGTATCCGATTCCCTGCTACAGCCATCCTTGTGGCCGTAAATACAAACATATACGAGAGCTGGTTGAAAAGTTTCTAGCCCCAGACAGCTACCATAAATGTCTCACACAAACAACACAATCTACTTTTATGGTGACCCTTCGCAGGAATGCAAGTCAAGTTTCGCAGCTCCAGTTTCGTTAGTTTTGTCACTAGGATGTGTAGTATACCATAGTGTAAGCAAAATGGCGAATACCAAAAGAATCAAAAACCGTGCTGTGATTGAATATCTTCATTTGAAGAGAATGATGCCCAAGGAAATTGTGGAGGACACGAAGAGTACACTTAAGGACAGTGATCTGTCTTATGCAGCTGGGTGTCTGACTTCAAACGTGGAATAATGTGGGTGGAAGATGTGCCAAGGAGCGGAAGACCTGTCACCATTGCCACTGATGAAACAGTGACTGCAATTCACGGTACGAGTTTGCACGATCATTGAACAATATTGAAGCACATTGAAACCGTGGCTAGAATCTCCCATGGGTGTGCTCATGACATTGTTGTGGATATTGTGGGAATGCGAAAAGTTTCATCTTGGTGGGTCCCAAAAGACTTGAATGCAGATCAGATACAAGAGAGTGTGCAGTGTTGTGAAGAAATCGTCTGCCAATCTGAAGCAGATGAAGTCGGCCTTCTTGCAAAGTATGTGACAATGGGCGTAACGTGGGTTCACCACTCCGATCCTGAGACAAAACAACAGTCACGACAATGGAAACATCCTTCACCCCCTACCCCAAAAAAATTTCTAATTACTTGCAAAAGGGTGTAACTATCAATGCACCATACTATTGCACTCTTCTGTGCAGTTTGAGAGAAGAAATAAAGAAAGAAAGGCATGGAAAATTGGTGCGTGGAGTTCTTTTGCATCAGGACAATGCACTGGTGCACAAAGTCCTCACCACACTGGAAACTGCAGGTTAGAATTGTTACATCATCTGTCATATTCTCCAGATTTGGCTCCATCAGACTTTTTTCTTGTCCCAAACCTTAAAAAATACCTCTAAGGATGACAATTTGACAATGATATGCAGTGACAATGCTTTGTTGGCCTTGAAATTGAAGACCTTCTATTTGAATGGTTTGCAGAAGTTATCTGAGTGTGCCCGCAAGTGTATTAGTGTACATGGGTATTATACTGAAAAATAAATTGGTATTACAAAATTTCTATCATTCTTTTATTTCTTAGATTAGAAATTTTTTGACCGCCCCTCATAAGTGTCCTACTTTGTTCACTTTTAGAAACATCTATAATACAGATTTGGTCTGGATTCTAGCTATGCTTATTTTATTTAAGTAGGCTTATTTAAAATATTTCTGGTAATTTTTATATTACTAACAGTCTTGCTTGAACATTTCATATTAAGTACCTATCCTTATAATACAGTAAAATATGAAATACAAATTACGAAAATATAACATTTTTTAACTCAAGATTTTTGAGTCACGTCACACTAAGACTAAGATACTTCAGTATTCTCCTAGCACAGTTAAAAATGCACCGGGGGCTATTGTCGAGGAAATGAAGGTTGTTAATGCAAGCAAGTTTGACATTATTCCAACAACATTAAGAATTCAAATTTATGGTCTATCTCCACTAAAATCTACAGGGCTTGTCACCCACATTCTCTCTTAAGGGAAGGTCAGGAAAAGAAGATGTTGATGGACTTGGTTCTGGACTGCTCCAACATGGGGTTTCTAGTTACTAAGGAAAATCTACGTGCATCTACAGAAAAACTTATTGAAATGCGTGTCTGTGAAGTTCTAAGGCTGTATTGCACATTATGAACCTGGAAAAAAAGTGATGTCACATCTGTCCCTTGACACAAAATTTTGTCACAAAAAGATGTTGAATGTGGGGCCCAATTCTATTTACAGGGAAGAAAAATAAGAAATTGATTCCAGGAAGCTGAATGATAAGGATACGTCAATTGATAGTAACAGTTTTAATATTGATGAAACCTCTTTTTTTCTGGTTCCTAAAGTGGAATAAATCGTACATTTTTCTGAGCCAATCATTACAATACTTCTTATTAATGATTTTCTGTCCCACTAAATTTCTGTACCTTGTACCTACTTTATGCATGTTTTTTATCTGCTTGTAAAAAGAAAAAATTACTTTCTAGCAGATTGATTCTGGAATTTAAAGCCCCAGTTAGTTTTATAATAATATACAGTGGCCAAAAATGAGGAAATTACTTGCCATAGCTAGAATTAATGTGGCCAAAACTGGGAAAATACACCATTTCATATCCAATACTTTTTTTCCCTTCTTTTGTTATAAAACTTAGAACATCTGTTCCTACATTATTGTAATGTAAAGACTTTGAAACAACAGACAAAAAAGATTTGAAATAATTTGTAAACATTTTCTTATAGTGAACATATACGGGTGTACATGGAGACACAAAAAAGAGAAATTCCCAGATTTCCTGTTTAAAAAACACTTCTTTGCTGAGTGAAAATACACTTTTTCCGTGTTAAGTGACAGTATATTTTCTCTTGGAATGGTAAAACTTATCAAACCTTTGAATGATTAATGTTTTATACACCAGCGTAGAACTTCCCAACACTAAGGCAAAGATTTCACATAATACTGGTCTCGAAGATAAACTACAAGAGAAGCTAAACTTCCACATATAACACTGGTCTCTCTTTGTGTGCATTACGCTTTAAGATGCATCGCACAAATGTGCCTTTAAAATGATGGCATAAATGTCTGGTCTCCTAATTCTTCTAAGTGGCTGGTCCTCAAGGTGTTGAGTTATAAACAAGAGTCAAATGCTTTGCGATTTAAGAAATTCATCGCACATTCTCGCAAGTAGCGCAATTCATCTTGTGTAAAAGGAAATTTACTTTGAAAGTAATGCTTTTCAAACCGCCATTCGCAATACTTTCCTCTGAGTCTTGTTAGAAATAGGGTCGGTTCAGCAGTTGCCCGAGAGTACCATAAAACCAGTGTTACTGTGCGTGCACAACTACAATGATGTAGGAAGCCCATATGTATAAAGCATTAAGAGATCTTACGTCATAAAAGAAACAGGACATGAGAGGATACTGCAAGAGCATTGTAATTTTGTAAGCTGTATTAAAACGCACAATTTGTATGTCCAGATTCACAATGAAGTAAGACCCAAACTGATACTAAGCTTTTCAGTGTGGTTTTCAGGATGTAAATTTTCTTGGAGTACCAGTACTGCACTATTTCCTGTTTGGTTCTTTGCTATGGCTTAATGCCATGTGTGCCAGAAGATGAAAACGTGCTCTTGAAATTCAGTGAAGAGTTTGAACTAGCCAATACTGTGGAACGAAACACTTTGTTTCACATAAATTGACTGCCTCGTTGGAAAAGATTAATAAAAGCCAAATTTCTTTAGCAAACTTCACTGTTATGTGAAGCGATTAATGCTTCACTGCCAAAAATGTGGAAATAAAATAAAATCAGAAAACAAACTAACAATATATTTTAGCCTTCCACAATTATGTGAATGTATTTTAGTTCACCTGTTACCTCCCGGCCACAGAAATCTGTTTCATTTTCATTTGATGTGGGAGCTGTACACGAAGAGGAAACAGCACAATCACTAAATGTAAACGCGGGTCATGTGGATACTACGCCCTCCCCACTACATCTCGGACTGCTCTGCGCATGCATGACTCTGGCAGCTTGGGCGCACCACAAAAATTTTTCTGGTTAGCACTGGCATCGAGTAGCCAGAGGCAGTAGGAGGTACTGTGCATGCGCATCAGCCTGCTGGCAACTGCTCAAACGAACCTAACGTAAGCACTTGTGGCATCACGCTCATCGAGAGCAGTTTGTTGTAAGGATGTATTGCATAGTCTTCATCCTAAGGCCTTTGACACATTTTGCTGTTGGCAGATGCTTGGCTGTTGTTATAAATAGCACATTTCCTTTGCAACTGAAGTTTTTTTTTCTCTGTCTCTCTCTTACACGTTTTATTCTGCAGTTGCGGGATGCAGTAATATCCTTTGTTACCAGTATGAACTAGAACAATTTGAGTGAAAACTAAAACAATGAAAAATTCCCGAGTTTTTCCTGGATGAAAAAGTTCCCGGGTTTTTCCCAGATTTCCTGAGGTGTATACATCCTGATAACACACCCTGCTATAGTCTATCTTGAATTTTCCTTAAGATCGTTATTAGAGATGCCTCAACAAAACTTGCCACAAATCCAGAATGGCAGAAAAGATTCTACAACAACGTACCACACGTACCTCTTTGGCCCCCACTACTATGACTTGCTTGGGGTTAATGAAGAGAAGCCTTTATATTCTTGTCAGTAGTCCCTGCTACAATTGTCTTGATGAAACAACATTACTTTGACTCTTAAGCATTTGCAAACAATTAGATACATATTCAATGCTCTGAAAAGTGAACTGAAACTGAACATTACTGACAAATTCTATGATTTTGAGCTTAAGCGTTATCTCTTAATAACTTATGGACAAATGGGAGAGACAAAACAGTGAAGGAAGATTAAAGATAATGGGAATTATTAACTAGTTAGGATCTTTTGTCACGAGAACAGACAACACGTACTAAAATGAAGACATGTAAAGTAATGGAACACAACAGTCACAACTTCTCAGCTTGTCTAGAAATGGGGGCAAAGTAACCTTATACGCACCAGGTCTATTGATATTTGTTCCATATAGAGGTGGCTGGAATTGAAAATCTTCATCCGCATGTAGCCGTAGTCCTTAGAGCGGAAGGCCGACCAGGATGGTGCCTCCTCTGTGAAGTTGTCGTGCAGCTCCTCACAGCCCTGCAGACCAACAGACCGTCATGACATGGGCATCTTGTAACAACATACTTTCTCACATGTCTGTAAAATTTTTTTGAAAACAGGTTCGTGTTTTTATTTGCAAATGACACACTGGATGACCAATTCACGTCTATGTTTGTGCAGTGTGTGGCAGAGGGTACACAGTGTGCCAGAATCACTTTCCCACCTCCATTTCCTCCTGTTCTACTTGCAGATGGAGTGCAGAAAGAGAAGTTCTTGGTACCCTTTTGTACACAAACAAATTAATCTATTATTATCAACATGTGCATCAAACAATGCACTCTTAGTCTGCAAAAGTAATATATTTCTCAACTTCTACTGAAATGTGGGCTCTCGGAATTTTGTAACGGTCTGCCCCTCCCAACAGCTGAGTTCGCTGAACATACATGTGTCCTGCAAATCCTATCATCAAGGAGAGCCTCCAGGGGATGTGGAAAGAGTCAAGTTATACAGCAACCAACTGAAACTAATAATCATGGAAATTTCTTGTAGATTACTTTACACAAGTGAAAACAAGAGAAAGAGAAAGAGAGAGAGAGAGAGAGAGAGAGAGAGAGAGAGAGAGAGAGAGAGAAGAGAACGCCTCTATTTGCCTTCCTACTATACTCAGCTGCTTTCAAACCATGTGTTTACTTTACACAGACTGCGATCAGCTGTGTATACAGAGGGAGTCACGCAAGATGCAACACACTTTCCATTTTTTGAACGGATCAAGGTATTGGAAAAAAGTTTGCAGCAAACAACAGTCCTGAAATGGGCACAAAAAGAGAAGGAAAAACTGCAGGTGAATATGGGATGAGGGAAAGGAACGAAAGAGGAAGCCGTCAGGTACAATTTTGTACAGAACATAATTTAATCATAGCTAACACTTGTTTTAAGAATCACGAAAGGAAGTTGTATACATGGAAGAGATCAGGAGACATTGGAATGGTTCAGAATGATTAAATAATGGTAAGACAGAGATTTCAGATCCAGATTTTAAATTGTAAGACACTTCCAGGTGCAAATGTAGACTCTGGTTTATTGGTTATGAATTGTAGATTAAAACTAAAGAAATTACAAAAAGGTGGGAATATAAGGAGATGGCACCTGGATAGGTTGAAAGAACCAGAGGTTGTCGGGAGCTTCAGAGGGAGCATTAGGCAACGATTGATTGCAACACGGGAAAGAAATACAGTAGAAGATGAATTGGTAGCTTTGAGACATGAAATAATGAAAGCAACAGAGGATAAAAGAGGTAAAAAGGCAAGGCCTAATAGAAATCCTTTGATGACACACAAGATACTGAATTTAACAGATGAAATCAGAAAATATATAAAAGCAGCAAATGAAGCAGGTGAAAGGGAATACAAATGTTTATATAATGTAACTGACAGGAAGTGCACAATGGCCAAGCAGCTATGGTTGTTAGAGGACAAATGTAAGGATTTAGAAGCATATTTCACTAGAGGAAAGACAGACAGTGCCTACAGGATAATTAAAGAGGCCTTTGGAGAAAAGAGAAGCTGATGTATGAATATTAATAACTCAGATGGAAAACCAGTACTAAGCAAAGAAGGGAAAGCCTGAAGGTGCGAAGACTATGTACTGGATCTATACAACAGCAATATTATAGAAAGGGAAGAGAACATGGACGAAGATGAGATGGGAGATATCATACTCCAACAACAATTTGGAAAAAAAGGGAAAGAAAAACAAAACTGAAACAAGGCTTCAGGAGTATATGTCATGCTGTAAGAACTACTGACAACCTTGGCAGAGCCAACCATGGCAAAACTCTTCCATCTGGTGGACCAGATGTATGAGACAGAAAAAATACCCTCAGACTTCAAGAAGAATGTAACAATTGCAATTCCAAAGAAAGCAAGTGCTGACAGGCATGAATATTGCCATACTATCAGTTTAATAAGTCATGGTGGCAAAATACTAAGACGAATTCCTTATAGAAGAATGAAAAAACAGATAGAAGCCGACTTGCGGGAAATTCAGTTTAAATTCTAGATAAATGTTCGTACACACGAGGCAATACTGACTCGTTGACTTACCTTAAAGGATAGAGTAAGGAAAGGAAAACCTATGTTTATAGCATTTTGTAGTGCCCCCAGAATTTTACGAAAGCCTGGAGACACTTGTGTTGGAGCCGTTTCGAACACGCGTTATTTTAAAGCAGGGCATAAGGATGAGAATGGGATATTGCACCCATTTATTGTTTGTGCAGGTGAAACTGGAAGGGAGATAATTTGTCGGCGCTGGCAAGTATTCAGCGCGACCTGCCAAGAATAAGCAAATACGACCCGGAAGCTCCGTGGCCGGCTGCAAAGAGTAATGTATCATTGTATTGTTAAAAAACAAATGGAGAGACTCGAAACAGTGACTGTTTATTAGACGTTGAACTGCTGTTGAGAGTACGTGGACTGGATGTGGATAGCCAGCCACGATAAAAGCTTGTGTATTAATTGTGTTCAAAAATGTGTAATTAACTGATTCTGGGTGCCCGGTAATGTGTGGGCTTACGTCATAAAGTTTAGTTGCTTTTTTTTTGTACAAAATGGAAATAAATATGTTCTGGTGCATTGAATGATAATCCAATAGTAGCGTATTTTTTAAATAAGGAGGGAGAGGGAGGGAGGGAGGGAGAGAGAGAGAGAGGGAGAGAGAGAGGGGGGGGGGGGGGAGAGAGAGAGAGAGAATTTCCCCTTCCTAGCAGTGAAATCTTCGGAGAAGCGTCCAGTGCTAGCAGAAGACATTGGTGCTGCAAGAAAGCAGAACCAGCATTCTTCAACAAGTAAGTCCACGAAAACGCTTAAGCTGTATAGAGAGAGCTTAACATTACACTAGGCCACCGCAATTTGTAGACTTAGAGAAACCTTTGGCAATGTTGACTGGAATATTCACTTTGAAATTCTGCAGGTAGCAGGGCAAAAATACAAGGAGCAAAATGCTATTTACAACTTGTACTGTAATCAGAAGGCCATTTATAAGAGTTGAGAGGCATGAAATGGAACAAGTGGTTGAGGAGGGAGTGAGACAGGGTTGTAGCCTGTCCATGATGTTATCCAATCTGTAGACTGAGCAATCACAGGGTGTATACGTTGACAAAGAAAAAAAATTCCCAGATTTCCCGGTTGAAAATACACTTTATCCTGGGTGAAAATACACTTTTTCCGTATTAAGTGACAGTATACTTTTCCTCGGCACTGTAAAACTTATCAATCCTTAGAATGTTTATGGTTTTCTACACAGACGTAGAATTTGCTGGCACTTTAGAAAACGAAACCCAGGGGTGGAAAAAATACGTTTTGGAAAGATCTTTGATGTGCAGCGACATGTACGCTGCATTTTTTTTGTGTTACGAAGGTATAAATTCGAATTCCACTAAACACAGCATGTTACTTTCCGAAGCAATGAAATCGAGATTACAATGCGCTTTTGTAAGCCAGTCATAGCTCATGTCACGTGATCTCGCCAGCTGATGACAGCATAGGACACGTGACGTAGTCAACCAATAGCAAAGATCAATCTTCAGTAGGCCGAACACACAAAAAAGAAAAGTTAATGGTTTACATTAATATACATAGTGTTGCTACAAGAAAAACAAAGCTTTCACAAAATAATATTGGTCTCTAAGATTAATAAGCTGCAAGAGAAGCTAAGCTTCCACATATAATGCTTATCTTTTTGGGCGTGTTACACTTTAAGATACATCACACAAATGTGCCAGTATAATTTTTAATAACGATGTAAATGTCTGATCTTCTGGGCTCGAAATTCTTCTAGATGGTCGTCCTCAAAGAGTTGATTTTTAAATGAGAGTCAAACACTCTGTGATTTAAGAAATTCATTGTACATTCTCGCACATAGTTCACCTATCGTAAAAGGAAATTTACTTTGAAAGTAGCACTTTTCAAACAACCATTCGCAATATTTTCCCTGACCTGTTAGAAATTGGTTCGTTTCAGCAGTTGCCAGAGAGTGCCAGATAACAGGCGTCACTGCGCCTGCGCAGCTATGATGACGCAGGAACCCCGCATGTTCATACGTGTAAAACATTCAAAGATCTTGCAGTATGTCATAAGAGAAACAAGACATCAAAGGATACTTCAAGAGCATTGGAATTTTGTGAACCATACTAAAATGCATAATTCGGCTTAAAGTGCAGAATCGTATGTCCAGATTCGGATGTAAATTTTCTAGAGTACCAGTACTGTATTATCTCATGTTTGGTTCTTTATTATGGCATAATGCCATACAAGCTAGAAGGTGCAAAACGTGCACTTGAAATGCAGCGAACAGTTGAAACTAGCCAACAGTGTGAAATTAAACACTTTTCAAATAAACTGACTGCCTCAGCGCAAAAGATTAATAAAAGCCACATCTCTTTAGCAAACCGAAAAAAATAACTTCATTGTTCTGCAAGGCGATTGATGCTTGACGGTCAGAAAGGTGGAAATAAAACCTGAAACTAACAACATATTTTAGCCTACTGTAATTATGCAAACGTATTTTAATTCATTTGGTAGCTCTCAGCCACAGAAATTAGTTTTGTTTTCGTTTAATGTGAGAGAAATAAACGAAGATGAAATAGCAAAATCACTAAACGTAAACACAGGTCACGTGGAGACTACCCACCTCCACACTACAACTCAGACTGCTTTGTGCATCAGCACCGTATCTACGATATTTCCGAAGCGGAGCAATTTAGATAGTGGCGCCCAGCCACACATCTGTAGCCAGAAGCAGGGGAACGTACTACTCGTACGCGACTCAACTGTGCATGCACAAGAGGCCGCCCGGAACTGCTCAAATGAATCTAATGTAAACAGCTGTCACGACCCACTCATCGGAGGCAATTTGTTGTTAGGAAGCACTGCATATTCTTCCTAAAGCCTTTGACACACTTTGGTTCGCAGACGCTTGTATGAGAACTGGGTTTTGTTGTTGTATATGACGCATTTCGTTTGCAACTTAAGTTTTATTTTTATTTTATTATTTTTATTTATTTATTTATTTTTGTTTTTTTTTCCTCTCGTTCATGTTTTGTTGCTGCAGTATTATTCTGCAGAAGTGGGATATGGTAATATCCTTTGTTAGAATATTGGTTCTTAACAGTAAAAATCACAAAAATTTGGCTGGTAACGAAAACGATGAAAAATTCCCGGAATTCTAAAAAATTCATGGGTTTTTTTCTGGTTTCCTCCTGGACGAAAAAATTCCCGGATCTCCCGGGTCATATACACCCTGAATCAGTAAACGAAACAAAAGAAAAATGGGAGAAGAAATAAAAACTTCGGGATTTGCCGATGACACTGATTCTGTCACATACAGCAAAAGAATTGGAAAGGCAGTAGAATGGAATGGATAGTGTCTTGAAAAGAGCACATAAGATGAACCTGAACAAAAGCAAAACTAGGATAATGGAAAGCAATCGAATTAAATCAAGTGATGCTGAAGAAAGCAATCGAATTAAATCAAGTGATGCTGAGGGAATTAAATTCACTGTAGAAGAATGCTTAAGATTAGATGGGTAGACCACGTAACTAATGAGAAGGCACTGAACAGAATTGGGGATAAAATAAATTTGTTTCACAACCTGACTAGAAGAAAAGACTGGTTGATAGGACACATTCTGAGACATCCAGAGATCACAATTTAGTATTGGAGGGATGCCTGGGGGTTAAGAATTGTAGGTGGAGACCAAGAGATGAATATAGTAAGCAGATTCAGAACGATGAATGTCGCACTAGGTATTCAGTGATGAAGAGGCTGGTACAGGATAGAGTAGCACGAAGAGCTATATCAAACCAGTTTTCGAACTGAACATAACAATAACAGGAGAAGAAAATACTATTCTTGATGTTACAGGTAATAAAATATTAACTTTGTATGGTTACATCCAGTGAATACATGATAACCAATGGCCAGAAAGAAACTATGAATCACCAGCTGAGCGAAAGAATTGTCGCCGAAGCTATCACAAACGTTTTCAGATGCTTCTCAAATTACCTTTCACTGAGAGGCAAGTGCTACTCGTAGTTCGCAACACGTTCTGCCAACTAGGTACAAAGCATTACCTGCTGCCAACAACGATTCTGTACAAGTACATCCTCTCTCCACCTCGTTTCGCAGTTCTATGTACACGGCGTCAATAATTAAAGTTGCAGTTTCAAAACGCTTTAGAAGGAGAACCACTGTTCAGAATGATGCCTAATTTGATGAGGTTATTATTGTCACAGGGGGAAACATCATAGAATAAAAGAAAAGAACACTTAACAAAACCTTGACCAATTGATGGGGCTGCAAGCATCAGAACACACACACACACACACACACACACACACACACACACACACACACACACACCCCAACAGAAACGCAGCACACGGCTGTTCTCAGCTTCTGTCCCAGATGCCCAACACGATTGTCTCTATGAAGGACTGCATGCGTTGCTGGTAAAACTCTTTTAAAAGAACTGTGACTGTGCACCAGTAGCCTGCAGAAGTTCTAGACACTCAATGATATGAGAACAGGCATTGGTCCAATGTCTGCTAAGAGTCTGGAGAAAATGATCACCAAATTTGAAAAGACTTGTTCTTTTAAAGTGCCATTTGGTAGAGGGAGGAAAGCTTTCGGCCTGACATCTGTCGAAGGTGTGGTAAAAGCATTACTGGCGGGGTCGAGCAGTGATGTGCGAATGTGCAGTGCACGGGCAATTGCCTGAACAACGGACATGCCTGCGAGAAGCGCACTTAAAATCCTGCGAAACATCCTGCATTGCTATCTGCACAAAATCACTCGCAGTCAGGAGTTGCTTGCTGCTGACCTGCCAACAAGACAAACGTTCAGTCTGGAATTTCTTGCTTACATGAAAGTGGACAATGAATGGTCATGGCACATTTCTCGACAGATGAAGCCCATGTACATCTCCAAGGATATGTCAATATGCAGAATTTCAGAGTATGGGCTACAGAAAATCTGCATGCCTATCAACTGGTACCACTTCATTCTGCAAAGGTGACAGTGTGGTGTGCGTTGACAGCATTGTTTATTGTGGAGCTGTATTTTTTTTGCGGAGAAGAGTCGTGTGGGTCCTGTCACTTGTAAGCACTATGAGAGTCTTTTGGCACCTATGTCATTCCAAACCTTCAATAGTGTGGATAGGATCATTTTTAGACAAGATGATGCTCCTCCACACGTTTCACAGCCAGTGTAGTGGCTTTTACAGAGGTATTACAAAAATGCCACAATTATCAGCTATCATTTTCCTACAGCCTGGCCATCCAGATCACTTGATCTTAATCTGCGTGACTTTTGGCTGTGGGGTTATCTGAAACATATCGTGTTCAGGTCTCCAATGAATGTAGCTAAACTGAAATTGCACAATGTGCAGTGCATTCCGATGTGATCCCCATGACACTCCAGCCTGTTGTGGAACATACTGTGTCTCTATTTCAACCTGTGACGGGAAACAGTGGACAGCACACTGAACATGTATCGTGCCCTTTTTGGCTGCAGGACAGTTAAAAATAGATTTTTCTCATTCGATGTAGTACGGCCGTGCCATGGTGGATGGGCTTACTAACTAACAATACCACAAATGTAGACTGTCAAACTTGTGCACCCGTGCACACTGAACAGTATGGATGGTGTAACATACAACTCAAACCACTGCCATCAGGTTCATCTTCCATTTGTAGCCGACCCCATCTATGTTAATATGCTTACAGTATCACCTATTTGTAAGATTTTTGTTACCCTTTTTTTCATTCCACCGTGTTTTCCCCTGTGTTAATAATATGCTGTTCACATCTGACTTCACTCTGAGCAGTGGTTCTCATCTACATCGATTTGAATCTGGAACTTAAATCGTGGACGCCCTGTACACTGATCCGCCAAAACATTTTGAACACTGCCAACTATGAGACTGAATGTTTTTTGGTGGCATTACGGGCACCGTGGCATGGTAACGGAAATATATACACAGAGCAAAGGTGAGTGAGGAGACAATACATGCAAATCCACTGTAGTGAGAGACAAAAAAGGGATGACTGTTATGGTCTGGTGCCCGAGAATGAGCATCTCAGAAATGTCAAAAACGGTCAGCTGTTTCCATGCTGCTGTCATGTGCGACCATCTCTAGGAGGTCATTGAAAGACAGTGAAACCATGTGTTGGATGTCTGTGCATTGTCACAGAATGTGGATATGGGGCAATTGACCAGTTGGTAAACAAGGATAGCTGGCAATACCTTGTCAGATCTGACAATAGAGTTCAATGCTGATTCAAGTACTACTATTCCAGAGCACACACTTTTGAGCGTGGGACTCCACAGCAGACGATCCTTCTCTGAGCCCGTCCTGGCCCAATGATGTTGTCAATTACAAGGGTAGTGTGTGAAGTTCGCAGAATCACCACCAAATGACAGTGCTAGTGCAACAAGATTCTGATGTAAAGACAGGTTATTGTTTACAAGCACTGAGATCTGTAGTGCAGACATCACTCTGTTGTTCCAGTGTGGTGATTTGTGAAGATGGAAAAAAGTGAGATTCAAGCACTAATTAAGTACTCTGTAGAGAAAGGGTTGAAACTGATGGAAATTCACCCCAATTTTCAGAACATACTGGGGGATTCAACTGTTGCCAAGAGGAGAAACGAGTTTAAATTTGGTGGGGGCAGCTTAGATGACGATCTGCACAGTGGCATGGGAAAGATGTGCCATTATACCAGAAATTATTGCAGAAGTGCATACAATGATCACATAAAATCGCCGACTGAAAGTGTGAGACATTGTTGAAGTTGAAGTGATGTCATTTGAACAGGCATATTACGTTTTAACAGTGGAACTCAATATGAGAAAATTATCTGTTGGATGGGTGCTGCAACTGTTACACAAGATGAGAAATGCTACCAGAATGCAAATGTCCCGACAATGAGCAGGGAGCAAGCAACAAGATTGTGTGCATCGATCTGCGACCACAGATAAAATCTGGATCCATACTATATTCTTGAGACAAAACGACAGTCAAACCAGTGCAAACATGTTGAATCACGATCACCAAGGAAAACCAAGGCAATACGGTTGCCTAGAAAGATTATGCCATTAATTTTCATGGATGCGAAAGCGGTTCTGCTTATAGATTGCCGATAAACTACTGTTTTGCCATGGCAAAAAATACCTAAACTAAGATTAGAATTGTTGCCACACCTGCCTTATTCATCTTATTTGGCTGCATCAGACTTCCATCTCTTCCCAAAGCTGAGACTTTTCCTCAGTGGATTGATATTCTGTTTAAATGAAGACCTGGCAGCCGAAGTTGATGGGTATTCTGCACACCTGGCGAAATCTAATTTTCGAGATGGGTTCAAGGCAGTGGAACATTGCTGGAGAAAGGGCATTAGTGTACAGCAAGACTACACTGAAAAATGAAAAAGGTTCACCGATGTTACTCATTTCTTTCTATTCCATTCTGAGAACTTTTCAAACTACTCTTGGGCAACTCCAGTGGGCATAGTATCATCAAGACGGGAACCTGTATCAATGGAAATGTGTCATCTGATCAGGTGAATAATGCTTCTAATTGTGTCGTGTCATGGTATGCTGCTGTCCACTTGGACAGCTACTCGAAACCTGCACCACGCCATGGGTGTAGGCCGATGGGGGTAGTATTATCCTGTGGGGGATATTTACCTGGGCTTTAATGGAAGCTGTGGCAGTAACAGAAGATGCTGTGACAGCCATGGATTACACAGACGTTGTGGGGACCACCTGCTTCCTTTTATGCATTATGTCTTCCCTGACAGTATTGGCAGCATCAGACAGGATAACTGTTCATGTTACAAGCTGGGAATCTCACTTCATGGGTTTCAGTAGCACAGCAGTAAACTCACACTGATGCCTTTGCTACCACCCTCAACTGATCTGAAAGCAATGGAACACACCTGCGATGATATCGAGTGCCAGTTTCACACCCACAAACCAGCAGCTCGTAATTTATGGTAATTGTGCATAGACATCTGGTACCATATACTGTACGAGGGCTGTGTGCAAAGTTCTCGGCCTCAACCAGAGATCACGCCACTACTTGCACAATTTTCCCCCCTTACATTAGTACACGTGATAGTAGACGCCACGTAACATTGCATGTCATTCTAGACAGCAGTTGACTTCAGGCTGTCATTTGAAGCAGTTGTGGTGAATGTGGTGGTGTAAAACAAAAATAAAATAAAATAAAATGAAATTTATTTGATTACTGTGCAGTGCATAAATTCTTTGTAAAAGAATGTTAAGCACTGACCAAAATCCATTTGCAGTTTCTGAATGTATTTGGCAGCTCTTCATCCTCAATTTCCATCGTGAAGAAATGGGTGGCCGGCTCTCTTTAAATGTGGCTGTGGAAGTGTCCAAGATGATCCACATGAAGGACACCCAGGCAGTTAAAGCACACCAGAAATAATCGACAAAGTAAATTATACGATTTTGGAAGATCGGCATGTAAAGGTATGTGAAACTGCTAATGTTATAGAATACCAGAGGAACATGTCACTCACATATTGTACCAAGAATTGAACATGAGAAAGCTTTGTGCAAGAGGGGTGCCATGTGTGCTAACTGCAGATCACAAACGTGTTCACACGACACTTCCCAAGATGTGTTTGGTACTGTTTAAGAAAAACAGAAGTGATTTTTTGTGTCATTTTGTGACACTGGATGAAACGTGAATTTACCACTACACATCCAAATTCAAACAGCCTATGCAGTTGATAGAAGACAGTTTTTCAGCTCCAAATAAGGCAAGGATGGTGCCAAAGCCAACAAAGATTATGGTGTCAGTGTTTTGGGATGTGTAGTCCTCAAAACTGAAGCAATTCCTCGTCAGTTAGAAGTTTTCGTTGAACCGAAAAACACTGCAGCTATAGATGGGTACTTTGCAGCAGTTCCAGAACACTACAGAGAGGGGATAATGGCATTAGGACACCACTGGATGAAATGGATTGATATTAGAAGAGATTTATTTTTCAACACAAACTTCTTTGAAAACATAAGTTGTCATTTTCACTATCAGGCCCAGAACTTTCCACTATGAAAGCATAAACTGTCCTTTTTGCCATCATGTTGAGAACTTTCCTTTGTCGAATCCACACGATGCACAATCACTGCTGTATTGCATTCCAAAGTTGGACCAACGCATATTTAGCAGATGACCACATTGTCTTGGCTCATCAGTGTGTGGTCTGAGTTGGAGTGTACTTATTTCAATACTTCAAAAATTGAATGCTGGAAGAGCACACACCAAGCAGTAACAAAGTCAGTTCTCAGACCAATAAATGAGCAAGTAAATATGAAAAATTTGCAGTAGAATAACTGCCAGATAATGAATGAAATTAAGTTTTTTTAATGGCAATGAATACTTTTTGAATTTAAAATTGACTATCTTTACAAACACTCTAATACTTGAGAGTGTTCGGTGACCAGGAAAGTTGAAACTTCCTGCAGGACTAAAACTTTATGCCAGATAGGGCCTCGAACCTGGTACCTTTGCCTTTGCCTTTTTGAGAAGATGTTCTACTGACCAAACTATCCGAGCACGGCTCACGACCCACCCTCACATCTTCATTTCTGCTGTTAACTTTCCATCGTATAAACTGCACTCCTTAGTTTCAAGAGTGCTAGTCCAGCAGGATAATGTCTGTAAGTTTCAAAGGTAGGAGAAGAGGAACTGGTGGAAGTAAATCTGTGAGGGCGGGGTCACGATTCTTGCCCAGATAGTTACAGGTACCATAATTGATACTCTTATTAAAATATCAGTATCAGCAGCTCATTGCTGGCTGCTGAAGACCTAGGAGGTCTGGAAACTACAGGAATGCGACAATGGTAGGCGAATCCCTGGGGACTGCGCAAGCTTTTGAGTCGTGAAAGCGAGTCGGCTAGTGGCGACCGGCCGAGATTGTCGGTTAGGGTGCGGCCTAGAGATGTGAACAGAAGTTTAATTTTGAAGTATACCGAGTCTGATAGTGAAAATGAGAAACATCAATCATGTTCATTTTTGACTACTCAAAAACATTAATTTGTGATGTAAAATCATGTAGAACAGTTCAACTTTGGGAACCTTTTGAAGACTGGGGAATGTGACGAGAATGTCAGCATATAGCAAATAAATTTCTTATATAACCGTGTACAAATGTTGAATATCTGAAAAGTAACTATATAACTGAATTATTGTGCCTCATGATAGTTGAGAGAAGGCAACACCTGTGCTTAAGTGAGCAGAGATCAGTTTCACCGAGAGAATCTGATGAGGGTCTACAAAACGGAAAAAGCTGAAAGAATAAACAGTGTTTAATTTTGAGACTTACTGGTGCAAAACAATCATTAATTACAGTTCCATATACATAGAGGAAGCAGCTTGTAGGTCGGACTAGCCACACCGTTTAAATAACTGCCACCGGGATAACTGATGCACAAAATCCCTGCCACGTGCCTGACAGCCATAAACTCAAGGGAACTCTTCAAGTAAATTCAGAGATGAGAACAGAGGGTCAGTCATAACAGGTCACTCAACAGAGCATTTTCCTGCAAAAGGCAAAGGTTCTGGGTTTTAGAGTCCCTGTCTGCCACGCAGTTTTAAACTGCAAGTGAAAATTCATTCTGAACTTCAAAAATTATTTACATCGGTTTAACTCGCAGTTTATGCTAAGGTAATATTATTTAAGATCATAATATAATTAACACACTTTCCCTTGTATTTTAAATAAACAGTGAAATTTTTAAATTAAAATTGCTTCATAATTACCACACATTAGATAATACCAAACACATTTCTATAATCAGGAAACTTACAATTAGTACAGGTAAAAAGTTTATTAGCAAGGTCAAAATTTCTTTTAAGTACACAGTACTACATAACCTGAGAACCAAACTCTTCTCTAAAATAAAAACCACCCACAGCGACACTAACTTCACCACAGCAATCTGCAAAACATAAATTACTGTCTGAATAATATGAATTAAGGAAACAGGCTCTGATGTAACACTGATATTTACCAGGTAATTGTTGTCTGAAGGTAAGGCTATGCACTGAAGTCACACTACTAAGTACATCTGTGAGTACTCACCAAAAGTTTTCTGTACTTTCACACTGTAACATTAATTCTCTGTAAGGATAGCAGAAATAGCACTGTAGATTGTCAAACATGATCATCCACTTACTGCCGATCCGGTTGTTACATGGACAGGAGCACGCGGGTTCCTGTAAGGAGCTTCGTAGCTGCCATTGCGTACCACGTAGTTGTAGATGGGCCACAGACGCTCATATGAATGCTCGTGAGCCCAAATCAGCAGGTCCACACCGTATTGGCAGAAAACTTCCTCTAGACCAAACCTTAAGAAAGAAATAATGATGATAATGATAATAATAATAATAATAATAATAATAATAACAAGCAACAGCTTAAGGTACAAGATGTAAGCACAGTCCTTTCACAGTCTCTCATTAGAGTACCCGAAAGTTGGAACACATTAGTGTCATAAACATGGTAACCAAAATTCCTGGTAGAATGTAAATAATTTAGGAGTAATGTAGATGTGTTATCAGTAGCCACATAATGAAACTCAATAACTTTACTAGCTCTCCGAGCCATCCATACAGCACATCCTAAATCAGTCCCGCAACAGGCTTATCCTACATCATCAGATGCTGGGTCACCTGTAAAAGCAGCCAAGTCATACATCAGCTCAGCTGCACAGGTTTTTATGTCAGTATGACAACTGACCAGCTGTCCACCACAATGAATGGGCCCACCAAACTGTGGGCCACAACAAAGCTTACCACCTGGTTGCACAACATGTAGCTTAGAATAACATCCTCTACTTCAATGCTTGCTTCACCCGAGCCATCTCAATCCCCCTCCTCCCACTCGTAAGCACTATTTTTTCTGAATTATGTATATGGGAGTAATCTTCACTACACATCCTCCATTCCCCTAACCCTCCAGTAAACAACAGTCAGCAGTCTCCTGTGCCCTCCTCCAAACAGCTTCCTCTTCCTCCGTCCTGTCATCCCCTCAGCGTTCACGACCCCACACCACTTCACCGTGCACTGCTTGCCACCAGCTCCGACACCTGTGCACCATGTAGCCATTCCGGATGCCTCCACCCCTGCTTTCTGCATTCCTAGCTGGCAAACTGCCCCCCCCCCCCCCCCCCCCGAGCCTCTAGATAAGCACTCCAAACTCCTCTTCTTACTCCTCTCCCCATCTATCCACCCAACTTCACGCAATCCCCAATCCGAACTATTCCACTGCTGATTTGCAATCCTGGTACTAAACATCCACCCAGCACTATGTAAGGCATGTGTCTTTGCATGCGTGAATGTGTTTTCGGTGTGTATTTGTACTCTGGCTCCAGAAAGGATTTGCTCAAAAGCTATCAAGTCTCCTTCCTTTTGTGCACACCTGTCAATGACTCAGTACTTCTGCTTTTTGGTGAGTTGTCTCCTTTACTCATACAGTATTTACATTCTACCAGAACTTTCTTTCTATAGTTAATTTTTACACGAAAACATATGTGTTTTTCAAAGAAAACAGTTACCTCCATTTGTAACAACAGAACATTGATTACGATATGTTATTACCTGTCATGCAGCTCTACAACAAACTTTTTTACTTTCCATTAGCAGACACAAACTTTGCAGTCCTTGAATCTACATAATCCCACAGAATTTGCGAAGCAGTGGCTATTGAACCTTCGTTTATGGTTTTCTTCTGAACAGTGTGATTTATGTTGCATGGGAGTTTGTAGGATGTCTTTGCACCCAAGCACACATCTGTTTTCTCTCAACTCTTCACACGAACAAAGTGTAGAGTATGCCTGATCGTAATGAAAACTGAGAATAGTCCAGGTGGAGAGGTTAATCATGTTCAATCTTTCTCCCACCTCTTGAGGTTCCTGTTAATACAGACACCATTTTTTTGATATTTTTAACTTTGTACTGTGCTGCTGCAGTTTCAACAAATAACCTGCTTTCTTAAGCAGTGGTACAGGTTGCTTCACTGATGAGTAAGACTGGAAGTTGGGCAGCGAGACTAGGAGTGCCATAAGGTGCTGATTGAAGTCATTCTGCTGTAGGGTGTTAAAATATTATTTATTAACAGAATGAAATTTTCACCCGAGTGCACAGATACGAAACTCCCTGGCAGATTAAAACTGTGTGCTGGACTGAGAAGTCTGGAAGGTGGGAGATCACATATCAACAGAAGTAAAGCTGTAAGGTTGTGTTGCGAGTCACACTCGGTAGCTCAGTCAATACAGCAACTATTCCCAAAAGTCAAATGTCCCGAGTTTGAGTCTTGGTCTGCCATACAGTTTTAATCTGGCAGGAAGTTTCATTATTTATTATGATTGCAGTTTTGACATTCATTGTCAAGCATATTGAAATGTAATTACCCACTCAGCAACATAAAGCTGTGGCATGCTGGAAGCTAGTTACCAGCATTTTGAAAGCATTTGGCAGTGTAAATTTATCTGCTATTCCATACACCAAGTGAGCACATACTAGAAGGCTGGTGAAATAACAGCATGCCTGATAAACACATAAGTCAAAATCTTGTATAGCAGATATAATCATCAACCACACCTGTTAAACGAGATTTTAACTTAAATGTTTACTGTACCTGCTATTATTTCACTAGCTTTCTAACACGTGTCCACGTGGTGTATGGGACAGCTGATAAATTTACACTGCTGGGAACTATCTTCTAACACTTTACAGCTGTATGTTATTGAGTGGATTACTACACTGCACAATGCTCAACAATGACCTCGTGTCAAAATTGCAATTGCAATAAATAATATTTTAACTGCCTAAAGAAGACCAATTTTATTCAGAAACTCCAGTCGGTATTAGGATGCCTTCTAGATCAGACTCAGTGTCAAATACGCTCCCGTATTTTCCGCATTTTTTGAAGTTAACTGTACCAAACTGAGTGGTTCTGAATTATTATACAGTATTAGTCAATAAATGCACTGCAATAGCATACTAGAATATTATTTGAAGTAACCTAGCCACCCACGCGTCCAATTGTAGCCACATAGTTACATTGTTTGCAGCTACAAGATACTGTATCAGAAAGAGTACAGTGCCACAGAATAGCTAGGAGGGAAGTTCTAAGTGCTGAGGCACAATGCTAACCTAGGTAAGGTTGAACTTGAATTTTGCAGTCTCGAGTAGGCAGAAATGACCAGACATACTGGACACAACCTACGCCACTTTCTACACACTTGTGTCTAGCTACAGAAATATTTATGGAGATTTAGTACATGAAGGTATCTTGCAACAAGAGCTTTTCTTCATTAGAGCTTGTTGAAGAAAATTATTTATATTTTTGATTCATCAGTCTTCAGTACTGCAGTACACTACACTATGTATTAACAGTCTGTCAACAAAACAGTTTCTGTGCCAGTCACTTGTTTATTTTGCCACTAACTATTTCAGTGGTTCACACCATCATCTTCAGGTGGAGAATTGTTTATTTACATGGCTGGTGTTGGTGATTAGTACAGGTATCTTTCTCAGTCGCAGACAAATACCAGTGAAGGTTGTTTTGCATCTCTGCTTTTCATCATTAGCAAAAAAATGCAAAATAGCCTACACTGCCCTCTGTCTATAACAATGGAAAGACGTCTGTACTCTTCACCAACACCAGCCATGTAAATACACAATTCTCCACCTGACAATGGTGGTGTCAACCACTGAAATGCATACTAGCAAAATAAATGAGAGACTGACACAGAAACTGTTTTATTTGTACACAGTTACAGCCCTCACAATGCCGTCTCTTATGGATGAAATAGTCATTATTAACAGTTTATTGTATTCACTATCTCTAAGCAATTCCTTTGGTGTCAGAATGTGCTGAAGTGGAAGAACAAACTGCCCTCTCTAAGTAAACACTTGGCAAGAATCAAATGGTTCAAATGGTTCTGAGCACTATGGGACTTAACATCTATGGTCATCAGTCCCCTAGAACTTAGAACTACTTAAACCTAACTAACCTAAGGACATCACACACATCCATGCCCGAGGCAGGATTCGAACCTGCGACCGTAGTGGTCTCGCGGTTTCAAACTGCAGCGCCTAGAACCGCATAGCCACTTCGTCTGGCTGGCAAGAATCAATAGAGATCTAAATACACTGATTGGCCCATTTCTGCTGCTTCACATTCCAGCTATCAGGAAAAACTGTGTTTAATCCATTTAGCTTGTCAGTAAATACAACGATTTCAAATCCAATCATGCACAACATTTCAGTTGTTGATTATTTTACATTTTGTTTCTGCTTTCATAGATACGGTTGCACTGAACACAGTGTTGTCTGCTACTTAATGTTGGCAGATGCATAAAGGCATTCAAGACCGGTTAGTATCACTTGATTGCCATCGATTCGGCTACTCACATCATTGAGTCTTGTAAGTCTTGCTGAGAGTCTTGTACGGTTGTGATGTAATTGGCACCACACTCCTTATGGACACCATGAACACACGGTGGAGGAATCAGTTAACCAATGCCTTGTACTGCTGTCAATACAATGTACATCAGTTAATATGGTAGAAATAATCCTGTTTGCTGACGATACATGCACTGTTTTGGAACAGTGCAAAGAAGTATCAAATGATGTCTTTGTGCAACTTACAGACTGGTTTTGCAAAAATGGGCTAGCTTCAAACTCAGAAAAACACAGCTGTTTCAGTTATGTACTACTTCAGAAGTCAGTAAGTTAACATATTTCGCACATTTTCACTCATTAATGTCTTAGGGGACAACATTTTTAAGTTTATCACTCAAGCCACAGCTACAGCCATTACTGAAAGTAACAAGTTTGTCTGTAACCAAGATTGAAAGGCAGTTTCTGATAAAACAAAGTACTACACAATGGTAAACTGCATTTATGTAAATTTGTGGATGCTGGGAGTTTGCAGTGATTGTATTGTAAGCAGATGATAGTTTTTTGTGTGGAAATGATGAAGAAATGTTTCTTTGTGCTAATGTTTACATCAAGTTCCAAGAGATTTATAAGAAAGCCTCTCAATTACACTGCAACCTAAATCTTATTATATTTAAAAATGTATTTGTCTTGTGATACCAGTCTATAAATACAGCACATAAACCATGTACCTGACCCTCTATTTAATTTCTTTCTGTAAGTAAATTAGTTCAAAAATTTCAGATAGCAAAGAACTGATGGAAAGCCACAGCTAAGCCATCAAAGTGCCTCTAAAATCAGTTCTTAAACAATAATTAAATCTGATTTACAAATGTTTGAGCAGAAAATTTATTAATTTCCTGTGTAAATAGTTTTTTCACTAACATGTGGCACATTATTTCGGTGGTTGCTGCAATAAGATTTCACTTGACGATGTCCTAAAGAGCTGAAAACTGATTCGTGATTAAATAAACAGCTGCTTCAGAAAATCAGAAAAAGGGTTTCCTTTTTGTCACTATGTACCATCCCTTTATCCCACATTATCATACAGTCTCAACCTTGAAGCCATATTTAGATGTCATTTACATAGACCAACAAGATCCATCATAAGAAACAATTTGTGGCTTCTTTCTTCGTTAGTATAATTTTCATACTTCACAAACACAAGTATATTTTAAAAAATATCATTATATTATAGTCTACACGTTAATCTAGTTTTCAACATAATTTCCACCAATATTTCGGCATTTATCATAATGAGAAACCAACTTCTGAATTCAGAATTACATTCAAAGAAAATCAACACACAGTATCTTGATTGATTCCCATGTTTAACTCTACTGTGGACTAGTTTTGATGAAGCAAGCTGGGATCTTTTTACTTCCTTTCTTGTTTTTCCATCTGCCTCCTTAAATTAATTTTATTTTCATTTTTCCCTAATTACCATTAACATGCTTAAGTATAACCTGCTTTTTCATAAAAGAGAAAGGTTTGTCCTCAGTATTAAGGTATATAACACCAGATCTGATTTTGTTCTTAGTTTTCTGTATGTCATCAATTTCCTAATTTATTTTGGCTATTCCTAGTTAATATCTTTTGTTGTACGGTGAAATCAGTAATTTGTTTTGTGACAGATTCTATTGTTGACTTACAAACAAATATAAATTCTGTAATAATTATAAACATTTGGAAGAACAACTGCTAGGATTCTTAAAGTATTTATTTGGCTCTATTCGAAAACATATTAGCAGAGCCATCATTTAAACAAATAATTTGGCTTTACCATTGTAGAAGAAGAAACTGTTAAAAAGAAGGAATTTTTCTATATTCAGTTAATTGAAGGAGTTATGTTATAATTGTAATTTCTGTAACTTACACATCAAACAACATACAGTTTCAGTGCCTATTATTGCCAGGATATACACTCCTGGAAATGGAAAAAAGAATACATTGACACCGGTGTGTCAGACCCACCATAGTTGCTCCGGACACTGCGAGAGGGCTGTACAAGCAATGATCACACGCACGGCACAGCGGACACACCAGGAACCGCGGTGTTGGCCGTCGAATGGCGCTAGCTGCGCAGCATTTGTGCACCACCGCCGTCAGTGTCAGCCAGTTTGCCGTGGCATATGGAGCTCCATCGCAGTCTTTAACACTGGTAGCATGCCACGACAGCGTGGACGTGAACCGTATGTGCAGTTGACGGACTTTGAGCGAGAGCGTATAGTGGGCATGCGGGAGGCCGGGTGGACGTACCGCCGAATTGCTCAACACGTGGGGCGTGAGGTCTCCACAGTACATCGATGTTGTCGCCAGTGGTCGGCGGAAGTTGCACGTGCCCGTCGACCTGGGACCGGACCGCAGCGACGCACGGATGCACGCCAAGACCGTAGGATCCTACGCAGTGCCGTAGGGGACCGCACCGCCACTTCCCAGCAAATTAGGGACACTGTTGCTCCTGGGGTATCAGCGAGGACCATTCGCAACCGTCTCCATGAAGCTGGGCTACGGTCCCGCACACCATTAGGCCGTCTTCCGCTCACGCCCCAACATCGTGCAGCCCGCCTCCAGTGGTGTCGCGACAGGCGTGAATGGAGGGACGAATGGAGACGTGTCGTCTTCAGCGATGAGAGTCGCTTCTGCCTTGGTGCCAATGATGGTCGTCTGCGTGTTTGGCGCCGTGCAGGTGAGCGCCACAATCAGGACTGCATACGACCGAGGCACACAGGGCCAACACCCGGCATCATGGTGTGGGGAGCGATCTCCTACACTGGCCGTACACCACTGGTGATCGTCGAGGGGACTCTGAATAGTGCACGGTACATCCGAACCGTCATCGAACCCATCGTTCTACCATTCCTAGACCGGCAAGCGAACTTGCTGTTCCAACAGGACAATGCACGTCCACATGTATCCCGTGCCACCCAACGTGCTCTAGAAGGTATAAGTCAACTACCCTGGCCAGCAAGATCTCCGGATCTGTCCCCCATTGAGCATGTTTGGGACTGGATGAAGCGTCGTCTCATGCGGTCTGCACGTCCAGCACGAACGCTGGTCCAACTGAGGCGCCAGGTGGAAATGGCATGGCAAGCCGTTCCACAGGACTACATCCAGCATCTCTACGATCGTCTCCATGGGAGAATAGCAGCCTGCATTGCTGCGAAAGGTGGATATACACTGTACTAGTGCCGACATTGTGCATGCTCTGTTGCCTGTGTCTATGTGCCTGTGGTTCTGTCAGTGTGATCATGTGATGTATCTGACCCCAGGAATGTGTCAATAAAGTTTCCCCTTCCTGGGACAATGAATTCACGGTGTTCTTATTTCAATTTCCAGGAGTGTATAATGGCCAATTTTCAGACGTGAAATCTGTATCAGTTAGAGTAACAATAATACAGTGGAATTAAATTTAATACCAATGGGCTGTGTTAAAACAATGACAGTGTATTCTGTAAAAACTGAACTGTGTGATTAGGTTTTTACTGCTCATACATCTTCAACAGCAAACTATCATAGCAGTATGTCGATGTTTGCCTGTAGCGTATTAATAAGGCTTATCAAAAGTTAACCAATAGTGAACTGGTCATATAACTGTGTAATATTGGGGGTTGTGAACAGTGAAAGAACTGTGAAATGCAACTTTGCAACTGTCAGCTACATCATTTACAGTAGTAAGTGTTGAACTTCCACACCCCATTTTCTCAGCCAGTGTAACAATGCAGTACGTCAACACAGAGGACTATTAATGAAGAAATAAAGAAGGTAAACATCACATAGTGCTTTCTAATTTTTGTCTCCTTGAGTTTTTCATCAAAAGGAGATTTCAATTGAGAAATCCTGAAAATTTCAAGAAGACAGCACTGCTGGGTAACTGCAATTACTGCCAACAGACACATTAAAAAACTGTCCCTACCTCCCCTCTTCCTCAGAACTAGTGGGTCTCTCTCAACCCAAGGTATGATGGGCACCCCCTATCCCTTTTTCTTTCCTGAGGGAAGAACTAATGGTTCTGAGAGCTAGGAACAGTTTTTTCAACTATAAGTTTTGCATCCTACATTGTTCACATGTCATACTTGCCAAATACTTAGTTTGCCTTTTTATGGCAATAAAATGTCCTGGCAGAATATAAGTAAGACATAAAATCTGCACATAGTACAAAAGTTAGAACATCTGTAAAGGGAAATGAAGAGTCTCAATGTATACCTAGTGTGGATAAATGAAGTGAAATGGAAAAAGATAAGGATTTCTGGCCACATGAATAAAGGCCAATGTCTACAGCAAATCCGTAATGGATATAATGGAATTGTATAACTGGAGTACAGTTCGTTATGTACGGTCGAATAATGCTATGAAACACCAACCAGTGGAAAACTTAGAAAAATTTTTTTTGACAAGTTTTCTATATGTCCCACCAAAATTTCGACAGAGAAATGTGTCAAAAAATTGGATAGATAAAAAATCTACTCGCTAAGCTGTGGCAGAACACACACATGAAAGAGGGTTGTAATTATGCAAGCTTTCGGTGCCAGTGGACCCGTCTTCAGGCAGAAAGGTTGAAGGGGAAGAAAGAGGGGTGAAGGAAAAGGACTGGAGAGGTCCAGGAAAAGGGGTTGATTTCAGGAAAGTCACCCAGGACTGCAGGTCAGGGGAGACTTATCGCACGGGATGAGAAGGAAAGACCATCTTTCTCATCCAGTGCGGTAAGTCTCCCCTGACCCGCGATTCTGGGTGAAATCTACCCCTTTTCCTAGACCTCTCCAGTCCTTTTCCTTCACCCCTCTTCCTTCCCCTTCAACCCTTCTACCTGAAGGAGGAGACACTGGCTCCAAAAGCTTGCCTAATTACAAGCCTATTTTTTGTATGTGTTCTGTCAACGCTTGGTGAGTAGATTTTTTATCCATCCAATTAAATTATTTTGTCAAAAACTGATTGTTTTCATTGTCACAAAAAACAGGATTCTTTTGGGCTTTTTCACTTACAATTTGGAAATAACATAATGTTCAGCAAAGTTGACTAGTTACAAAAATAAAGAGGATAAAATTTCATACAAAATATGTCATAGTGCTTCTTTTCATCAGGCCAATCACACGGTATGTAGCATATGTTGGAAGCTAGCCCGAGTTCAAAGCTGAGGAGACGGGTCAGCTCAGTACCTATCCCTGTGCCCTTGCCATACTTAATTGCACATCCATCGTAGAATTCCATTCTCCACTTGTGTCACAATGCTATTGGATTAGTTGGTAGTTGATACTTGTTGCAGTGTAGGGGGAAGAGGTTTGAGAGACGGCACTGACCTCCCCCTCCTGACTAGGGGTGGGGTGGGGGGGAGACTGTTCCTTCGTGTCAGTCTCCTGCACTGGTAGTTTTTCATGAGTTCACCCTCAGATGGTCACTTAGAATGTATATGCAGTTGGTAAATTCAGCTTAAATGTACAAAACAGTTATACGTAATGAGTTCGTATGTCCACCATTATAGCGAAGTCATCAACGTGACGAGCTGGGTTTGCCTCCCAATACTGCCACAGAATTTTACCTTGTAGGAGGACTGAACTGAGGTGCACAAAGCCTTGTGATTCCAACTGAGGAGCTACTTGACTGGGAGGTAGTGGCTACGAGGTCAGAACACTGAAGACGGCCAGGAATGTGGTGTGCTGCCCTGAGCCCCTGCGTACCGGTGCTGATGATGAATGACAACACGACACAGCAGTTGGTCAGCTATTGCATGGTCTGGAAAGCCTGATTGTGGGGTTTCCATTTCTTTTTTATGTGTTCAAGTGACACAAGTGTGTTCTATGTGATGGTATGTATATATGACACATGTAGTGTACTGGATGACTGAAGAAAAGTTTCTTCACTCCGGCTTGAATTGACCTTGAATAATGTTCTTGAAGCAAGGATGGGATAGCTGCCCTTCTGAAGCGAGAAACTGCGGTTAAGGTTCATGAAGAAAGTTGAAAAAAGTACACTAGTGAAATACTAACTGCAGCAGAAGCCAAGAGGGTTGCGGCTGGTTGTAGCCAAAAAGAAACTCAGTCTGCATGATGAGATTTTTATTTAAAAACCAACTGGTTTGTGTGTGTGTGTGTGTGGGGGGGGGGGGGGGGGCGGCTATTATGACACAGTTTCTGTTCCAACAAAACAAGCTTCCAGCCAGTCGACAGAAACTAATGAATTGTGTGCATATACTGGGGCTGTGAGAGACTGTTCTGAACCTTACTGAGTGAGATAACAGTGAAGTAGGGTGACCAGTAATACATTGGACTGAATCAGTTCCTGACTTGGTCGCAGCACATGTCCAGTACCACATCAAAGGCATGAAGGGCCTGCATGGTAATACGCCACTGAAACTGATGGTGCTGTGCAGCATATTTTCAACTACTTCAGTGGAAAGGTCCCACAAACACATCTGTGTACAAATAATCTTCTATGAAACAATGGCCACTCACAAGATATTCCTCTCTAATTTCAAGAACAAGGACCATTTGATATCAATGTTGATGAACAAATTGGCCAAAGCAGGCATAGCTTCCAAGCAAGCAATGGAAGATCCTGATACCTTGATTATCAACAAAGCACCATCTTTGGATTCCACACAGTAAACCGTCATAGTTGTTGGGGAAGATGTGCACCTCTTCATCATTGTAACAGGCCTCAATCAGCAAAGTAATACATTATTGATGAAACCAGGGAGGTGGAAAATGCCACAGCAGTTTTACTTTCAGGGAATTGGTCAACTTGCTTGAGAGAATATCCCCCCCTCCCTTTTGCATCTAGTCAGTGGCTGTGTCACTAATTCTGCTCTTTACCATCAGGGTAAAGTGAAATGCATCACTACCCTGAAGAAAAACCCAAAATGGGAACAAATACAAGGAGACTGTAGTGGATGATTCCTCATCGAGTTGTGTGGTGGTCTAAGTCTCTGAACCACCTTCAATACAGAAGCTACAACAAAACAGCATTCAGAATGACTGCCAACATCATTTCTGCGCCAACAACTGAGGATCGCCAGATACAATAGTGGCTTGGCAAAAATAAAAATTTCAAGGAATCAGGCTGGATGAGTTCCAAGGATCGTCTGTTTCCAACTGTTATGTTTCTGCCACCAACAGCCAATATTATCCTGACCCATTGCATGCAGATGCAAAACTGAGTTCTGTGCTACTCTTTTAGCTGCTGAAAAACAGGCCTCCCCTTCTCAAAAAGTACCAAATATGATACAGCTTGCACGAATGTCAGCCACCATGATTCACTAGACTTGAAAGCAGCTGTTTTGGAAGTAGAGGAGGAACACAAGACTGAAACAAGGACAGTAAATAATTATTAACCTGGTATTCATCTGACATAAACTAAAATTAGTCATCTATAATCTTATTTAGCTATGACATACCCATATGTATTCTCATTTTGCAGATGATGAGGGCAGTGGTGCACAAAGCGCAAGGAGGATGAAACTTTTTTGATTTAAAAAAAAATATTATATTATTAATATACCACTCAGCGTGGCCTCAGCTGCGTTTGTGTATGTGTCTGTCTGTCGTGCCTATCTGCAACTGAGCATCTCCGCAACATGGTGAGTAGCAACTTTCCTTGTCACAAATTCTTATGTTCCATCCAGGGTTTTCCATTGTTTGATTATATTATTATTATTATTATTATTATTATTATTATTATTATTATTACCATATTCTAAAAAAGACATGGTTATTGTGGGAATTACATCAGGTATCTGAAAACCTTTTAATTGTGGGAGAGACGAAAGTTTTCATTTTGCCATTTGAATGCACATCATAGCATACTGATGGATGAGGAGTTGGGTTTTGGTGCTGGCACCTGAAATCATGCTAACTTCTACATGCGCTACACAACATACGGTTGGTCTGTCGATGAAGTTCACTCAAACATAATCATAGGAAAATTTTATCCTCTTCATTTTCATATACAGTCAACTTTATTGAAAATTGCTTCATTTCTGAATTGTAAGTAAAAATGTCTGTATTTTTTCCTTGGGCTAAAATTTTGGTGGAGCTGCGAAAATTCGGATTCAGCTCCGTGAAAAATGTGTGAAAAACTAGTTACAAAAGCTTACAGTGAGTTACTTGAGCAACTCACTGATAGGATTTATTTTCTTCTTTCTTTGTTTGGGTCATCTAAGGACCACGCACCAATTTTAATGCTTCCTTCTTTGTTGTTCTTTCTTTTTCCTCCAGTATTCTTTCATCTTTTCACTATGTATCCTTTTTCTCTCCTCAGACCATTTTGACCCTGTCTTCTTCTCCCTCTTGCCTTGGAATCCTTCCATTTATATTATTATTGTTATTATTTGTAATTTTTTGGGTCATCAGTCTTCTGACTGTTTTGATGAGGTCTGTCACGAATTCCTCTCCTGTGCTAACCTCTTCATCTCAGAGTAGCACTTGCAACCTATGTCCTCAATTATTTGCCAGATGTATTCCAATCCCTGTCTTGCTCTACAGTTTTTGCCCTCTACAGCTCCCTCTAGTACCGTGGAAGTCATTCCCTTATGTCTCTTCTTTTCCGGTTTTCCCACAGTCGATGTTTCACTACCATACACAGCTGTAATCCAGACGTACATTCTCAGAAATTTCTTCCTCAAATTATGGCCTATGTTTGATACTCATAGATTTCTCTTGGCCAGGAATGCCCTTTTTGCCATTGCTAGTCTGCTTTTAATGTCCTTACTCCGTCCATCATTGGTTATTTTACTGTCTAGGTAGCAGAATTCCTTAACTTCATGACCATCAATTCTAATGTTAAGTTTTTCGCTGTTCTCATTTCCGCTACTTCTCATTACTTTCTTCTTTCTACGATTTACTCTCAATCCATATTCTGTACTCATTAGATTGTTCATTCCATTCAGCAGATCATTTACGTCTTCTTCAGTTTCACTCAGGATAGCAATGTAATCAGCGAATCGTATCATTGATATCCTTTCATCTTGAATTTTAATTCCACTCCCAAGCCTTTCTTTAATTTCCATCATTGCTTCTTCAATGTACAGATTGAACAGTAGGGGTGAAAGATAACATCCCTGTCTTACACCCTTTTTAATCCAAGCACTTTGTTCTTGGTCATCCACTCTATTATTCCCTCTTGGCTCTTTACAAATTATATATTACCAATCTCCCCATACAGCTTACCCCTATTTTTCTCAGAATTTCGAACATCTTCCACCATTTTACATTATCGAACCCTTTTTCCAGGTCGACAAATGCTATGAATATGTCTTGATTTTTCTGTAGTCTTGCTTCCATTATCAACCACAATGTCAGAATTGCCTCTCTCATGCCTTTACCTTTTCTAAAGCCAAACTGATTGTCGTCTAGCACATCCTCAATTTTCTTTTCCATTCTTCTGTACATTATTCTTATCTGCAACTTGGACGCATGAGCTGTTATGCTGACTGTGCGATAATTCTCGCCCTTCTCAGCTCTTAACAGTCTTCGGTGCTGTGTGCATGATATTTTTCCAAAAGTCCAATGGCATGTCGCCGAACTCATACATTCTACACACCAACATGAACAGTCATTTTTTTGCCACTTCCACCAATGATTTTAGAATTTCTGATGGAATGTTATCTACCCCTTCTGCCTTATTTGATCTTAAGTCCTCCATACCTCTTTTAAGTTCTGATTCTAATACTAGATTCTCTATCTTTCTTGAATCAACTCCTGTTTCTTCTTCTATCACATTAGACAAATCTTCCCCCTAACAGAGGCTTTCAAGTATTTTTTCCACCTATCCACTCTCTCTCCTTTACATTTAAGAGTGGAATTCCCATTGCACTTGGAATATAACCACCCTTGCTATCAATGTCACCAAAGGTTATTTTGACTGTCCTGTATGCTGAGTCTTTAATTCCAACAATTATATCTTTTTGGATTTCTTCACATTTTTCATGGAGCCATTTCGATTGCATTTCCTATTTATTTCATTCCTCAGTGTCTTGTATTTCTGTATTCCTGAGTTTCCTGGAACATTTTTGTACTTCCTCTTTTCATCGATCAACTGCAGTATTTTTTCTGTCACCCATGGTTTCTTCGCAGTTACCTTCTTTGTACTTACATTTTTCTTTCCAAATTCTGTGATGGCCCTTTTTAGAGATATCTATTCCTCTTCAACTGTACTGTCAACTGAGCTTTCCTTACTACTGTATCTATAGTCTTAGAGAACTTCAAGTGTACACTATGTGATCTAAAGTATCCGGACACCTGTCTGAAAATGACTTACAAGTTCGTGGTGCCCTCCATTGGTAATGCTGGAATTCAATATGGTGTTGACCCACCCTTAGACTTGATGAAAGCTTCCACTCTCGCAGGTGTATGTTCAGTCAGGTGCTGGAAGGTTTCTTGGGGAATGGCAGCCCATTCTTCATGGAGTGCTGCCCTGAGGAGAGGTGAGGCGTGGCACGAAGTCAGCATTCCAAAACATCCCAAAGATGTTCTGTAGGATTCAGGTCACGACTCTGTGCAGACCAGGCCATTACAGGATGTTATTGTCGTGTAACCAGTTCGCCACCGGCTGTGTGTTATGAACAGGTGCTCGATCGTGTTGAAAGCTGCAATCGCCATCCTCGAATTGCTCTTCAACAGTGGGAAGCAAGAAGGAGTTTAAAACATCAATGTAGGGCTGTGCTGTGATTAGTGCCATCCAAAACAACAAGGGGTGCAAGCCCCCTCCATGAAAAACACGAGCACACCATAACAACACTGCCTCTGAATTTTACTGTTGGCACTAAACACGCTGGCAGATGACATTCACCAGGCATTCTTCATACCCACACCCTGCCATCAGATCGCCACATTGTGTACCGTGATTCGTCACTCCACACAACGTTTTTCCATTGTTCAATCGTCCAATGTTTACGCTCCTTACACCAAGCAAGGCGTCGTTTGGCATTTACCGGCGTGATGTGTGGTTTATGAACAGCTGCTCACCATGAAATCCAAGTTTCTCACCTCCCGCCTAACTGTCATAGTACTAGCAGTGGATCCTAATGCAGTTTGGAATTCCTGTGATGCGCTGGATAGATGTCTGCCTATTACACATAATGACCTCTTCAACTGTCGGCGGTGTCTGTCAGTCAACAGACGAGATCGGCCTGTATGCTTTTGTGCTCTACATTTCCACTTCACTATCACGTGAGAAACAGTGGACCTGGGGATGATTTGGAGTATGGAAATCTCGTGTACAGACATATGACACAAGCGACACCCAATCACCTGACCACATTCTAAGTCTGTAAGTTTCGTGGAGCGCCCCCTTCTGCTCTCTCACGATGTCTTATGAGTGGAGTTCAGATTTTGCATATTTTGCATGTAATTTTTTTACAGTACCTGGTGTTGTATCTTTACGAATTATGATATTTTGGAGGTACTAGGCTACTTTAAATTCAAATTTAAAATGCATATATTTGCATATTTTTGACGTTTGAGCATATTATTGTCATATTTAGAGGAAATGGCCATAAAGATGCACATTTTTTACGTTTAGAGGTCATATTGCGGTTCATTTTGTTCCCTGGCAACCCAAGAACCTCCCACAATATTAGGCCAATAAATTTCCAAAATGAGATAATACTGGACGAGCCATCAGAATAAAAGCCTTTCAGGTATACGTGGGTAGCTTGTGGAGGGAAATTTGTTTTTCCACTTAGGTAGTCTCTCTGATAAGGATGCTAAAGACTTGTGACGGTTCATTGTTGAAAGATGGATTACTGGAGTAGAAATGTGCTTCAGTATTTGTTGCCCGCAGATTTGCGTGTTCAGGTCGCTCACCTGATCTCTGCAGTGTGCCAACAGTGCCCTACTAGTTATTGTTGGCATTTTGCAATATGAATCATTCTTACAAGTGTTTCTGTGCTGTTCACATCAACTCTTTGCAATTTCCTTCACATTACAAATATTCCCAGACCAAAAACCAATAATTTACGGAAATGGATCGGGAGTGATTGTGCTTTCACAACGGACGTAAAAATAATATTCTGCCAACTATATGAAAAAGGGGTAGGATTAATTCTTTTTTTTCCCCCTTTTTCGATAATTTTTCCAAGAAATTAAAACAATTATTAAGTTCATCTGTAAATTTGCGTGCATGTTTTCTGCGTACAAATGGGAAGGAACAAAAAAAAACATCAGGAATCACCATCGGCATTCTTGCAAATTAAAAAAAGAAACGTTAAATGTTGTGAGGGGATTGAAGTTTCAATTTTTAGAAACTTATCTGTAGTCTTAATTCACTTTTTTGAGTGACCATCTCGCTGGTACACACTGTTCTCTTACATTTTTGTACAATTGTACAAAATTGTACAATATTTATTCACTTCTCCAATGCTGTGATTCAGAGGTGAGAAAAAATTTCAACTGGATGAGCATAAAAAGACATCTCAGCACCAAAACAATGTAACCAAGAGACAGTTAAAAACTTCACAGCAACCATTCATCTCATCATTTTCAAAGCAAACGAATAACAAAAATGAGTTCGATGAAGATCTTTGCAAGGCTTTAATAAAAGCAAACATCCCCTTGAATAAGCTGGAGAATGAAGGATTAAGGACCTTCTCGAAAAATTACACAGGTAAAGATATTGCTCTCGAGTCTACGCTCAGAAAGAACTATATGGACCCATTGTATGAAAAGGTAAGGTTTTTCGGTAATTTTTATGAATGTAGGTATGTGAAAGTCAATAGGTATAATTTCGAATATACATGGGCCAAAATAATAGTTGTTTGATTTTCAAAAACTTGAAAAATATATTTAAATTATGTTTGAATATTTATTTTTATAAAATTGTTTTTGTGTGTATGTCTCCTACTAGTATCCACATGTTTATGTGTATTTTTTAAACTTAGTTTCTCTATTACAGGCATTGGAGAATATTAGGAAAGACATTGGCGATTCTCCAGTCTGGCTATCTGTTGACGAAACCACTGATTCTTGCAGTCAGTATATGGCGCACATCATAGTTGGAAAACTCTCTGCTGACGAGGCTGCACGAGGACACCTCATACTGTGTAAAGAAGTGGAACGAATGACACATGCCACAATCGCATGCACGGTGCAAGAAGCATTGCCTAAGTTTCACCAACATTGAATAGTTTAAAATAAATTATAGATAATATAATAGTGCAGTTTTCCACATCATATCCCGAGCCAATAATTAGTTTACCACATCATGTCCTGAGCCAATAACAAAATAATAATAATAATAATAATAATAATAATAATAAAATGTAGAATCTGTTGTGACAGCACCACGAGATTTACAAGTGCCGCTACGTCAGTACGCAAACACGGCGATAGAGGCGCTCCGAAGCTCGGCTGAGCGCGGGAGCGCCACCTAGCTATGAACGGCGCCGGCCGCATGTCACGGCACGGCAGTTGAGTGACAGATACAGAGTTGGTAGCATGAAACCCACTATTGTTTCTACGTTTGTATATCCACGCAATTTATTAGTGAATTAAAGGTTATAATACTTTTTGGCGACGAGGTCGGATATTTTTTTTCCAGCGTTGGAGTATTGTGCGTTCATGTCTGCGCAGACATGGAACAGCTTCTGCAAGCGCTCATTGAACAACAAACACAGCTGACGGCTGCTATTCAGGCGTTGTCAACGTCGCTTACTCATCATCTGTTGTCCTCTTCTCCGCCTCCGTTCCCTCCTTACGACGAGGCCGCTGAAGACTGGGAGGATTATGAGAAGCGTTTGCGGCAACACTTCTTGGCTTTCGGCGTTGTCGGCGCTCCGATGTGTAAGTCGTTATTTCTTAAGTCGTTATTTCTATCTTGGATTTCCCCACGGATCTATCAGCTGCTCTCTCAGTTAGCCCCTCTACGGGAACCTGCCTCTCTGTCCTTCCAAGAAATGTGTGACTTATTGTCTAACTATTACCGAAAAAACACCCACGTCGTGGCCGCTCACGTGGCGTTCTAACGGTGTCGTAAACAGCCCCATCAATCTTACCGGGCTTGGGCGGCGGTTCACTCGCGTAAACAACGTCGCGTTGGGCCGCAACGCTCGCAGCGAAAACAGCAACCACAGAAACAGGTTTGTTCCGCCCTTCCTTCTTGTCCACGTTGTTTCGTACAGCAGGACAGGGCCGCGAGTCCAAAACGTTGGGCCACGTGTAATTCATGTAGGAAAAAAGGCCACATTGCTTCTGTGTGTCAGTCCCCTAAAGTTCCTGTCGATGAGGACGAGGCATCGGACATGGATGTTAACTGTGTGCTTTCTCAAACAAATAAGTTGTTTGTTACTGTTCGTGTTCTGGATAAAGACATTCGCATGCAAGTGGACACTGGCTCTGCAGTAACTCTCATTAATTCTCGCACGTATTTGGAGTTGGGCTCCCCTCCCTTGTCTCCAGTTACGCGAAATCTGAGAACTTATAATAAACAGAAAATTCCTATCGTTGGCCAGTTTGATGCTTCCACTGCCTACAAGTCTGTTGTTCGGCCCCTCACATTTTATGTGGTGGATCATGCAGGCACTGAAAATCTGTTCGGTTATGATGCTTTCCAGTTGTTTGGGTTCTCCATTGATGATGATGTGCACCTCATATCTGAGGATATTCCGTATCAACAGCTGGATGGATTGTGTTCTGAATTCTCGTCAGTGTTCTCTGCTGGTCTGTGTCGTGCCAAGGATTTTGAAGCCCACATTACTCTTAAACCTACAGCTCTCCCTAAGTTTTTCCAGGCTCGCCCTATTCCGATGGCGTTGCGTGCACTTGTAAAGGTTGAGATAGATAGGTTAACAGCTTCAGGGATTCTCCTTCCTGTTACCTCCAGCGAATGGGCATCGCCAATTGTGGTGGTTTCTAAACCAAATGGGAGTCTGCGATTGTGTGGCGATTTTAAAGCCACTGTCAACGCTCAGAGCCTCATTGACACTTATACTCTTCCCCATCCTGAGGAGTTATTTACCAAGCTCGCTGGGGGCCAGTTCTTTTCCAAACTTGACTTATCGGAGGCGTACCATCAGTTGCCGTTGGATGCGTCTTACAAGGAATTTCTCGTCATCAACACTCCTTGTGGGTTGTATCAGTACCAGCGGTTACCATTTGGTGTCGCTAGCGCACCGGCCATTTTTCAGCGGTTTTTGAAACAGCTCACGGCTTCCGTTCCTGGCTGCATCAACTACCTGGATGACATTGTTGTCACGGGGGCATCCACTGAGGAGCACCTTCGCAATTTGCATTCATTATTTTGGGTTCTGCATTTGGCTGGGTTGAAGTGCAATCTGGACAAGTCACAGTTCTTCCAACCCTCCATTGTGTATCTTGGTTTCCACTTGTCCCGTGAAGGTACACGTCAGCATGTTGCGGCCATTACCGCTCTCCCCCGGCCGTCTACGGTCAAAGAACTTCAGGCGTTTCTAGGCAAGATTGCTTATTATCACAAATTCATTCCATCCGCGGCGGCGGTGGCTCATCCTCTGCATCAGCTGTTACGCAAAAACGTTCCTTTCTGTTGTCCGACGAGTGTGAGCAGGCTTTTGTCCGCCTGAAGGCTCATTTGCAGTCGGCGCCTTGTCTTGCCACATTCCGTCTGGGTCAGCACTTGGTTCTGGCGACTGACGCGTCACAGTATGGCCTAGGGGCTGTTCTCGCCCATCGGTATGAGGATGGGTCGGAACGACCCATCGCCTATGCTTCCAAGACCCTCAACGATGCCCAACGGCTTTACTCTCAAATCGAAAAGGAGGCGCTCGCTATCATTTATGCTCTAAAAAAGTTCAGCGTTTTTTTGTATGGTTCTAAGTTTCACCTCATCACCGACCACAAGCCGCTGGTCTCTCTGTTCAGCCCCTCGGCGTCGCATCCGGATAAGGCAGCTCACCGCCTGTAACGTTGGGCCTTATACTTGTCTCGTTTTCACTATGAGATTCACTATCGCCCCACGGCCCACCACGCCAACGCTGACGTGTTGCTGCGTTTGCCGATGGGCCCTGACCCCGTTTTCAATCGAGATGAACTACTCTGTTTCCACATTGATGAGGAAGAATGTTGTGCGGTCGAGGGTTTTCCGCTTACAGGTTCGCAGGTCGCGTCAGCTACTGCGCGGGACCCGGTCCTGCATCAGGTGATCGGTTTTGTTCAATGAGGTTGGCCGGACAGGACCAAGGGCCGGGCATCAGATCCCCTTCGCAACTACCATGCCTTGCGCCTTCGTCTGTCTGTTCATGAGGGTGTTGTTCTTCTGGCCACAGATGGCGCATCTCCACGGGTCGTGGTGCCAGCTTCTCTTCGCAAAGATGTTCTCAAACTATTGCATGAAGGCCATTGGGGAATTTCTCGGACTAAGTCCCTGGCCCGCAGGCATGGTTATTGGCCCGGTATCGATTCGGACATCTCCCACATGGTCGCTGCGTGTGGTCAGTGTGCTCAACAACTGGCTGTGCCCCATACAATGCCCTCTCCGTAGCCTGATCCGGCGCAGCCATGGGAACGGGTGCACACTGACTTTGCCGGCCCCTTCCTCGGCACTTATTGGCTACTGTTGATTGACGCCTTCTCGAAGTTCCCGTTTGTAGTTCGATGTCCGTCGCCCACCACTGCGGCAACGACGCTGGCTTTGTCCAAAATCTTTGCGCTAGAAGGTCTTCCATCCACGATTGTCACGGACAACGGCCCTCAGTTCTCTTCGCAGGCCTTCCGTGATTTTTGTACTGGACAAGGGATTCATCATGTTACAGCACCGCCCTTCCATCCCCAATCGAATGGGGATGTCGAGCGCCTTGTCCGCACTTTCGAAAGCCAGATGAAAAAATTCCTTACTGATTTTTCTACCGATGACGCTCTGTTGTAATTTCTGAGTTCTTATCGCTTCACGCCTCTGGGTGATCGCAGCCCTGCTGAACTCTTGCATGGCCGCCAACCGCGCCCTCTCCTGCACCTGCTTCACCCTGTCAGGCCTAGTACTGTGTCCCCTAGTGTGGGAAAATACTCGGTGGGCGCCGACGTGTGGGCACGAGGGTATGGATCTCGCCCTAAATGGATTCCAGGGGTGGTCAAGGCTCTTCGCGGCCGCCGGCTTTGTGAAATACGTATGGACCAACGGCATGATTGTTCGCCATTACGACCAGATGCGCCCACGAGTGGAGGCCACGCCGGTGCCACTGCCCCTTTTTTTGCCTCCACCAGCCCGAGAAGCCCGTCCTGTCGCTGCTGCCGATCTCCCGTGGGTGTTGCTGCAGCCAACGTCGCTGTCGCTTCCGAGTACGCCAGAATCGGCCCCAGTCACGACGCCGCCTTCTCCGGGACCCATCTCGCTGGAGCACACCCCCAGGTCCACGGCACCTATGGATGCTGCTCTGGAGTTTTCGCCCATCATCTCGTCCAGGAGACACGTTCCACGCACAAGCTTCCGTCCTGGACATTTTCGACCATATTCTCGTGTTTCTCCGTGGGGTCTTCTCGGGGTCTCCCAAAAGGCCATGGATGTGTCCGCACTGTCCGTTTATCCAAGGAAGTGAGTGTCTTTTTTTTTGTTTAAGGGGGGAAAAGTGTTGTGACAGCACCACGAGATTTAAAAGTGCCGCTACATCAATACGCAAACACGGCGATAGAGGTGCTCCGCAGTTCGGCTGAGCGCGGGAGCGCCACCTAGCTATGAACAGCGCCGGCCGCATGTCACGGCACAGCAGTTGAGTGACAGATACGGAGTTGGTAGCATGAAACCCACTACTGTTTCTACGTTTGTATATCCACGCAATTTATTAGTGAATTAAAGGTTATAACAGAATCCTTTTATTTTCTTTCAGGCATGCTATGGAGAAGTGAAGAATAGAAACATGGGTAGAACAAAGTTTTGGTCACTGTGACGAATAGTGCCGCATGTATGCAGAAGGCCACATAGTGTCTCTGGATGTTTTACCCTAAAGTTGTTCATCTAACATGTCTGGCTCAAGGCATCCATCGAGTCGTTGAATAGGTCAGAGCCACACCACCAGAGGCCAACAGCCTTACATCTTTGGCAAAGAAGGTTTTCATCAAAGCACCAAGTCGAGTGAGAGCTTTCAAGACTGCTCATCCAGACTGTCCTCTGCCACCTGAACCAGTCTTGATGAGGTGGGGAACGTGGATTTCAGCTGCAAACTATTATGCAGACAAACACAGAAAAGTTGAAGAGGTATGGATGCGTACGTAGTACTGGATACATTGAATAAGCAAAGAAAATGAACACAACATAGAATTCCAATATTAAGCTTATTTCCCTGTACAGCAGTTTTCAGCTTGAAACCCACATTCACTAGATTACTACTTTCTTGTTCCAGGTCCTAAAGGGCTTTGAAGATAGCGAAAATTTAACTATACCAAAAGCCAAGGACGCCCTGAAGAATTCCAGCATGTTACACAGCCTACCTTTCACCCGAGTGCACTTGGGTGGCGTTCCAGACCTAACTGAGGAACTTGAGACTTGTAACATGGAAGTTACGAAGGCAGTGGCTCCTTGTCAAAGGACTCAGGACACAGAGCAAGAGTTGGCCATGTACGATCGGTCAGAAAGTTAGAAGAAAATTGGATGCAGTTCTTCACAGATATCCTGGTTGGCCTACGATTCCGAAGATTGCTCAGTTACTGGAAGGAGAGAAACACTTCGAGAATCTAGATGATGTCACGTCGTCTGATGTCGCTACTCTTAAATTTTTACCTGTAGTGTCATGTGATGTTGAACGATCATTTCTAGGATTGAAAATGGTATTATCTGACCACAGGAAAAAATTTCTTGTAGAGAATATGGAAAAAATGTTGGTAGTTCAAACAAACTCTAATTTTTAGAATTTACCTAACTTATACTGTACCTATGTTATACTTCATTTTATTCATTGAATTATAGGCATTATTGAAAATATTTGATGGTTATTCATTAATTTTCCTAAGTAAGATGCATATTTTAAAGAATTTATCTAAGAGAAATGAATGATTAAAGAATGTTAGCTACATATTTAAAGGCATATACTGGCAGTAAGAGCATATTTTAACTGCAGATTTTGAGGTGGTTTGGTGCATATTTCGTGGGTTTTATGTGCATATCAATCCAAACACTACTAATGACTACTGAGATCACAGATATTGAGTACCCAGCAGTAGGTAGCAGCACAATGCACCTAATATGAAATATGTATGTTTTTTGGGGTGTCTGGATACTTTTGACCACATAGTGTATCTCATCATTCCTTAGTACTCCCATATCCCACTTCTTTGTATATAGATTCTTCCCAACTAATGTCTTGAACTTCAGCCTACTCTTCATCACTACTATAGAGTGGTCTCAGTCCATATTTGCACCTGGATACGTCCTTACAATCCACTATCTGATTTTGGAATCTGTCTGACTATGATTTAATATAACTGAAAGCTTCCAGTATCATCCAGCCTTTTCCAAGTATACCATCTCCTCCTCTTGTAATTCTTGAACAGAGTGTTCACTATTACTAGTTGAAATTTAGTACAGAAGCCAATTAGTATTTCTCCTTTCTCATTCCTTGACCCAAGCCCATATTCTTCTATAACCTTTTCTTTTACTCCTTCCCCTACAATTGTATTACAGTCACCCATGACTATTAGATTTTCGTCTCCCTTTACATACTGTGTTACCCTTTCTGTATATCTTCACCTTCAGCTTGCGACATTGGCATGTATATCTAAATTATCATTGTTGGTGTTGGCTTGCTGTCGATTCTGATAAGAACAACTCTATAACTGAATCATTCATAGTAACACACTGTCTGCCCTATCTTCCTGTTCATAACAAATCCTCCTCTTATTATACCATTTTCTGCTGCTGTCGATATTACCCTATACTCATCTCACCTGAAATCCTTGTCTTCTTTGCAGTTCACTTCATTGACCCCTACTATATCTACACTGAGCCTTTGCATTTCCCCCCTTTAGATTTTCTAGTTTTCCTACCATGTTCAAGCTTCTGACATTCCACGCCCCGAATTTTTGACGTTATCCTTTTGTTGATTATGCAGTCTTTTTCCCACGGTCACCTCCTCCTTGGCAGTCCCCTCATGGAGATCTGAAGGGAGCTACTCCAGAACCTTTTGCCAATAGAGATCATCATGACACTTTTTCAATCACAGGCTACATGTCCTGTGGATACACGCTACATGTCTTTAATGCAGTGGTTCCCATTCCCTTATGCTACTGATCATTGCTGATTCTTCCGCCTTTAGGGGCAGTTTTCCACTCCTAGGACCAGAGAGTGCCCTGAACCTCTGTCCGCTTCTCTGCCCTCTTGACAAGGCTGTTGGCAGAATGTGGGTGACTTCTTACACCGCAATGGGGGATTCAAACCCGGGACAGATGACGTTTTGATAGCTAATCAAAGATGCTACCCCTACACCACAGGTTATATTTTTCCATCAGAACTGACAGCAAATAAGCACCAACAGTAGTTCTAGTACACATACCAACATCACAAGCAGAAGATGAAGAGATGGAGAAAGTACATGAGGATACTGAATGTCAAACAATCGAGAACCCAGAAAGGATTATAATAATATTATGAAAAGTATACTTGCTACTCACCACCTCTCTGAGTCGCAGGTAGGCACAAGAAAAAGACTGTCAGAACCTGAGATTTCTGCCAACAGGGCCTTCATCAGATATAGACAAACACACACACACACACACACACACACACACACACACACACACACACACACACACACACACAGTCTCTAGCTACTGAGTTGCGTTTGCATGAATGTGTATATATATGTTGTCTATATCTGCCAAAGGCCTTGTTGGCCAAAAGTTCACTTTCTGACAATCTTTTTGTTGTGCCTATCTGTGAATGAGCATCTCCACTACATGATGAGTAGCAACTATTCTTTCCATAATACTGAATGTGAAATTCAGCACATAAATGGAGATGAAAACCTAACAATCATGGGTGACTGGAATTCGGTAGTAGGTGACAATAGAAGACAGGGTTATGGGAGAATTTGGGATCAGTAGTGGCAATGACAGAGGACAAGGACTAATACAGCTCTGCAGTAAGTTTCAGCAAATAATACAGAATACATTGTTAAAAGAGGAGGCAGCCCAACAGATATTATAAAATCAGATGTTTGACTGTAAGGCACGTGCAGGAGCAGATATAGACCCTTATTGCAAGTTAGTAACAATGAAGAGTAGAGTGAAGTTCAAAATAGTCAGTGTGGAAAGAAGTGGGATACCGAAGTACTGAGGAATGGTTACGTTTAAGGTTATCTAAGAGTGTGTGTGGTGTGTTAATGAACACCACAGTAGGCAATTCAGTTGAAGAGAAATGGACATCTCTAAAAAGTGCATTCACAGACAAATACACATGCAAGGAAGACAACAGTGAGGAAATCCCAGATAACAGGATAAGTACTTCAACTGATTGGCAAAAGAACGAAGTTTGAAAATACTCAGTAACTGACAGGAATACAGAAATTCAAGTCACTGAGGAATGAAATGTATACGAAGTGCAGGGAAGCCGGGGCAAAATGGTTGTGAGAAAAATGTGGAGAGAAGAAAGGTTGTAGTAAGGACAGATTCAGCATACAGAAAAGTCAAAAAATATTCAGCAGAACTAAAAGCAAAGGAGTGAAATTAATAATGCAAGAAGAATTCCATTGTTAAATACAGATGATAGGGCAGATATGTGGAAAGGGGGAAGAAATATTCCTTCAGAACTTCTCAAATTATGCAAACTGACGTGTGGAACATGTGGGACTGGTGGAAAAATATCAGCTACCCAATCCAGAAGATAGTAAGGACAGGTAACTGTGAAAATTATTGTACAATTAGCTTATGCATCAAAGTTGCAAACATGAACAATACACAGAAGAGTGGAAGAGAAAACTGACGATCTATTAATTGATAATCAGTTTGACTTTAGACACGATAAAGGCACCACAGAGACAGTTCTGATAATGCGCTTGATAACGGAAGAAAAATCAAGATGCCTTCATAGGACTTATCGACATAGAGAAAGTGTTTGACAATGTAACACGGTGCAGGATGATGTAAATTCTGAAGAAAATAAGAAACACGGGTAATAAGCAAAATGTGTAGGAACCGCGAGGGAACAATAAGATTGGGAGACTGTTATAACTTCAAGTTGAACAAATAAATTCGGGGAAGACGCAATACATGAAAGTCACAGATCAAGTAAACTGAGCAAGACGTGTGTACACTTTGACAGTCAAATCGTAACCGAGTCCGAGTCTAGCGGCCGCCGGCCGGCTGGCCGCTTAGGTGGCGCTGCTGCTGCACGGCTGGCAGACAGCGCCGCATGTAGAGGACGCGCACAACTGCGCGGCGGCACTTTGAAAGATCGGCGGGTCACGTCACTTTTCCCTCCTTCGAAGTTTTTGCACAGGTCTTCACGGAGGTGGCCTGTAGATTGCTCAAGTCCATAGGTGTCGTTTGACTGGCCGTAAAGTCTCGAGGAGGAGGCTTCCCGTACGGACGGAAGTGTCCCCGATAATAACGGGTCGAGATGACAGGAGACTTGGGGGTCGAATCTGCTGGGGCCCCGTGCACCAATCTGCCCGTTGCAGCAAGTCCGGTTGTTATAACAGGAGACACGGGTGATGTGTCAGCGTCCGTAGGAGAAGGAGGCGAGTAGAGTTGCTCTGACAGGTGACGGTCACCTGGTTCCTGCATGGGCACGTCTCCTGGTGGGGTCAGTTCTTGTGCTGGCACCGATATGATGGTGAGAGGACTGCATTGTGAGTGATGAGAGATTCCAGTATCCCGAGCGTCAGGTAGAGCCGAAGGTGGTGTAGCGGCATCCTGAACAGGCGTTGCCGGCACACGAGGCCGAAGCTGGTCCGAATGCCGCACTGCAACACCCGTGTCCGTCTGGATTTCATACAGGCGTCGGCCACGGTGCCGTAAGATGCGGCCAGGACTCCATTTTGGCCGCCTGCCGTATCCCCGTACCCATACGAGGGTGTCGGCGGCGAACCGGCCGAGCAAAGGCACCCGCAGCCGTGAGATGGAAGGCCGCAGAAGATGACGTAGCATTCGGGGCTGTCGGCTATGTAAGAGCTCAGCCGGGATGTGACCGCCCGTGGGGGTGAAACAGTAAGAAACCAGAAATTGGAAAAGCGCATCATCAGCAGCAAAAGAAGTCAGGAGTTTCCTCATATGAGCCTTAAATGTGCGGACCAGTCATTCACCCTTGCTGTTTGACTGTGGATGGAACGGAGGGGCCGTGACATGTATGACACCGTGACGGGCACAAAAATCCACAAAATCGGAAGAAGCAAATTGCAGACCATTATCAGTAACAAGAGTAGAGGGAAGGCCTTCCAAAGAGAAAATGCGACCTAGAGCATTGTCGGTTGCCGCGGTGGTAGGCGACATGCAACGGACAATGAAAGGAAAGTTAAAGTAGGCGTCAATAACGAGAAGCCAATAAGTACCTAAAAAATGTCCCGTGAAGTCAGAACGAATACACTCCCAGGGCTTCTCACGCGAAGGCCACGGGGACAAAGATGACTTCCGGGCGGCGGCCTCTGACGCCCGAGGGCCGCAGGCAGCGAGCGTGTCTGCGCTTTCAGAGTCGATGCCGGGCCAGTACACATGACGGCACACCAGAGATTTTGTGCGAGAGACACCCCAGAGCCCTTGGTGAAGGAGGCGCAAGACCGAAGCACGCTAAGACGCAGGTACCACAACACGCGGCGAAGCAGTTTTGGTGCAAAGGAGGAGAACACCATCCCTAGCCGTGAGGTGGTAACGCAAAGCATAGTAGTTCCACAACGGGTCAGAAGTCTTCGCAGAGGGACGATCTGGCAAACCCTTCTGAATACAGTGTAAAACCCGGGAGAGGGTAGGGTCAGAACCCGTAGCAGCTGCCAGCCAGTCCCCGGTGATGGGGAACCCGTCCACAACCTGCTGCTCGGCAACATCCAGGTGGAAACACAAAAGTTCATCTCTATTGAATGCCAGATCAGGACCAATGGGAAGGCGAGACAGTGCATCAGCATTCGCATGTTGAGCCGATGGCCGGAAATGAATCTCATAATTGAAACGAGACAAGTAAAGAGCCCAACGCTGGAGGCGGTGTGCAGCCTTGTCGGGAAGTGACGTTGATGGATGACACAAGGAAACAAGTGGTTTGTGATCCATAACAAGATGAAATTTGGATCCATAGAGAAAAACACCAAACTTATGAAGAGCATAAATAATGGCCAAAGCTTCTTTTTCAATTTGAGAATACTTTCGTTGGGCATCCGTGAGTGTTTTGGAGGCATAAGCAATGGGTTGTTCAGAACCATCAGAAAAATGGTGCGCAAGGACTGCACCGACCCCGTATTGAGAGGCGTCTGTGGCAAGAACAAGATGTTGGCCAGGTTGGTAAGTAGCCAGACACGGAGCCTGTTTCAGCATAGTCTTCAATTTCTGGAAAGCCGCATCACATGACGCAGACCAGTGAAAAGGCACGTTTTTATGCAACAGGTGATGCAATGGCTGAGCCACCGAAGCAGCAGACGGTAGATACTTGTGATAGTATGCTATTTTCCCCAAGAAGGCCTGCAGTTCCTTAACAGATGCAGAGTGAAGAAGGGCATCGATCGCAGCGACAGTTTGCTGAGGCGGATGAATACCATCTCGAGAGTGTTGAAACCCCAAGTACGTGATAGATGCCTGAAAAAATTTTGATTTCTGAAGATTACACTTAAGACCAGCACTCTGTAAGACATGAAAAAGTGTGCAGAGATTTTGAAGATGTTCGTCAGTGGTGGAGCCAGTGACAACAATGTCGTCCTGGTAATTTATACACCCAGGGACAGTGAGCAATAATTGTTCCAAGAATCACTGAAAGAGAGCAGGGGCGCTGACAACCCTGAATGGCAATCGTTGGTATTGATAAGAGGCCGAAGGGCGTGTTAAGGACCAGAAACTGCCGGGAAGCAGCGTCGAGAGGAAGTTGATTACAGGCTTCTGACAGGTAAAGTTTAGAAAAATACTGGCCTCCAGCAAGTTTAGTGAACAATTCTTCAGGTCAAGGCATAGGGTAAGTGTCGATAAGGCATTGAGCATTTACAGTGGCTTTGAAATCGCCACAGAGACAAGTATCACCATTTGGCTTAGCAACGACGACGACAGGAGAGGCCCATTCACTGGAAGTGACAGGAAGCAAGACCCCTTAAGCAGTGAGATGATCCAGCTCCCGTTTGACCTGATCACGAAGGGCCACAGGAATGGGCCGAGCCCGCAAAAACTTAGGCCGAGCAGTGGGTTTGAACGTGATATGAGCTTCAAAGTCGTTTGCACGTCCTAACCCAGGAGAAAAAAGGGACAAAAATGTCGTCGACAAGGCATCCAATTGAGCATAAGAAATAGCATCAGAGATGATATTGACAGAGTCATCTATGGAGAACCCAAAAATGCGAAAGGCATCAAAACCAAAAAGATTCTCCGCGTTACTATGGTCGACCACAAATATTGGAACAGTGCGAACGACAGATTTGTAAGATACCTCAGCATCAAATTGTCCCAAGAGAGAAATCTTCTGTTTATTGTAAGTCCGTAATTGCCTAGTGACAGGTGACAGGATTGGAGAACCCAACTGAAGATACGTCTGAGAATTGATGATAGTGGCAGCAGAACCAGTATCCACCTGCATGCGACCATCTCGACCAAGTATTTGGACAGTGAGGAATAACTTCCCTGAAAGGGAAGAAGTGCAATTGACAGACAACACAGAAGCAGAATCAGCGTCATGTGCATGAACATCATGTATGTGGTTGGATTTGCAAACGGATGACACATGACTTTTTTTTTTGCATTTGTGACACACGGCCCAACATTGTGGACAATCTTCTCATGAATGTTTCGTAAAACAGCGCGGACATGAAGGAAGTTGCTGTGGGTTTTGCTGCAGTTTCTTAGAAGTTTGTTCACGGTTAGGCTGAGGTTGCGCTTGGGAGCGTACTGTGGACACGTCGGCCGGCGGGAACATGCCACACGCTTCGTCAACATCGCACAGAGGTTGTATTTCCCCGACGTCGCCCTATGCCTTTATTTGCAGTCCAGCAGCGCGAGAAATTTTAAAAGACTGAGCGATGGATAGGACTTCATCTAGAGTCGGATTTGCCAACTGGAGGGCACGTTGCCTAACTTCTTTGTCGGGTGCCGATCGGATAATAGCATCCCGTACCATGGAGTCGCATAGGATTCTTTGTGAACTTCAGTAACAAATTGACACTTTCTACTGAGGCCATGAAGTTCAGCAGCCCAAGTGCGATAGGATTGATTCGGTTGCTTTTGACAACGGTAAAAGACAACACAAGAGGCTACCACATGCATTTGCTTTTGAAAATAGACAGGCAGAAGTGAGCACATTTCAGCAAAGGACAAAGACGCAGGAGCTTTCAGAGGAGCCAATTGCGACAACAACCGATACATTTGAGGTGAAATCCATGAAAGGAACAGAGACTTACATGTTTGTTCGTCCGCGACATGAAATGCCAAGAAGTGCTGTCGAACACGTTTTTCGTAATCAGACCAGTCTTTGGCCGTCTCGTCGTAAGGAGGAAAAGGAGGTATAGCCAACGACGAGAAACGCCCCGCATTTGATGCCGCGATAAAATCACGAATCGCATTTGTGAGAAGCATTTGCTGTTCTATGAGACCTTGCAATAGTTGCTCTAAAGTAGCCATGGAAACGTGGGTCAATGATGGAAAAGAAAAATCACTACCTCGTCACCAATTGTTATAACTTCATGTTGAACAAATATTTCAAGGAAGACGCAACACATGAAAGTCACAGATCAAGTAAACAGAGTAAGACGGGTGTACACTTTAACAGTCAAATCATAACTGAGTCCGAGTCTAGCGGCCGCTGGCTGGCTGGCTGGCTGGCTGGCCGGCCGCTTAGGTGGCGCTGCTGCTGCATGGCTGGCAGACAGCGCCGCATGTAGAGGACGCGCGTAACTGCGCAGCGGCACTTTGAAAGATCGGCGAGTCACAACAGAGAAAAAGATAGAACTGCTTGGATTAAAAAGGATTGAAGACAAGGATGCAGCCTTTCTCACCTATTGATCAATCTGTACATTGAAGCAGCAGTGACAGAAATAAAAGATAGGTTTAGGCATGTTATTAACATTCAGGATGAAAGGATATAACTGATGACATTTCTATCCTCAGTGGGAGCAAGAAAGGACATACTGTACAAAATGAACAGGTCACAGTGCACAGAATATGGAATTTGAATGAACTGAAGAAAGCCAAAAGTGTTGAGGAGTAGCAGAAATGAGATTAGTGATGAAATTTACATCAAAATTAGAGACCATGAAGCACAAAAAACTGAAAGAATTGTTGCCATGAAGCAAAATAATTTATGACAGATGAAGCAAGGAGGACATAAAAAGCAGACTAGCATAGGCAAAGAGGGCATTCCCTTAAGTCTACTAGTATGGAGGACAGTGTTGTACAGAAGTGAATCATGGACTTTGTGGGAAGATAAGAAGAGAACTGAAGCGTTCGAGATGTGGTGCTACAGAAGCATCCTGAAAAGTAGGTGGGCTGATGGTGGAGGGAGGGGGGTGGGGGGAGGTCTCTGCAGTACTGGTGCGGACAGAAGTACATGGGAAACACTGACAAGGAGGGGGGACAGGATGACAGAACAAGTTTTAAGACATCAGGGAATCATTTCCATGGTACTACGGGGAACTGTAGAAGGTAAGAACTGTAAGGAAAGACTAACATTGGAATGTATCCAACGAGTAACTGAGGGCGTATTGTGCAAGTGCTACTCGGAGACATCAACTCAGTCAGATGACATAACTAAAGAAAGTAATAGTAATAATAATAATAATAATAATAATAAATCAATAAGTTTAAAAAGAAGGCATGAATGTAAAAACTGACCAAATAACACACGAGTCGGCACTTCTGCTATTCCATTTTACCTTTTCCTCATTCTAAATTTTTGATTTTCATTGCAACCTTATCAGTTTTCCATAAACAACTTTGGGTATCACTGGCTATGTAACGAAACTATATGGATTCTTTCAATATCTACTGGCTCGGCTCACTTCCAAAAGCTTTCCTCAAATGGGAGATGTGAGGGCTGACCGTACTGTTAATTGTTAAACAGCTCTTTACTGTTCACATTTTGATCCAGTTACTTAATTTTAGTTTACTGCACAGGCAAATACAAAAGAACAGTTTCCATACAATATCACCTGTCTATAGAGGTACACGAGTATATGTAAGGATTTTCCATTTACTGGAAAAACTAGAGTTGCACAACTTGGCGTTGGGTTTCTTTTATATACACAAAGGATTAGGTGTCTAGCAGTCTCGTCTCAAATTACTTCAGACTCACGAAAGGTATTTGTAACCTCTTTTCATGTAAACAAACAATGGACATTGGCTCATAAAACAATGACGAATGCATTTCTGTAACTTCATTTATTATCAAAAATGATCTTTTTTCCCACTGTAATATGCGATCTGTACGAGACAAATTCAATACTGTATCTCTCTTACAAACCCATGAGAAATAATATGAAAATTTCGTTAAATGTCACAATTTTTGAGTTGTTGAGGCCAACATCTATACAAATTTGGACTGCAAAGGTAAGCAATATGTTAACAACACTCTCGATGCAAGTCTGTGTAGCTGACACGAGTGATGCTTCATCAGACTATAAATCAAGCTGAATGAATTTCAGTGGTATAACATTCTTTTTAGTGTAATAGATATTTAGACCTTTGTAGAATCTAACACTCAATCAAGACTCTTCATCACAAAATCCCTAGCATTTACACGGCACAGAGGTTGTTATATTCAATTTAATTTTCTGTTCTACAAAAATAAGACGCAGAATCTTATCTCTCAGAGATTCACTATTCTCATGCAAAGAATACTTCAATAAAATTTAAAAAAAAGAAAGTAAGAAAGAAAGAAAAAATGAGTTGATGCCTAGATCTTAATGATCAATGAAGTTGCAAAAATATGCTTGTCTTCATATGAGAGAGTTGGTCACTATTCACCTAAGTAGAAAGAGATTACTCATATCTGAAGCAAGATTAAAGTTATCCGAGACAAAAAAGATTTAATGCAAAATAATAGAAATGCCAAGGCTGCCAGCTGAAGGAAGAAAACTCACCATTTGACTACGGGAAGACCAATGCGTGTTAATGTTCCATAAAATGTGCAGTCATCAGTGTTGTTGTTGGAGCAGTACATGGGACGGTGGCCGTAGACAACTATCCACGGGCGCACAGCACGATTCTCTGGACGATTAGCTTCCTAGAACCAAAGCCGTAACTCAGTCAACAATGATAAAATTAAGTAAAATAAAAATAGTAAAAATACACACTATTAGGAAAAACACCGCACAAGAGCAAGTAGGACTCACACTATGAGGAACCCGTACTAACGTAAGTATATAGACAGTTCATCTACAGGTTTTGATGTGCGAGTCTGTGAGTATCAAAATATGTGACATCAATGGACATACCTGTTGACTGCATAGACTTATAAGCTTAAATGTTTTACACTGCCAAGGGACTGTAGATTTCGGAAATTTCAACTTTATGCCTCTGAGCATTCCTGAGGAAATGGAGACATAACAATAAAATGATCCTACAAGGGTCCTGTTTTTACCGACTGAGATACAGAACCCTAAAAATGAAGTATACAGTGAACACATAAGACGAAAGGGTCACAAATGAATTAACAGAGAGAGAGTATTATTATTTAGCCACGGATGAATGGGTGCTACTACAGGTGTGAGCTTTTCAGTCTACATTTTTGCTACCGTTTGCTTGTCATGTCAGCTGGTCCTATATTTTGTCCAGTCTTAAGTTATAATTTATGTAATTCCCTTCTTGCAGTTATTCAGTGTAACTAAAAAAGCAATAGCTTTCAAATCTACCAGGCCACAATTAGCTGTCATAAAGACAAACAGTATTAAAGCTGTATAGATGTTAGTGTTAGTGGTGTCCGTAAGTAGCTGAAATTGCTAAAATTAAACAAGGCTGCATGTTCTGATGGAATCTCTGTCATATTCTGTACAGAATTTTTTCTCAATTGAGTAAGCTCCAATTTTAAATACAAAACATGCTTTGCACTAAAAACTGTGTCAAGTGATTGGGAGAGAGCACAGGTCACATCTGTCTACAAGAGTGGTAGCAGAAGTGATCCACAAAACTACTGTTCAGTACCATTGCCACCAATCTGTTTTAGAAATCCTGGAATGTACTTTGCCATCAAGTGTGACAAGGTATCTCAAACAGAATGACAAAAACATCTGTCATATGAAACCCAACTCACATTTTACTCACAATATTCTAAAAGCCATAAATCAGGGACATCGTGTGGATGCAGTGTTGCCCCTGTGCGTGCTTTAATTAGTCAAATTTTGCCTCTGTAGTGTCCGTGGAAATGGTATGTACAGAGCTGGTGACATCTCTCACTTCTACACTCACCACTGGTTCTTAAAACGTCATGAATAGGGTTTAACTGATAGTTAAAGTCTAGCAACTCGGGTTTACTGACATTTCTGTGATGCTCTCCCGTAAGTCAAACAAACATGTGACCATTGGTGCTGACCCTTGTAGTGGTTCACCTACTTTGTTTCTTTGTTTGCTGCCCTCAGTGTCAAAGTACTGAATTGCTACAGTGGTTGAAAAATGGGGTTTGTAATTTGGACACTGACAACTGTAAATAATGCAGCCAACAGATGCACAGTTGCGATTCACAGTCTTTTACTTTCACTGTTCACAACCGCCCAATATTACACAGTTATATGGCCCGTGCACTATTGATTAACCTTCAATAAGCATCATAAATATGTTTCAGGCAAACCTCCACATATTGCTACAATAGTTTACTGTTGAACATCTACAACCAGTAAAAGCCTAAATG